>NW_023270323.1:73767684-73802172 GCF_011800145.1 Mirounga leonina | reverse complement strand
AAAAAAAAAACAATGAAGAAAAACCCAATTTTTCATCTTGGAAAAAAAAATAAAAGCTGCATCCTTGGGAAAAAAAAAAAAAGTATGTTGGGGTAAGAAGAATCAGGGAGTTTCTTATTTTATTGTCCCCTAGAGGACCTGACAGGCAAGGGAGTTCAGGAACAGTGTGACTGTGAACGGGGTGCAGTTTGGAGCCAAAGAAGGGCCCCCGTTGGCTGGGTGAGCAGCCGACTGGATGGAAGCGGGCGTGTACTCTTAGGCATCACGGGAGCCACACGCATTCCAGGAGGTCCAGCAGAGGTCCGGGATTAGACCAGAGCCCTGTGCTTCACCCACCTGAGGACAGGAGCAGGGTCAGAAGTGAGTGCACTGAACAGCTTTGACATGCTCGTTTGCTCATTTGAATATGAATTGACTCTGTGCATATGCCATTCATAATATTGGTTAGAACAGGAGTCACACAAAATAAGTACAGTTCTTGGCCTCTAGAGGCTTATGGGTTTGTTAGGACATAATTAACAAGGAGTCTAACAGGAAGTAGGAAGGCTACAAGAATTCAAGCTTTGGCATAAGAACCACCATGGGTGCATCCTTCTTCCATCAGGTATTTTCTATGACCTTAATGAGTTATTGAATCTCTCTGAGCTTCCGTTTTTTTGATCTTTAAAATGAGGAGGAATGGGCGCCTGGGTGGCTCAGTTGGTTAAGCGACTGCCTTCAGCTCAGGTCATGGTCCCAGAGTCCCGGGATCGAGTCCCACATTGGGCTCCCGGCTCAGCGGGGAGCCTGCTTCTCCCTCTGACCCTCTCCCCTGTCATGCTGTTTCTCTCTCTCTCTCTCTCTCAAATAAATAAATAAATAAAATCTTTAAAAAAAATAAATAAAATAAAATGAGGAGGAATTACACAAATCTCCTTGGGCTACTTCACAGGACGCAGAGTTGGTATATGCCAACTGCCTGGCAGATAGAAGGCATGCCATACCAGATAGGTATTCTTATCAATGCCTTTGGTGGACCTTCCCTTGCAATTCTGTACTACTCCACAGCCATTAACTCATGGAAAGGAAAGAAAGAGATATTTAAATCTTCTGTATGTTCCACATACCCTAGGAGGTATTTTACACAGCACTGTGTATTCTAATCCACTTAACAATTCAATGAGGTGGGCATTGTTACCTCAGTGTTACAGCTAAGAAAGCTGAAGATCAGACAGTTTTTGTTCCTTGCTTAAGGTCACACAGCTAATGACTCTCCAGGCAGGGATTAACTAGTACCTGCGTATACTTCGTTCTGAGCAGTAGGCTTTTTCTACTCATATTTGGTAATAAGGGAAGGCGTATTTGTATCTTTGAGAGACAGCAGAACATCGTGGTCATGTGCACAGACTCTGGATCTAATCTACCAGCACTTACCAGTTCTGTGACTTGGGGGGGGCACATTAGTCTGTGGGCAGCTATGACAGAACACAACTTCCCAGCAGCTTAAACAACAGAAATGAATTTTCTCACAGGTCTGGAGACTAGAAGTCCAACTTCAAGGTGTCAGCAAGCTTGGTTTCCTTGGAGGCCTCTGCCCTTGGCTTGCACATGGCCACTTTGTCCCTGCGTCCTCCATGGTCTTTTCCCTGTTCACGCTCACCCGTGGCATCTCCCCATGCATCCAGATCTCCTATTCTTACAAAGGTACCAGATGGATTAGAGCCCATCTGAACAGCTCTGTTTCAACTTCACCACTACGTTAAAGGGTCTACTTCTGAGTACAGTCACGTTCCAAGGTCCTGGGGGTTAGGGTATCACTATATGAATTTGGGGGGACATAATTCGGTCCATAGCATCCAGTTACTGAAATGTCCTGTGCCTCAGTTTCCTTATCTGTGAAATGGAGAATGTAAGTTAACATTTGTAAAATGCTTCGGACAGTGCCTGACACCTTGTAGATGTGACATAAATGTTCCCTAAGAAAGTGGAAACATAGAACTGAATTGTCAGACCTGACCTAGTTGTTTAGTAGAAGAACTATAGTTGGATTCTGTGTCTCCAAACCTTGGGTCACCTATAAATAAGTTCTCCAATAATATCCGTTGAATAGATAAGTGGTTTCATTGATTCTATGGAAAAAGTGACTCAGTTAAGGACGGGTCAGGTCTGGAAGAAGGATCGGACCTGGAAGGTGCCATCTTAAAAGAAAAGAAAGTTGAGTCAAGGGGTTAAGTGACATGCCCAAGTGTCACAGTTAGTAAAAGGCGGACTGTGGCAAGATGTCAGGAGTCCTGCTTCTGGGGCTGTGATTCCTGTCCTGCACCAAGCAGCCTTCCAGGAAATGGAGACCCTTAACATACTTGAGTTTTCCATCTGCCCCAAATCACCATGAGTACTGGACGCATCCAGGCCTGTGTGAGTTACTTCCAGCAATAACATCTTTTAAAAATGTTTCATTTGCCTCTTTCACCTGGGAGGCCCTGATTAATTACACACACACACACACACACATCAAAAAACCTGATAAAATTCTGGTTCATAGAGACAGGATGCTTGCTGCATAATTAGAACAGGGTGAATCATAGCAGATGGGGCACAGCACAAGTCTGTGCAAAAAAAAAAAAAAAAAGATTAACCAAAAAGGGCAAAGAAAAAGTGACAAAAGTAAATGCAGAAACCGTGGCTGAAATTAAGAGGTGTCTTGGAGTAATTGCTGGCTTTGGGACCCATTCTGATGTCTGCTTTGTTGCTCTTACTACAAATATCCTGGAACTGATTCACCTTGCCTGTGTAAATCAGATGGTCAATTAATCATGCACTGATATTATTATTTAGAGATATTTATTGTACTTTGTTGTTGAAGCAAAATGGCCTGATTTCAATGATGGCAGAATGTAAAATCTACATGGAGTCTTTACATTATGTCTGCTCAATTAAAAGTAATAATAAAGTATAATTTTCTATTAAAATATTGCCTATTATATAAAATGTTTTAAATGCATTCAGAGAAAATTGTTTCATTATTCTGTGTATATTTTATAGTCTTTGAACACAGTATCTTCATTTGTTGCTTAATAATGCTAGTAGTATAGCATAATTTACTCAACTTTCCCTATTGCAAATTTTGGTGGTTTCCAATTTTGAAGGATAAATATGAGTGGGCTTAGTTTCATGCCTCAAATTAATTGTTTCTCAAAGAAAAAGCTAGGAGTGTGAAAAATCAAATATTCTTATAAGCTGTACAAGCTATTACTTCATTAACTGACAGTCATATTATTGAAGTATATTGAAACAACAATAAAAATCAATAAATTTTCGGGGCGCCTGGGTGGCTCAGTTGGTTAAGCGACTGCCTTCGGCTCAGGTCATGATCCTGGAGTCCCGGGATCGAGTCCCATATCGGGCTCCTTGCTCAGCAGGGGGTCTGCTTCTGCCTCTGACCCTCCCCCCTCTCATGTGCTCTCTCTCTCTCATTCTCTCTCTCAAATAAATAAATAAAATCTTTAAAAAAAATCAATAAATTTTCAGATGTTAGCATTTGAATCCAGCTATCAGTACACCATGAAATCATGAAAAATTCATGACTATAGAGTTCAGTAATAGAACAAAGTGGGGGAGAAGGAAAGAGCATGAATTTCAGAGTCAGACCAAGTCAGGTGCCAACCAGGCTTGTCAGGCACTGGCCATGCCAATTTCAACACATGACCTTACTTTCTGGGTTTTAACTTCCCATCTGTAAACTGGGGATAAGAAAGCTTTCTCAGCATGAGGGTCAGAGGAGTCAGGTATAAATTGGGTGGAAAGCACATAGCCCAGCACCTGACACGCAGAACTTCCTTCCTCTTACTCCATTAATGTGGACTCCAATCCACCCTTGTCCAGCAGTGTACAGATAATTACAGCCCAAACTGGTATTTATTAACCTCGGTTTTCTACATAATTATATCAAGTCTCTTCTCTAATTTGCATATATGAATGCAATGTAAAACAGCTAATTGCATTTCTTTTGATACTAATTGCATTTTTAATTCACTATCACAAAGATTCTGGCTGAGCTGATGCAACGGAAGTGTTATTATGGGACCATTGTCACCTCTAACCTGTCAGGACCCAGAAAAATAAAGTGTTCTACCCATCCTGGACCACTCACAGTCCCTCTCATGCACTGGATGTGTCCTCCAGTTTCATGCTGCTCCCTCACGTTTGCCTGATGACAGTGTCTTCTCTTTGATTGCTCAGCTCAAGAATTAGCACCTCAAGAAGAGTTTGGATAGAACACCACATGGGTAGAAATAATCCCACTTGTCGATATGCCACTACAGTTCCAGATACTAACATCAAACTCATTTGTCTGAACCTGCCCATCTACATCCATATTCTTCACTCACCTGTGTGTTCCTTGGAGGCAAAGACAGGTGCCTTATCCGTTGGTCTTCCAAGAGGACCAGGTTCAGTGCTCTGGATCAAACAGCTGAGTATAGATGCTTTCTGAGTGAATGGAACAAATACATGCTTGGTTTAAGTGGAGTGGTGGTCTCAGAATTTCCATATAGATGGGTGTGGGGGCAGAGAAACTGTGGAATTTTTCTTGGATCCATATTAAGGATTCTGGTTTTGAGTATTGGTTTTTTTGTTTTGTTTTGTTTTAATTTTTTTTTAAGATTTTATTTATTCATTCAAGACACAGAGATACAGAGAGAGAGAGAACATGAGCAGGGGGAGAGGCAGAGAGAGAAGCAGGCTCCCTGCTGAGCCAGGAGATCACGACCTGAGCCAAAGGCAGATGCTTAACCAACTGAGCCACCCAGGCACCCCTTGAGTATCGGTTTGTAGCAAGTCAAAAACATTTCAAAGTCTTCTAAGAAGGCTTTTATTTGCGTTTTCTATAAGATGAGGGGGAGATGGCACTGCTTACATAAAGTGATAGTGTTAATAGTAATGTCTGGAAGCATCTACCCAGAAAGGGTACTAATAGAGTTTATAAAAGCTCCCTACCAGCCTATTCATGGTACTGCCACTGGGCATTTCTCACAATTCTGTTACCTCAGAGTGGCAGAGAGAACCTTTTTCACATAGCACCCTAAGGCTGGGATGCTGTGTGTTTCCAATCAGAGAAAAAAAAAAAAAAGGTTGAAGTGGTTATCACATTCTAAATGAATTTTTTTTTTTTAATACAACTGGGTTTCATTTGGGTCATCCATAAAATTCCCAGTAAGATTTATAAAGTGGGAATGAATCATCAAGTCCCCCCCACCATTTTATAATTAATTCCATATGAGACCCTATTTTGATCAATTTACAGACTTCATTGTATTTAGTTAATTAAGAAATTGAAGGCATGGATTTTGTCATTACTACAGGCAGCTCCAATTGACCCTGGGTGATGTTTGACGAGCTGCTGTGAACCTAGACAGATGGGGTCCCTGACCACTGCTCTGTGCAAAAACACTGGGTGATCTGAGAGACAGAACTGAACCAGAGTGAGAAGAAAACAAGATTCAATGTTACATTAACTAGGATGCAGAAAATTGAACTTGCATTCTTAAGCAAGAGGAAGGAACCAACATTGGCTGCATATTTTTTAGCTGTGTGTAGCCTGTAATCTATCATGGTAAAGAGTAGGAACTTAGTAATGAAAATAATTTGCATTTCAATTCTTATTCTGCCATTACACTTGCTGTGGTCTCAGACAATGTATTCAACCTCTCCAGATGAGTTTTTTTTGGGTGGCAAAGTGTCTGTGATGGCATCGTAAGGTTCGAGGGAAATATGAAGTCATCTAACACAATGCTTGCTGCATGACTAGGGATTTCTATAAAAAATGGCAATTATGATCTTCATTATTGTCATCAACATCATCATGATTGGGTGTTTTCATGAGAATTGTCTCTCTCATCCTCAAAAAATTTTTTAAAAGATAGAGATAATTTCCTTTTGTATAGATGAAGAAACTAAGTCTTAGAGCAAAAGGGAACATTCTTAATGTCAAACAGCTAGCAGGAAGTGAACAGGGAATTCAAATCAGGGCCTGACATACCGTCTTCTTTCGATTAGTTAGTCTTCTTCAAAGAGAAATTAAGGAATGGATCTCATTTACAATTTCACCAAAAACCATAAGCTACCTAGGAATAAACCTAACCAAAGAGATAAATGATCTGTACTCTAAAAACTACAGAACACTTATGAAGGAAAGTGAGGAAGACACAAAGAAATAGAAAAACATTCCATGCTCATGGATTAGAAGAATAAATATTGTTAAAATGTCTATGCTACCCAGAGCAATCTACATATTCAACACAATCTCTATTAAAATATCATTGACATTTTTCACAGAGCTGGAACAAATAATCCTAAAATTTGTGTGGAACAAGAAAAGATCCCGAATAGCCAGAGGAATGTTGAAGAAGAAAACCAAAGCTGGTGGAATCATGATGCCAAACTTCAAGCTATATTACAAAGCTGTAATCATCAAGACAGTATGGTACTGGCACAAAAACAGACACATAGATCAATGGAACAGAATAGAGAGCCCAGAAATGGACCCTCAACTCTATGGTCAACTAATCTTCAGCAAAGCAGGAAAGAATATCCAATGGAAAAAGGACAGTTTCTTCAATAAATGGTGCTGGGAAAATTGGACAGCCACATGCAGAAGAATGAAACTCGACCATTCTCTAACACCATTCACAAAGATAAATTCGAAATGGATGAAAGACCTAAATGTGAGACAGGAATCCATCAAAATCCTAGAGGAGACACAGGCAGCAACCTCTTTGACCTGGGCCACAGTAACTTCTTGCTAGACACACTCTCCAAAAGCAAGGGAAACAAAAGCAAAAATGAACTATTGGGACTTCATCAAGATAAAAAGTTTCTGCACAGCAAAGGAAACAGTCAACAAAACTATAAGGTAACCTATGGAATGGGAGATGATATTTGCAAATGTGTTATCAGATAAAGGGCCAATATCCAAGATCTAAAGAACTTTTCAAACTCAACACCTAAAGAACAAATAATGCAGTGGGCAGAAGACATGAACAGACATTTTTCCAAAGAAGACATCCAAATGGCCAACAGACACATGAAAAAATGTTCCACATCACTTGGCATCAGGGAAATACAAATCAAAACCACAGTGAGATACCACCTCACACCCATCAGAATGGCTTAAATTAACAATACAGGAAACAACAAATGTTGGTGAGGATGTGGAGAAATGGGAACCTTCTTAAATTGTTGGTGGCAATACAAGCTGGCACAGCCACTCTAGAAAACAGTATGGGGGTTCCTCAAGAAGTTAAAAATAGAGCTACCCTATGACCCACCAATTGTACTAGTAGGTATTTTCCCCAACGATACAAATGTAGTGATCCAAAGGGGCACCTGCACCCCAATGTTCATAGCAGCAATGTCCACAATAACCAAACTATAGAAAGAGCCAAGCTGTCCATCAACAGATGAATGGATAAAGAAGATGTGGTATATATATACACAATGGAATATGACTCAGCCATCAGAAAGGATGACTACTTACCATTTCCAATGATGGAAGTGGGGGGTATTATGCTGAGTGAAATAAGTCAATCAGAGAAAGACAATTATCATATGGTTTCACTCATATGTAGAATATAAGAAACAGTGCGGAGGATCGTGGGTAAGGGAGGGAAAACTGAATGGGAAGAAATCAGAGAGGGAGACAAACCATGAGAGACCATTAACTCTAGAAAACAAACTGAGGGTTGCTGAAGGAGAGGTTGGTGGGGGGATGGGGTCATGGGGTGATGGGCATTAAGGAGGGCACATGATGTGATAAGCACTGGGTGTTATATGCAACTGATGAATTACTATACGCTACATCTGAAACTAATGGTGTACTATATGTGGGCTAATTGAATTTAAATAAAAAATTAGCTAGTCTTACTCAAGGTATATGGAAAATAGGATGACTTTTTAACCTTCTATTTCTGGAAATTGATACCACCCCTTACACTTGTAATATACATTTTTTCCTTTTAAATAAATCTATTTATGTGAAAAGGTAAGTTGATTTGAAGACATGTTTTAAGTAAGTCAATATGTATTAGCTGTCTACTGCTGTGTCACAACTTACCACAAAATTCAGCAGCTTGAAACAACGAGCATTTGTTACCCAACAGTTTCCATGGGTCAGGAATCCGAGTGTGGCTTAGTGGATGCCTGTGTTCAGAGTGTCTCACAGGCCTAGAATCAAGGTGTCCACTGGGAGGGACTGCTGTCCTTTCAAGGTTCTGCTGGGACAGGCTTGGCTTCCAATGCCTTCCACATAGCTCTTTGCATAGCTCAGGTTTTCACTGTTGTGTGCCTGAAAATTTCAGTTCCTCACCATTCAGGCTTCCCCACAGGGCAGCCCATAGCATGTCAGCACATTCTCTTCTTTAGGGGTTGCTCATTAGTTCCAGCCCATGCACAAGAAAAGAGTTCCCAAGAGATGGGGGTGATCAGGGGACACCTTAGTAGCTGCCTGCCACATCCATGTTTATGAGAGAAGTTATAGAATCTTCCTGCAAATGACTAAAGGCTGGGAAACCATTTACTACACATACCACACATACCACATACTACACCTCTAAAGAGGAATGTCAGCTCAGAAAAGAAATTCTGTCTTCAGACCCTCTGTTTAGAATGACTTTCCCCACCACCCTACCCTATCCCCATCTTTTCTGACTGTTAAAACTCTACAAACCCCCAAAGGCTCAGTTCAAATGCCACCTTCTTCATGAAACTATTCCCCAGCCAGAAAGGAATTCTTTCACCATGTTCTTAGAACAGTCTCTTCAGTTCCTCACAATCCCATGTATTCAATTCTGCTTTGAAAGAGGAAACCAGAAGCAGAAAGAGCTAACATTTCCTGAGTTGGCATATCCTGTGCCATATGTATGAGAAGTAGGGGCACCTGCATTGTGTATTGAGAAAATGACATTGACAGAGTGCCATAGCCAGTCTCTAAGGTGACTTCCAGTGATGGTTCCTGCTTATGCTCCTGCCCCAGGCAGTCCCCTCCCACACTGAATCAGCACCAACCTGCGTGACCTGTGGGATATAGTGGAAATAATAGCACGTGACTTCTGGGGCTAAGTCTCAAAAGTGAATACCACTCTGCCTGAGTCTTTTGAATTACACATTCTGGGGGAAGCCAGGCACTATGTACTAAGAACATACTCAACCAGCTCCATGGGGAGACCCATGCAGAAAAAACCTAAAGCCTCCCTTCAGTAGTCAATACCAGTTTGCCCGCCATGTGAGAAAATTGCCTTGGAAGCGAATCCCTGCCCCAGTCAAGCCATCTGCAGCCCTGGCCAACATCTGACCACCTTAGGAGAAACCTGGGCCAGAACTACCCACAAAGCTGATCCTGAATTCCTGACCCACAGAAACAGTAAGGGAAAATACCCATCTATTGTTTTGTTTTAAGTCACAACGTTTTGGAGGAAAAATCAGTAATGCAACAATAGCTAACTAAAACACAGAATTGAAGAAACTTGCTTCAGGTCACACAGTGAGTCATGCCAGACCTAGGATTCTCCCTCTGTGTCAATGAGGGAGAAAAAATCTTCTGCCTCCTCTCTCTTCTCCAGTCACTGGCTAGTTAGTCCCAACTAAGTTCAGCTTTGTCCAAGGATATCTCCAACCTGTCTGAAATTCTACTCCCTCTTCAAAGTGTGATGAGAGGAGAAAGGGTACATTGGAAGTTGGGGTATGGCATGGAGGCATGAAGTTTCTGTCACTCCACATAAGCATGACAAGGACTTCTGATTCTTTGGAAGGACCTTGGGGACCTTCTCATTAAACCTCCTCATTGTACAGGTAACTCAGGCCCACAGAATGAAATGATTTCCCTAAATCCACAGTTGTTTAATGGTAGAATCCAGTATAAATATCAGGTCTCTATATTCCCAGTGCCACCAAGGATTTTTTAAACTTCCATCCCTCCTTTACCTTCATTCTCATATTTTGAAATAGTTTTGTTAACTGAAGTTTGCTTTTCTTCAGTAACAATCGTCTACACTGTGTTATCATAGGTACATTTAAGGTTTTCACTGAGTGGTGCCTATAATGGAAAAAGTTGATGGAAGTCCAAATTGTTGCCTTTGAAAGCTCCAATATACTCAAGCCCAAGACTGAGAATATTAACCTTAAACCAATGATTAAGGCTGTTGGATCTTTTGCAACAGCATTTGGTTCTTTTGACCCTCTTTTCTGGGGGGAACTTTCTCTTACCTTGTCTACCTGGACATCTTTCTCCCTAATTTTTCTCCCAACTTTCTGGATATTCTTTCTTAGGCCCCTGGGCTGGATTCATTTCCTCTGCCAGCCACTTAATTGTTAGACTAACCCAGGATTTTGTCCTTGATTCTTTTTCCTTCTCACTCATACATTAAAAAAAAAAAAAAAAAAAAGTTTTCCTTTCTTATCTTTATAGAAAACTCTTACCTTTTCAGCAAAACAGAGAATAAGTGTTGCTTGCTCTGGAGAGTGTTTTCTACAACCTCCCCCAGAGTAAATCATCCCAGTCTCTGGGCTAGCTCTTTGTCATTCACTTTCTTCTACTGAGGTGTTTCTCACATTCAGAAATTATCTGCTGACATGTCTGTCTCTTCCACTGAAATTTGAGCTGTCCTAGGTTAAGGTCTGGTCTTATTTATCTTGGTATCAACAAAGCCTAGCCTGGAATCTAAAATCAAGCAAATACTCAATAAGCACATGATGAATGGATCTGAACCAATCATTAACATGGAAATGTCATGTAAATGCACTGTGTTGTGCCCCTGTACACAACTATTGCTTTTATTCTCCTAGCTCATTTGTATTTGCTGAAACAATGCTTCTCAAGAAGAACTAGTGCTCACATCCTAGGCGGAATCTGTTAAAACCATGGCAGACATTTAATTAGGCCCAAAGCTGAATGGAGAGAGAGAAATTCCACCTGAGGGATAGTCACTGGGGAAATCACGATTCACACTTACTGAGAAGAGGAAAGAAAAGAAGAGGAATTTATAGCCCCTCAAAGACTCCTAAATACAGTCCAGGAAATGTCATTACTATAAATTGGTAGAGTATAACATATTGATTGGTAAGTATTTCCACCAACAAGGTAGGATAATTAGCCCTGGACTACCACAGTATCCTCCAAGTATATTCTACAGAATCTTAATGCTAAAATATGTTTCTTGGAATAAAAAATAAATAAAAAACTATTTCTGTGGACAAATAAGTTTAGGGAATGCAACAAATGTCATCCTCTTTTTTTCCATTTCACAAATCACATTGCATGTTAAGTCATTGAGCAGTCTTGCAATAAAGAAATCTGTTTGTTTGTTTAACTGAACAGCTGTTTTAAAATTGATTGGACTATAGCACTCTGTTTTTGTTTCCATATAATTTTTATCACCCTGTGGAACTAGTATTTGGTGGAAAACAGTATGGGGAATGCTAGCCTTGCTGTAGAGTACCTCATCTTGATACACATTGCATATTTAGAACAGATACACTTGAAATATCCATGCAGTCCACAACCTCTTTTCTTTGGACAGACCCAACCAAATGGGTGAGTGTGGCTTCCATGTTAGCTTCACAACCATGCCTAGCCTCTCTGATGATGCCTGGTTAGAAAAGTAGAAATAATCAAATTCTCTCTCTTTCAGATCGGCACTCAGGAGTTTTAAGCCCAGCTCAGATGGTTTGTTGAGCTAGGGCTACAGTGATCATCTACCTCCACATGTATTTAGAAACATAAAAAAGTGATCTTCAGAGAAAAAGGAGAAAAGAATTCATCAGACCCTCAGAAGGAAGCAGGGATGAGAGAGCCTGAGGCCACAGAGAGATGGAGAATGGGACTTAATTCCCCTAGCATTCCAACCTCCATGAAGCCCTGTTGAACCCCCCACCACAGGATATCATAGCATACTCCTGTATACCTCTACTGGATCCCTCTTTTGGCTTGCATTTGTGTGAGCTGGGTTTTATTTCCTTCAAAGAGGCTTGACAAATACATGGGATTAGAAAAAGAGTTAAAAATAGAGCTACCCTATGACCTAGCAATTACACCGTTACGTATTTATCCAAAAGATACAAACATAGTGATCTGAAGGGGTACCTGCACCCCAATGTTCATAGCAGCAATGTCCACAATAGCCAAACTATGGAAAGAGCCGAGATGTCCATCAACAGATGAATGGATAAAGAAGATGCAGTGTATATATATATATAAGTGTATATATATATATATATATATATATATATAGGATATATATAATGGAATATTACTCAGCCATCAAAAAATGAAATCTTGCTATTTGCAATGATGTGGATGGAACTAGAGGGTATTATGCTGAGTGAAATAAGTCAGTCAGGGAAACACAAATACCATATGATTTCACTCATAGGTGGAATTTAAGAAACAAAACAGATGAACAAAGGGGATGGGAAGGAAAAATAAAATAAGATGAAAACAGAGGGAGGCAAACCACAAGAGACTCTTAACTATAGGAACCTGAGGGTTACTAGAGGGGAGTTGGGAAGGGGGATGGGGTAACTGGGTGATGGGAATAAGGAGGACACGTGATGTGATGAGCACTGGGAGTTATATGTAACTGATGAATCACCAGATTCTACCTCTGAAACTAAAAATACAGTATATGTTAATTTAAAAACAAAAGAAATAGATTCATTTAAGACCACCAGATGTTTACTGAGCACCTATTATGTGCCAAGCCCTGTGTTAGGTGTTACGAGGTTTGAGAAAGTATCATACAGCCCTTGCCCTGGAAATGTTCACAAATAGGAGACATAGTCACAGGAACAGATTTTACTGGAGTTTAACAATTGTTAAATAAAGGTGTGTTAGAGAACATCTATCTAATGCATGATAAGTGTAGGCAAAACAAAACCAAAAAAGTTCCCTGATATAGGCAATTCTTAATCTAAATCTTAAAACTTAAGCTATCCAGGTATAGAAGAGCCATAAGGGTATTTCAGACAGGAGGAACTGCATGTGCCTGAGAATCCATGTGTGAAGCAGGGATGAGTGTGTGGAGGAAAAAATAAGTGGCTGTGGTTGGAATATGTAGAACAAGGGGATTAGTAGTGGGAGATGAAGCCGGAAGTAATAATGAATATAGGGGAAGGGAAGCCATTCCCTAGTACAACTAAGATGTTAGGATGTCATGTCAAAGAAAAAGCAGGTTCCAAATAGGAAAGTAACGTGGTCAGATTTGCGTACTACAAAGGTATTTTTTGTGTATAAGATGAATTTGATGTAGGCAAAGTAGAAGAGAGACTACTTAAGAGGTGATGCTAGATGGCAAGAATGGACAGACAACATGGAAATTAATCACAAATAATAATTTTAAATAAATTAATAATAAAATCTTAGTGAAGAAAAAGCCCTTAGAGAGTTAACAGGCACTTAAACATTCCTCTCCAGCACTTTGAACTTCTTGCTTTTGTATAAATTACATATTTCCCAACAACCTACACCCCCAACCTTCAAATGTGGTCTGCAGTGTAGGGCTAATGTAAGCCTAAGCATTAACGCTAGTGAAATACTGGGTCTTTGTTTTAACTCATTGACCTTGCCAACAATGGTACATGGAACAGAATATCAGGAGATGGGATGTAGCTGTGGACCCTCGAGGATGCAGATTTTTCCCCTCTAGAGCTGGCTTTTCCCACCTTCAGAAAGAGAGAACATTAGATTAGATCAAACATTTCAAACATTTTGTCCCATGGTAGACTTTCTTTTCAAAAGTAAATGTGAAAACTCTTTTTTACAACCAGTGGACAATGGCACAGCTTTAGCTAAGGCAGAGGGTAGAAACCCTCAAGCCCTTCACTGGGTTCTGAGATGCCTTCACAGAATCTTAGTAGATCTGCAAAACACAACTTCAAAATAGAGCTTCTCAGCAGTCCTCTCTAGCCTTTTCTATGACCCCTTCACGTTTCATTGGTGACTTTCTCTTGTCTGCCTGAGCTGGCCTCTGGCTTCCAGGGCACATGATTTGCCCCCAGGTCTCACATCATGGACAGGGGATGCCCACTCATTGATTACACCAACTTTCCCCAATAGATTGGGAGAGCTCTTGGATATGTCACAACAAGATCCCTATAAAGTAATTCCATTAAAGAAGGTCAGTGCCCCAGCATGGAAAGGGTATCTTGCTGGAAAGATTTGGACTGAATCCTGACATGACAGTTACCACTGGTTTGACCTTGGGGAAAATTAAGACCTTCTTGACTCAGCCAGTTTTTGTCTCTGGGACTCAACAAAGCTAGCCTGAGCCTCTCCAGGCTTCTTATGAAAGTTCAAATAGTGTGGGGTTTGTGAAAGAGATTTTTATTTTACAAATATCAACAATTTTTTTAATTAAAAAAACTGTCAATGCTCATACATTCTATAATAGAATCAGAATACCAAAATGAAAATTTTATTAACAAAACAAGCAAATATCCACACTACATATTAAATTAACATCACGGCAAAATGATCAATGCCCAGCCATATGGTGAGGCGATTCTAACATGGCGTAATAGTATGAAAATTGCTGCAGAGCTAACTCTGGGTTGATAAAACTGGTCCAATAACTGTTTTCTCATTTTGTTGGGATTGCTTTCCTATTCTCACAGTAACGCACCACCACATTTTCTCTGTTGCACTTGATAAGGGTAAATTGGCACTGTGGGATGGAGGAAAGCTTTGTTCAGTCCCCAGTTCAGCTTCCAATTGACGGGAAGAGTTGTACAAATTGTTTTCCCTTCATTTGGAGACACTTATCAAGGCCCAACAAGGAAGGTAATTCGGGCCACTTGCCAGGCAGACAAATCTCTCAAAAGAGACAGTACCAAGCCCCCCAGCATAATGAAATTGTGAGACTTTGCCAGCTATGGGGGCGGGGAGAACTTTTTGAAGCAGATTGCTTAATTAGGGGTACCCAACAGAGTCATTTAGTAAAGTATTTCAAAGAGCTATTCAGTTGTGTAACTGTAACTTCCCAGCACTGGTGGGAAGATCAGCTCACTGCACAATATTCTACTTGATTTGTGGCTGCTTTTCTTCCCTCACAAACTCAGTACCTCTCAGGTAACTTTCATTAGCGTTATGATTTCATTCATCATTTTCAGATTTCCAAACATCAGGATTGGAAATAACCTTTAAGAGAAACAGACAAATAAATTCTAAATCCAGCCATGAGTCAGATAATACAAGTACCATTTTAGGTGGGCTATGTTTTATCACTTCCACGTGTGGGCAACAAAGGCTCTCTACCTCTGGCGTAAGCATGACTCCATTGATATCACTACACTTAGACTTCCAGGCCCTACATGCTCTCTTCCCATCTTTGCCTCCTTGAATCATAGGCAGCTAGAACCAGAGGGACCTTTTGTCTGTGTAGCCTAAGCTCAGGTTCTGTGGTAGAGAGTACTGACTGAAGTACAGAGAGCATAAGTAATTTCTCAGGGTCCAGTAGCTAGCAAATAGAAGATACAGGGTTTTAACCTATTGTTTTTCTACACTCTATTTGGAATTATCTCATTTTCCATGTAAAGGGATATATTACAAGTTGTGCTAGAGAACAGGGATAAAAAACCAAGTCTGTCTGAAGCCAGAGTCCACTGAATAACCACAGAGAAGGCCTGGTTAACATAGGTCAACTGGAGACCAGGCTCAGGTATCTGGGGGAAGGTTTTCTCCAGGCATGTTCTTTTTAGAGGTAGACAAATACAACCAAGCAATGGTAATGCTTTATTCTAAAGAAAGCCTTTGTTAAATGACCCTCAGAGTCAAAATAGGTGTGGAGAGGCCATATCTTTAGTTATTAGCTCTGCTCGGACCTTCTCAGAAATGGGATATCCCTATAGACAAAGCTTAGCAGACGATGTCAGTGTTCCACCTATATTCCCTTAGATCCCTTTTACCATGTTTGTGTTCACCAGCTTCCAGTGTGCCATCACTCCCAAAAGCAGTGATTGGAGGCCACACTCAGACACCAGCACCCTCATTGCCTATAGGCACCAAAGTGCAAAGACCTAGAAGTACCTGGGAATGAATGCCATACCTGGGGTGTAACCAGGTTGAGCGCAGGGGTATAAACATTCCAGCTCCCTGGCCCTGATTCAGAACCCCTGGGCTGTGACCTTCATTATTTCTGGCTTCCCTGTAAAGTTGAGCCAAAGTCACTCTCCACGGGTTGATATCCCACACTTGATGTCATATATTTCCTTGGCCTCCTTTCCTTCCTGTCCTACTTCCTGCTTCTATGTTTCATTTTCATACCCATCCTCATATCAGGGGTTGCTTCTGGGAAGCCAATTTAAGACACAAGAGCAACCCATCCATTGTTTGACACCCTGATTATTTTCTCCTGCATTCAGTAAATTGTTTTTCCCTCTACTCAGTACAACTCAGACTCTCCGTAACTTCTATCCAAAAGATAGATCTCTTCTCTCCTCCGAAGTGACTGTGCACACATCTAATCCCCCTCCACTTGGCTGACTTGCAGATGGTTGATGGTGGCTATAGTAGTCTTTGCTTCTCCAAATCACCAAGGACTTAAATGAGAATCATTGTCCTGGCCCAGCACTCGAATTACCAGAAGCTAGTAGTAATGAGTTGTCATTGCTACCACTTCATCTGTGATTTGAAAAAGAGCAGGATGAAAGAAAAAAACAAAGTCTTGTCACCTTAACAGAGACTTAGAACCCATGTGTGTCTCTTTCCCAGGTCAGAAAAATAGCACCATCTACCAATAATTAAGTGCTATTTATTGAGCTCTTACTATATTCAGGAGAGTATACAGTCATTTTACATGTATTATCTCATTGTATCTTCTCAAAAACCTTATCAGGAGTTACTATTGTTATTATTCCTGGTTTACAGATGAGGAAATGGAAGTACAGAGAGGTTATGCTATTTGCTCTATGTTCAGTAGGAAGTCATTGAGCTGGGATTTGAATCCAGAAAATCTGACACCAGAGTCCACACTCTGAACCACCACAAGTCATCATGAATGTTCTGAGAAACTCAGGAAAGAGGAACTCATAAATACATACAAATAGGGGTGGCTGGGTGGCTCAGTCATTAAGCATCTGCCTTCAGCTCAAGTCATGATCCTGGGGTCTTGGGATCGAGCCCTGCATCAGGCTCCCTGCTCAGCGGGAAGTCTGCTTCTCCCTCTCCCACTCCCCCTGCTTGTGTTCCCTTTCTCACTGTGTGTCTCTCTCTGTCAAATAAATAAATAAAATCTTTAAAAACAAATAAATAAAAAAAACACATAAATAAACATTGATATTTGTTAAGTAGAGTTTGAGAGTACGGACTAGAGACACAACCCTAATTTCACACAAGATCTTTGGGAATTGCAAAAATGCCCATATTTCCAGCTCTTCTCCTCAAGAGATAAAGTGCTTTGGTCAATGAGACATTAACAAACAGACGAGGCAGGGGACTAAAAGTGCTTGCATATTGGAACTTGTTCTCTCTTGCTGCTCTTTAGAACCCTGAGACTGACATGTAAAGAAGCTTTTGCCACCTTCCTGGAAGATGGAAGGTCACATGGAGGAGAGGTAAGCCATCCCAGCTGAGACCCTACATTGAACAGCCCATGACTTCTGAGTTAGGTTCCCCTACATGAAGGTTTCTCAACCTCTCTGCTATGCATATTTTGGGCCAGATGATTCTTTATTGCAGAGGTTTGTCTTATGTACTATAGGATGTTTAGCAGCATCTCTGGCCTTTACCCACTAAATGCCAATAAAAACCTTTAGTAATGACAACTAAAAATGTGTCCAGACATTGCCAAGTGTCCTTTGGTGGTAGTGGTCATGATGGGTGTAAGTTGTCTTCAGTTAAGAACTACTGTTCTAGACCATCAAGTCCCAGCTGTTACACTCCAGACCTGAAGGAGCACTCAGCTGACTCACACAACTATAAGATAAAAGTAAATGGGTATCATGCTAAGTGAAATAAGTCAAGCAGAGAAAGAATTACCATATCGTGTCACTTATATGTGGAACATAAGGAATAGATCAGAGGACTACAGGGGAAGGGAGGGAAAACTGAATGGGAAGAAATCAGAGAGGAAGAAAAACCATGAGATACTCTGGACTCCGGGAAACAAACTGGGGGTTACAGAAGGGAGGGGGGTGGAGGGATGGGGTAACCAGGTGATGGGTATTAAGGAGGGCACCTGTTGAGATGTGCACTGGGTGTTATGTGCAACTAACGAATCGCTGAACACTACAACAAAAACTTATATACTATATATTGGCTAACTGAACATAATGAAAAAAATGATTGTTTTGAGCCATTAGATTTTGAGATTGTTTGTTGATTCCCGAAAGCCAACTAATACAGTCTCTGTAAAAGAGACAATATGGATTTGCCATACCCTTTCCTCTTCCTGGACTGCACAGAAAGACTACCTTTCCCACTCCTCTTTGTATCTAGATGAAGGCCATGTTGCTAAGTGCCTGCCAATCAGAATATGAGTATATATACAATGGAACATTACTCAGCTATAGAAAGGGTGAATACCTACCATTTGCATCAAAATGGATGGAACTGGAGGGATTATGCTAAGTGAAATAAGTCAAGCAGAGAAAGATAATTATCATATGGCTTCACTCCTATGTGGAACATAAGGAATAGCGCAGAGGACCATAGGGGAAAGGAGGGAAAACTGGGAAGAAATCAGAGAGGGAGACAAATCATGAGAGACTCTGGACTCCAGGAAACAAATTGAGGGTTACAAAAGGGAGGGGGTGGGGGAATGGGGTAACTGGGTGATGGGTATTAAGGAGGGCACATGTTGTGATAAGCACTGGATATTATACGCAACTAATGAATCATTGAACCCTTCATCAAAAACTAATGATGTGCTAAGGTGAGCGCTGTGAATTGTGTAAGACTGTTGAATCAAAGACCTGTATCTCTGAAACAAATAATACATTATATGTTAAAAAAAAAAAATAAAAGAAGAAGATAGCAGGAAGGCACAAATGAAGGGGGGGAAATTGGAGGGGGAGACAAACCATGAGAGACTATGGACTCTGAGAAACAAACTGAGGGTTCTTCAGGGGAGGGTGGTGGGGGGATGGGTTGGCCTGGTGATGGGTATCAAAGAGGGCACGTTCTGTATGGAGCACTGGGTGTTATACGCAAACAGTGAATCATGAAACACTACATCAAAAACTAATGATGTAATGTATGGTGATTAACATAACATAAAAAAAAAAAAACAACTAGTGATGTACTATATGTTGGCTACCTGAACATAATAATAAAAAATAAATTAAAAAAAAATTAAAAAATTATGTGTCACTCTGTCTCAAGCAATTAAAAGTGGTACATGCTCTCCATAGCCCCTTTCTTCTATCTGCTTGCCTAGAAGGAAAGAACTCCAATATTGGCAGAATTGTAAAATAGAAGGCTGAAAACCTGAGTCAGGAAAGCTGCCTAATCTTCATTGGACTGTGACATGAGTGAGGAATAAACCCTTACCATTTTAAACCATTGAGATTTAGGGTTTACTTGTTATCACAGCAAAGCTTAGCCTCAATCTCCATTCCTGACATATGTTATATGTTAGAAATAAGCTAACCTTACTTATCTTTTCCTCTGGGATGAGGAATGCAAAGTTTGAATTAGATGTGTCAGTAAATGAGCAAGTCTCCTTGAACATTTTTAATCCAACATGTCAACTACCAGCATGCAAATCTCAGCTCTTGCATTCATTCATTCAATAAATGTTTATTTGTGACTACTAATTGTCAGCAACCCCACCAAGAACCATGCTGTGTAGATGAATAAGGCATGGTTTCTGCCTCTGAGGAGATCACAGCCCACTGTGGAAGGCAACCACATTAAAAGAAAATTTAGAAAACATGGTGATCACCACCATGATGAATTTAAAACTGGGTACTGGAAGAATGTCAAAGCATTGGTGAGTAACTGCTGGAAAAATCAGAAAAGCTTCACAGGGGAAGTAATATTCTACATGGATGCACAAAAAAACAAAATAAAAATTCTAGTAGGTAAAAAAAAAGTGAAGAATATAAGGAAATCATAACAGTGGAAGATAATTCCAGGCAAAAGGAAAAACTTCAAAATAAATGGAGATATGAAAATTCCTTTGGCTTGGAAAAGAGTTGAAGAGAACAGCATGGCTAATCTAGAAGCTCATGTCCTCCTTATTTATTGCTATGTTACAAACTAAGCCAAAATGCAATGCCTTAAAAAAAAAAACACACATTTTTTTTTTTAATCTCATGGTTTTGTGGTTGAGGAATTTGGGCAGGGTTTGGTTGGATAATTCTTCCGTTCCATGTGGTGCTGACGGAGGTCATATCTGGCCGGTGGATGGGCTAGTGTGGGGGGTCCAAGATGACTTTACTCACATATCTGGTGCCTTGATAAGCATGACTAAGTTTAGCTAATGCTGTTGACCTGAGTGTCAACATCTGGCCTCTCCAGTATGATGGTGGATAGTGTCAGAGTTGGAAATGGCTGCTTAGGGCTCCCAGAGGCAGTGTTCCAATAGGCAGAAAGTAGAAGATGTCAGTCTTTTAAGCCTGGGCTTGGATACTGACACAGACTTCCTTTTGCCATATTCTATGGTCATAGTAGTCCCAGAGCCTGTCCAGATTCAAGAGAAAGGTTCAAAGACACTGATTCTCAATGAGAGGAGCGTCAAGAATTTTCAGGCAAGAGTAGGGGATCTTAGTACCTCACTTAAGGTGACAAAACTTCCTTCCCCACAGACGCCAACCAGGAGGAGTATCAACGCCCAACTGTTTATTTCTGGCACCCTGGGATGAACTCCCACTGTGAAAAAGACCTCTGAGAGGTGGAACCAGGGTCAGAGGTGGCCTTGAGAGATCAGCAAGATTTTAACAAACCAATTTTAGAGGACAGGTGCCCAAATTAGACAGAAGATAGAGAGTATTTAGTGGGGCAGGAAGGTAGAGCCCTATGGGGAGAGGAGGTGGCAGGTGGGGTGTGGTGGTGGTGTGGGCGGGGAGCCCTCCAGAGGAAAAGTGATGGAAGCAGTAGATGAGAAGAGGTATTACATGTGTTTAATTTCAGGCCAAAGCCATTACTCTGCAAGGCACAGGAAGCAGTTGTGGGGTGATGCTAAGTCTTGCTTGAGAACAGGGTCAAATCTGGCCTCTGCCTGACCTAGTAAATAAAGTGTTATTGGCACAGAGCCACACCCATTCATTCCTACCTTGTCTCTGGCTGCTTTGCACCACAATGGTGGAGCTGAGTTGTTGCAACACAGATCCTCCGGCCCATAGAACCTAAGATATTTACTCTCTGACCTGCAAAAAAAAGATTAATCTGATGGTAATGGCCTTCTAGCCACTGGTCTGCCAAGGAGCAGAAGGGGCCAGAAGATGAGTTGGGGGTTTGTAACCCTCTAGGTGAGTGAGGCCACAGCCAGGGATCATGGCGGTGGGGTTAGAAAGACAGGGAGAAGATAGGAGACATTATGGAGGTGTAAATGACACAGTTCTGTGTCTAGTTAAATGAGGATGTGTGCCTCTGTGTGTGTGACCCCTCCCCAGCCATCACCTCACCTGCAGGCAAACCACCATCATCCCTTGCTTGGCTCATGGCTGCAACCTCCCAGCTTCTGAGCTTGCTACCTTATAGTCCTTTCTCCACCTAAGAGCCAGAATGATACTTCAAAGATATGTCACATCCCATCCGTTGCCGTTGAGTGGTTCCTCATCGTGTGTGCGCGTGTGTGCTTGTGTTCATGTGTGTGCATGTGTGTGTGTGTGTGTGTCCTAGTTTTGGAAGAGGCAGGAGAAAGAGTTGGCGAGCAGACCTGCTTTCACTACAGGGTGGTACTGAAGCTATTAGCAAAATGGTGGTGGGGGGTGGTCGTCTTAGGGGGAGGGTGATGAATCAGTTCTTCTTTTTTCCTAATCGACATCATTTTTGGACATTAGCTAGGACAGGTACTACAATCATGAATTCCTTCTGAAACTCCACTCTACCAAACAGAGTAATTGTGAAAGAAGAGATACAGCTTCACAACTTCCAAATGTTTCATTCACTGCACCAGTTTGATAAGCATCTGATTGACAGAGGGCTTCTCTACTGATCTTTCAGACAACGCACCATTTCTGACAGGATCATGCCCTATCCCGCCTCAGGGTCTTTGCTCATGTTGTTTCTTTTGCCTACATATTGTGAGGAACCCTCTCACAACTCCCAACTTCCCTGGCTAAGTTCTACTGATCCCTCAGGGTTGAGTTTGAACATCATTTTCTCCCGGAAGACTTCCTTGAATTCATAGACTGGACGAGGTACCACTGGGTAATGCCTGGGTAACACACTGTATTTTCTTCTGCTATGCTGTTCTATGTATGACTCAATCTCTTCCTACTCTGTGCTGCTTCTCTGGGCTGCTGCCTCTGGATATGAGTTGTTAGAGGACTGGGCTATTCGATATATTGTTGCACCTTCTACATATAGCACAACACTTAGGAGCTGCTAACACAAATTTGATAATACAATACCTAATAAAAACCAGCTCTTATTGAGAACTTACAGCATGAGGCACTAGACTAATTGTTTTACACAAATCAGTTCAATCTTCAAATCAGTCCCCTGTGTTAGGTACCACCGCTCTGCCCACTTTAGGGATGAAGGGTCTAAGGCTCAAAGAAGTTGAAAATCGTAGTCTTACTCAAAGTAACACAACTATTAAATGGCATACCCAGGCCTTAAATCCCAGACGGTATGACTCCAGATCCCACATGGTTAACCATTATAAATATCAGGCTTGAGAGAACACGTGAATACATGGAGGAAGGAAGAAAGAGGGAAGAGAGAGGGAAGTGAGAGGGAAGGAGGAAGGACAAACTTTATAATACAATTTCCTGGTGTGCTATCACCAATAACGGTGTTTCTATCCAGGAGAAACACAATTAACACTTACTTAGGACATTATTGGAAATGCTTTATCTGTGTCAACTCATTTACTCTTTGCAACCACAGTCTTGTGACGTGCATTCGATTGATATCATGTTATATCCAGACTTTGACCACTACACACCCCTCCCCAGCCATCACCTCACCTGCAGGCAAGCCACCATCATCCCTTGCTTGGCTCATGGCTGCAACCTCCCAGCTTCTGAGCTTGCTACCCTATAATCCTTTCTCCACCTAAGAGCCAGAATGATACTTCAAAAATATAAGTCACACCCCATCCGTTGCCGTTGAGTGGTTCCTCATTGTAGAGTGAAATTTAGCCATAGCAGCTCTGTGCAGACCCCGGCCACCTCACTCCCATCTCTGACTCCAACCCCTCTCCCCTGCCACACTGGCTTCCCCCGCTCTCCCCAAATCTGCCACGTATGCTCTGGAGCATTCGCCATTCCCTCTTCAAGGAATGCTGTTCCCACAAGTGCCGGGGCATTTACTTCTGTTCCCCCCGCCCCCTTCCTCAGATGCCAGCCTCTCTGTGAGGACTTCCCCAGACACTGTCTGCAGGACTGCATCACTGCTTTCGCCCTGCCCTACACCTCCAATCCCCTCCGCCTCACTTTCCCCACAACCCCAACAGCCAAGTGATGCATGGCATCATTTACTTAAGGGTTTGTTTATTTTCCCCCTTCCTCCAGCTCCCAGAAGGCAGAGTTCAGGAGCTGGAGTCTTTTCTGCCTCTACCTAGGTCTCCAGCACCTGGCCCAGAGCAGGCACTCACTAAATGTAAGAAGCAGGAACAAATGAACTCCCATTTCATAGATGAAGACAGAGAAACATAACTGATGGCTGACCAGTGTCATACGCAAGTGACGGAGGGAGAGGTATCCAAAGGCCACTGCCACCTGGCCCCGATCTGAGCACATTAGCACTCTCCTCCACTACCTTCTGATGGAACAGTGGCTGGGGAATCAGAGGCTTTCAAATCAGATGGGCCCAGGATTGATCCTGATCAACACAGCTGTGTGATCTTGGTCAAGTTCATTTCCCTGTCTATAAAATGGCCATGGTAGTATCAGTCCTGCAGAACACGTCTGTAAAACAGTTTGCACAGTCCCCAACATGCCATAGGTCCTCGATAAGTAAACGTGCAAAGTTTAGCATTGTTATCATGATTGTTATTATGACTATCTCAGCAAGGTACCACCGCCCATTGCCCTAGATTGAAACCCGTGGGTCTCAGGTGCATCAGCCCCCAGGCTTCATTATTCTGCTGTAAAGACAGAGACTCCCTTCTTTGTAGACTGCCAATGTAGAAAGCTAGTTCTTCTCATTTTCTGTCAGTGCCCCTGGTTTAGAAGGGCAAGCCTGCAGGCACACAGTTGATAGGGGTGACGTTGTTTTGACTCTGACTTCAGAGCCCCTGAAAGAGCCGCCTGACTTCCCTGGGATGAGTTTCTCATTCAGATCATTTTTTCCAGGGGTGAATGAGCAGCCTCATGAAACCTCTCGCCATCTTGCCTTGAACTTGTCTGTGGTGGCAGTGAAAATAGTTGAGTGTGGAAGGAATTTAAAGTTGTTTACCACGCACTGGGTGGGGATTTGTGGTTAGCTAAATTTGTCAAACAGCAAAATTTAGTGCCAACCCCTCTTACCCTGTCTAGTAATTTTCTATAGTCCCTGAAGTTTTAGTTGGGTAGGAGGGAAGTGACGTTAAAGATAATTCCAGGGAAATAAGAGGCCAAAAGGGGGGGGGGTGGGGAGAGGTTAAGACAAATGAAATAAAATAAAAAATTAGTACTTTTCTTATTAAAAGAGGCTATCTGGGAAATCCCCAGACCATTCCAGGGCTCAGTAGCAAGGGGAAGTTCATTTACATGGAGATGATGAAATCAGACCCCATCAGGACTAAGACAAAGTGTCTCTGACAAAGGGCTGCAACCCTGGGACAGTCATTGCTATGGAGGCTGCTTCTGTCTTTTTAAACAATGTGCATGGAAACAGAGTGCCCTGGGAGTTTAGAACACAAGCAAACAAAGAGAAGAGGGACTATTATTCTGGAAAAAGGATTGTTTTAGGTCTTGCACGGGTTAGGATTATTTACCCTTCTGTTGTTTGGTGGAGGGTGGAGAGCTCAGGAAGGAGAGTGTTGATACCTCTCCTGCCTTCCCCAGAAGCAGAAAATATGGCAGCCTCCTGAAGATTTGGCTCATGCCTAGCCGCCCCACACAGCAAAAGAGCCTGACCCATTTGCTAGTGTAAAGAGCTCCTTCTCCACCCCACTGGGACCTGGAGAGAGCCCAGGGCCCTTCTGCCTGTGGTGCATCACACTGCAGACCCTATATAAATATCTCCACCATGGCCAGTCTACCTTGGGCAGGTTCCTAGTTCCCTGTCTATCCCTGTCACTTTGACCAGTGCTTGCTAAATACTTTTCACACATTATCTCTCTTATATTTTAAGACTTTATTTATTTATTTATTTATTTATTTAAGAAAGAGAAAGAGAGAGCGTGAGCGCGTACAAGTTGGGGGAGGGGCAGAGGGAGAAAATCTCAAGCTCCTCACTGCGAGCAGAGCCTGACCTGAGGTTCAATCTCATGACCCTGAGATCAGACTTGAGCCAAAACCAAGAATCAGATGCTTAACTGACTGAACCACTGAGCACTGAGGTGCCCCCACATTATTTCTTTTATTCCTCACTTTGGTCATAGGAGGCAGAGGCTGTTGTCCTCACTTTCCATTGAATCAAACTCCTTGAGGGGTTCAATCATTTTGTCAGGTTCATCCACTTTGTGATAGAGTTAGGATATGAACACAGAGCACTGACACCCAAGCCACACTGTTAACCATTAGTCACTTTGTCCTCCTCTCGGGTCTGATACTCAATCTGGGAACCTGGTTCCTATGTTCCCTTTCTCTAGGACTAGACCTTGCTCCATGGACCTCTAGCAAAAACTGTGTTGGACTTCTCTCATCTAAAATGCAGGCCCTTGTTAGAGCCTGTAGCAATTTCTCAGGGCTAAGAACATCACAAAGCATCACAAACTGGGGGCTTAAAGAATGGTAAGTTACTGTCATGCAGTTCTTAACTAATTACCTCTGCAAAAACACCATTTCCACCTAAGTCCAGATTCTGAGATTCTGGGTAGACATGAATTTTGGAGGAACATTATTTAACCCTCTACAGACCATGTTATAGTTTATCCCCTCCAACATTCATATGCTCAAGCCCTAACCCCTACTACCCCAGATTGTGATATGTTTTGGAAATAGGGTTATTGCAGATGTAATACTGGGGTAGAGCGGGCCTATAATCCAATATGACTAGTGTCCTTATACAAAAGGGAAATTTAGACACAGACAGGTACAGAGGGCAGACAATCTTATAACAGATCTTTCCCTCAGAGCCTTCGAAAGAACCAAACCTTCCAACACCTTGATCTTAGACTTCTGGCTTCCAGAATTATGAGACAATAAAGCTCTTTTGGTTAAGTCACGGAGTTTGTGGTGCTTTGTTATGGCAGCCCTAGCAAATAAATATAGAAAGGATCAAAGAAACAGAAAGGGGGTAGATGATGACCAGGTCTTCCCCTAAGAAGGCATAGATCCAGTTCTGGCAGCCCTGAGAGACTAAGACAGTGTCAAACATGGGCCTACATTTCAGATCAGAAAAGTCCAACACAATTTTCGCTAGAGGTCCATGGATCAAGGTCTGGTCCTAGAGAAAACACACAGACCCTGACAACTGTCTCATAATCATACACTGCCCTGACTCCTCCAACTCTCAACTTAGTGACCAGACCTAATGATGGCTATGGCTACCATCCAACCATCTATCCCTTTGTTTATTCAACAAATATTTCATTGTTGCCTCACTCTATGCCAAGTACAGTGTAGGGCCCTTGGGATTCCACAGTGAACTGAACACAGTCCCTCTTAGGGGAGCTTATTTTGGTGTAGTGGGAGACAGACCAAGAAAGAGACAAAAGGTGGTGCAGGGGTGCAAGGTGGCAAGTACTGTGTTAGGACTGTGAGGGGAAAGGGAGTACTCATCACAAGGGTAAGCTCCTGGCCAGCCAATGGGAGTGTTGTGGGCTGTCCAAAGGAGGCTATGTCACAGCCAAGGGTCAAAGAATGAACAAGCATTTTTTGGGGGAATCAGGAGAAAAAGTGATATCATAGCCATAGAATAAAACAAGTGCAAAAGGCATGAAGGAGCATGGTACACTCCTGAAATGGAAGACAGCTTGGTTTTCCAAACTGTGTCAAGTGCAGACAGTGCAGGAGGCAGGTCGTGAGTCACCTCTTCTCAGAAGGAACCTAGCTTTGTCCTGATGGTGAAGAGGAGCCAGCAGGTGGACAGGGGAGCAATGAGTCATGTCTCAGCTTTAGAAGGATGTTGTGCTGGATTGGGGTGAACAGAGTGGATGAGAAGAGACAGGACTATGATGAGAGGAATCCCCATGCTTCTCTCCACTGTCCCCAACTTATTTCTTCATTGTACTCACCATGGCTGCTCCTCCCGCGCACTGGGCTGGAGCTAGGCAGGATGTGAGAGTCATCACCCAGGAGTCAGGAGACTCCAGGCCAGGGTTTCTTTTGTTCCAGAACTAGGAAAAGCCAATCTCACAGATGCCAGGACTTGAATATCTTCAGCTGTTCAGAGCAGAGTCTGATGCATCAATACAAAACCCAATTTGCTCTGGGGGCTGAGTATTCTGGACTAAAATCAAATTCTGTTACCTCAGCTCAGTCACTTTCCTTCTCCTGGCCTCAGTTTCCCCATCTATAAAGTATAAGAGGCTAGGCTATGCTAATGCTGCTTCTAAGATTTTCAGAGCTTGACAAAATATAAAGTAATATTGATGGGACATCTAGTGATTCTCATATGCTATGCTTTAGCTGATAGCATGATTCTAGAGACAAACTGGAATTTGCATTTTTGAGCACCTACTACATGCTAAGCGCCATGTTTATTATCTTACATATATTATGTTCCTCAGAGAAATTTTGTCTGATCACCTGTATCATCACATTAACCTAATTTATCACATATCACTACTGAATCCATGTATGCATGAATTATATCTCTTAACTAAGACACTGGGTTGCTTACTGCTATATCTCTAGAATAAAGAATAATACCGGGCACATAATAGGTTCTCAGCAAATGTGTGAGGAATGAATAGCTGGATGAATGAATTCTGAGCAAGGGATCATCATTGCTGGCTATGGGTACGTGCTCAGACAGGCAAAATTGTCCAAGGTTGCACAGACAGTGAACTTGGAGCAGAGCAGCTAGATTCAAACCCAGGTCCGGAGTCTACATCTCCCAGTTCTTGGCCTCCATTGCATTGTCTTTTCTTACTCAATTCAAGTCACTCTTATTATTCCTAAACTCAACCTCCTACTTTTCAAGAGAAAAGGAAAAGTCTGGGGTGAGGTGTCTGTTTGATTCAGGAAATATGCATTATGATGTATGAATACGATAATAAGGAGAGACATTTTTAAAACTCTGCAGCTCATTATCACCCTACTTGGGCAGTCCAGTGCGAGCACTGTCAATTCTCACTTAACACTTCTTTCATTTTCTCCTTTCAACTGGGTGCAGGAGAAAGTATCTATTATTGCAAGAGGGAATCATTGACTCCATTTCTTTCTCCTTGAAGGTGGAATAAAGCACTCAGTTTCAAAGAACTCCCTTAAGCGATTAGTATCATTTCGTGTAGTCTTATAGAGTCCTGGATAGCAAGCTTCTGAACCCTGGGGAGACCCCTTGAACTTTCGATTCTCTATTTCAAAAGAAATGAAAGAGACAGCAACTTAATTCTTCACTAATAAAGTACAATCCAGCTCTGGTTTGGAGATTGGGGGTGGGGGAAAACACCATCTCCACTTTATATACACTGCAATTTTATGCATAATTCTTCAGCTATGTACCCTAAACTCCCTTTTCCCTATTTAAGACAGTGTGAGAGAACAGGGTAGTGTCCTGGCCCACTGTGATAACTTGAGAGCTAACCATCCTCCGGGTTTGGTGTGATCTGAGGACATCGTGGTCAGCCCAGTGAGAAGCTCTGCAAGAACAGCCAAAGATTCTGACAACCAGCTATGGACTTCCTATATGGAGATGTCCAATCTTTATGAGTTTTGCTGAGAAAGTGAACCCTTGTTTTGATTATCTGGCAGTAAATGTAGTAGATTAATTGGAATTAAAATTACAGTTGGGTTTATTCCTTTGTTAAATCATTCAAAAACTAGTGCAGTAGGCAGTTTCTGAATTGACTTTCAATGGTTCCCACTATCCTGGTTTTCGCTACATGTGTGATGTGTAATCCCCTCCTCTCGAGTGTGGGTGGGTCGGGTGGGACCCGACCCAGTGACTCACTTCTAACCAATAGTATATGACAAAGATGATGAGGTGTCACTTCCCAGAAGAGGTTATAAAAATTGTGACTTTCGGGATGCCTGGGTGGCTCAGTCGGTTAAGCGTCTGCCTTCAGCTCAGGTCATGATCCCAGGCTCCAGGAATCGAGTCCCGCATCGGGCTCCCTGCTCCGCAGGGAGCCTGCTTCTCCCTCTGCCTCTGCCTCTCTCTCTCTCTCTCTCATGAATAAATAAATAAAATCTTTTTTTTTTTAAGATTTTTTGTTTATTTATTTGACAGAGAGAGATACACAGCGAGAGAGAGAACACAAGCAGGGGGAGTGGGAGAGGGAGAAGCAGGCTTCCCGCAGAGCAGGGAGCCCGATGCGGGGCTCGATCCCAGGACACTGGGATCATGACCTAAGCCGAAAGCAGACGCTTAACGACTGAGCCACCCAGGTGCCACCAATAAATAAAATCTTTAAAAAAAAAAAATTGTGACTCATTTTGCTGGCTTCCTCCCTCTCTCTCTCTGCCTCTCTCTGTCTATCTGACTCTTCTGGTTCTTAGGAAGTAAGCTGCCTATGGAGAAGACCAGGTTGCAGCAAACCGAGGGGGGCCACTGGTCAACGACCAGCAAATTAACTGAGGCCTTCAGCCCAACCACCCACAAAGAACTAAATCCTGCCAAAAGCCAAGCAAGTCAGCTTCCAAGAGGTTCATCCCACTGTCAAAACTTAAGATGACATGGGTCATCCTGCCTTAATTACAGCCTCTGACGGATGCTGAACCGGAAGACCCAGCTAAGCTGCATGTAGATGCTTGACCCACAGAAAATGTGAGATAATGAATGTTGTTGTCTAAATCCATTCGGTTTGGGGGAAATTTGCTGTGCAGCAAGAGATAACTAATACAGGCAATTTTTACCCCAAGAACTGTTGGGGTCAATGAGAGCTCAGTAACTAAACAAACAGTAGATGTACATTCGGCAAAACTAGATCTAAAAATATGTAATCAGAAAATATCCCACTAACCATACCCAGAGGAATAAAATACTCAGAAATAATTTCAATAAGAAATATGCAGAACTATTCGTGTAAAACCACAAAATATTATTGAAAAATATAAAACAACACTTGAGTCATCAGCATATAGATCATATTTCTGGATGAGAAGACTAAAGACTTTAAACTGTTACTTATTTTCAAATAGCTTTAAAGTAGAATGTAATTTCTATTGAAATCATAACAGATTGTCCACTTAACTAGGAAAAATTAATCCAAATTTATCTTGTTAAAAAAAGAGTATGTAAAAATAGCATAGAATTGTTTTGAAACAGAAGTCCATTGTGAGAGAACTAATCTTATCAGATATTAAAATGCTATAAAGCTACAAAATTCAAAGGGTGTGATTCTGACCTAGGCCTAAACACACAGATGAAAGGAACAAAATATACATCCCAGGAATATAATTCCTAAATTTTAATAATTTTGCATTTAGTGCATAAATTTGTCAGAATGTTTAGATCAGTAATAAACAAAGAAACCTAGCGTATAGAAAGAAATCATGTAAATTTATTACCGAGAAATCATATTTGTAGCAAACACAGTAGAGGGTTGTTATCAATATTGAACAGATAGCTCAAACAAATCAATAAGAAAAGTGCTTGGATATCTATAGATAAATGAAAAAATCATATCTCTTCCATCATGGAAATCCATTTGTTTAAAAAGCAATGAGAAGATGTTCAAACACACCAGTCATCAAAGTCATACAAAATTGAAATCATCACAATGAAATCTCTTTGCTTGAATATCAAATTTGCAAAGATTTTTTTAAATGTCAGTATGGAATGCTTTCAAGTGTACTAAAAGATGAAAAAAATCTCATGCATTGCTAATTTTTGTGTAAATTGTAACCTCTTGGGAGAGCAATCCAGCAATATGCATCATAAGCTTTATAAATATCCATAATATTTGACACGATAGTTCCATTTCTGAAATGTATCCTTAAAAAGACAGTATACATAAACATATTCATCGCAGCTTTATTCGTAATTGCAAAAATTTTGAAAGACCTTAAATTTCAACAGAGTGTTGATTACTCGTATCTTTTTATTTTTAGCTATAAAAATGATATTTGACTGTGGATGTTATATCATGAAATTTTCTTATCATAAATCACAACTTAAAGTAGAACATGCAATTGCCTATAGATGTTAGGCATGTACATATTAAGATATATTACAGATATTAATATATGCTATATTTTTCAAGTGTAAATTGTAAAGCCTATGTTAAAATAACAACAGCTAAAAAACTCTACATGCTTTGTCCCTGGAATGGACTAACTGCTTCACAATTAAAATCCTCATAACCCTGTTAGTACCTTGGCCTCACAGATGAGGAAACCACCATAGAGACATCAGAATGCACATCAAAAGTCAATAGCTTCTAGGCCTGAGGCTGAGATTGCCCTCAAGGGAAAACCAACATTCATAACCTACGCTTCTGGACTTACATCTTTAGAAGAAATAATATACACCCAAATAATAATAATGACTATCTTTGTGTGATAGCACTAGAGATGAGTTTTTATTTTTTAAAGTTCCCCCCAAAATTATTTTCATAAATTAACACACATAACAGTGGGAATTTGAAAGTCACAAACTACCAAACAAAAAAGGAACTGCAGAGGTATTATTATTATTATTTTTTATTATTGCCATCACACCATCATCATCTTCAATATCATCTTATATTTTTGCATTTTCTTTTTTTTTTAAGATTTTATTTGACACAGAGAGAGAGAGAGAGAGAGCAAGAGAAGGAAGACAAGCAGGGGGAGTGGGAGAGGGAGAAGCAGGCTTCCCGCTGAGCACGGAGCCCGATGCGGGGTTTGATCCCAGGACCTCGGGATCGTGACCTGAAGCTGCTTACCGACTGAGGTACCCAGGTGCCCCTATTTTTGCATTTTCTAAGTTGTATGTAATGAACTCATTAATTATTAATTATTTTGTCTTATGGGAAAATAAGCAAAATTAAGGGACACGATTATTTTTAGGATGGATTCCTTTGCTACACATTTGAGGAGATGTAACAAAACTATCACTTGCTCTAACCAGCTGATAGAAAGGGGAAGTCTGCACATTAATTCTTGGGGTCAAAGGTGGCACAACAATTCTCTCTTCACGCAGACTTGTCCCATGCCTCACTTCTCTTGGCTATATTCATTAATGTAAGACGAGGGGGTTGAGTTGGATTATTTCTAGGCTAACTTCCAAATGTGTCATCTCAGGATTCAAATGGTGTCATATAAATGCTAAAATGCATCTTCCCTAATAAAAATTCATTTTTGGGCGCCTGGGTGGCTCAGTTGGTTAAGCGACTGCCTTCGGCTCAGGTCATGATCCTGGAGTCCCGGGATCGAGTCCCGCTTCGGGCTCCCTGCTCGGCGGGGAGTCTGCTTCGTCCTCTGACCCTATCCCCTCTCATGTGTTCTCTCTCTCTCATTCTCTCTCTCTCAAGTAAATAAATAAAATCTTTAAAAAATAAATAAATAAAAAAAATAAAAATTCATTTTTGCCCCAATAATCACATATCTATTTTTCTACAATAAAAATACACACTTTTAGAAATGTGTTGGGGTTTCCTATGCAAAAATATTTTCCTTTATGTTTTCTGTAAATCAAAAACTCAGTCACAGAAAGAGATGTACCCCATAGTGGTAATTCACCTCTCTGCCACCTCAAGTGCCAGTCTGAAAGCTATCTGCAGGACCCTCCTTTCCAAGCCTCACAGGGCCCCCTGTGCTGCTATGATGGATTTCAGGGACTTCTAGGATGTAGTGGCTCCCTATTCAGTCAATACACAAGCACTCAGCTGCTACTAAGGACCACACCCTGACCTGGGTGCAGGGACTGGAGAAGTTTCTCAATTATGGTTTAGACATTCCTGTGAATTTCCTGCCTCTGAAACCCCCTCATTTTTTTTTTTTTTGGCACATCTCCCTTAGAGCTGGATGAACAGGGCCTCAAACCCCAGTTCTACCACTTTTTTAACTACGTAGTTTATGTCCCCTAACATCTCTGAATATCACAGAGCCATCTTCATTTATGTAAGAATTTACATGAAAATTTACAGTCTGTAAATGACTAGACGTCACATCTCCTATATATACTTATGCTATCAGGCAACATCTCATCTTCGGAGAAACAAATCCACATTAATGACCTTAAATGAACTACCTCTTTGACATTTGATGAAATCTTTTCCACTAAATTATTACTCTGAATTCAGGAATTCCCTTTTTCTGTCTAGAATTGCTATAAATGGGGCATTCAATAAAATAGAAGCCCCGGTGAAATCAATTATGCTCTATTATACCTGTAGCAGAATAATGGATCAGGAGCAAGTTCAAAAGGGAAGCCTGGAGTTCTGCTTGGATATGTTTGGTCTGTGATGCTTCTGAGAGAATTGAAGTGTAGAAGTTGAGTGGACAGTCTACAACTCTAGATATAAATCTGGAGTCATTAGCAAATGGATGACTTTTGAAACTGGTGGTGAATGATATCACCTAGAAGGAAATAAACAAAGACACAAGTCCTTAAAGGAAAAAAAATCTTGAGTAATTTCAACATTCAAGTGTGGGATAGTGGAAGAGGATGCATAGAACACAGGCAAAGAAAGGGCAATGAAAAAATTAAAAATAAAAAGGAGAGAGAGAGAGAAAGAAGTACATCACAGCCTCTAAATAAACACAGTATTTCAAGGGAATTTGGTTAATTATTAAGAAATCAGTTAAAAGGAAGATTGAACAATCTGAGAAAGACATGTATCATATGTTCTCACTGATATGAGGAATTCTTAATCCCAAGGAAACAAACTGAGGGTTGCTGGCGTGGTGGGGGGTGGGAGGGATGGGGTGGCTGGGTGATAGACATTGGGGAGGGTATGTGCTATGGTGAGCGCTGTGAGTTGTGTAAGACTGTTGAATCACAGATCTGTACCTCTGAAACAAATAATACATTATATGTTAAAAAGAAGAAGAAGAAGAAGAAGAAGAAGAAGAAGGAGAAGAAGGAGAAGAAGGAGAAGAAGGAGAAGAAGGAGAAGAAGGAGAAGAAGAAGAAGAAGAAGAAGAAGAAGAAGAAGAAGAAGAAGAAGAAGA
>NW_023270323.1:73698693-73767674 GCF_011800145.1 Mirounga leonina | reverse complement strand
GAAGAAGAAGAAGAAGAAGAAGAAGAAGAAGAAGAAGAAGAAGAAGAGGAAGAAGATAGCAGGAGGGGAAGAATAAAGGGGGCGGAAATCAGAGAGTGAGATGAACCATGAGAGACTATGGACTCTGACAAACAAACTGGAAGTTCTAGAGGGGAAGGGGTGCGGGGATGGGTTAGCCTGGTGATGGGTATTAAGGAGGACATGTACTGAATGGAGCACTGGGTGTTATATGCAAACAATGAATCATGGAACACTACATCAAAAACTAATGATGTAATGTATGGTGATTAACATAACATAAAAAAATTTAAAAAATAAAGCAAAAAAAAAAGGAAGACTGAAAACTATTTCTTAGTTCACCACATATTATCTGAGTCTGGGGTAGAAAACTACTGTTCTTTTCCTCTTTATTGGGAACTGTTCTCTATACCTCTACTTCTTTGTGAAAAATCTCCTTCCCTCCCTATTCAATCTATATGGTTACTTTGGGTGATGGCCACTGGTATAACTTCATCTTGACTCCTGGCCACAGTTGTTTGAGTCAAGGGTAAGTACCTAGCCCAAACCATACCCATAAGAATATGTAGCTACCAGTTGGGAATTAAATCAATATTCAAGCCAAGCTTGGCTGCTATCTTGCATTGAGGAGAAGTTAACCGAGAAAGTTGACTGTGGCCATTTTGCTTCATTCAAATCATAAAAAAAGAGAAAGCCTGTCTGCAGCAAGAAAAATGTATAATGGTGTATGAGTTTGTATGTCCCACTTCTCCCATGTTCTAGCTTCATGCTAGTCTTAGTTTCCATAAGCCTGTATCATTATAGTAAATCCTTCTTTATGCCTCAGCTAGTTCAAGTTTGATTTTTTTATTTATAAGAATATTTTGACAAAAAATGAATTCATGCTATGCTAGTTTTAACATATATTATGAAAAAGTTACACACCATTTAATTTTAAATGTTCACATGAACCCTATTATTAACGCCATATCACAGATAGGGAAACTGAGGCACACAAGGTTCAGGTAACTTGCCTAATGGCATGAAGCTAGTGGGTAGCAGAGCTAGGACTTAATACATGTACTTCAGATCCACATTTCATGCTCTAAACCACCATACCATATATTTACCACAATAGCAGTTTAAGTAGCAGGTGCTCAGAACTGGTAGGGTCATGGTTAGTGGGGAGGAATGACAAAGTATTCATTCTGGGCTAGGAATCTTGCCATATTTGTTGTGTTGTACTAAACTAATATTATAAACTATTATCTGTTGATTTGGGGTCTTGGATGTATGTAATGAGGTTAAAGCTTAAAAGTATTTTATCAGATCATCATCATGTTTGTGTGCAGTTATTGATAGCATTCTGTAAGATACAATAAGAGGAGTATTCTCCAACTTAAGCTGTTTTAAATTAAAGCAAAAAATTAAATATGAGGACAAGAAAATATCTTTACTAAGGAAAGGGTTTTCTACTCCTAATTAGAGATCTGAGACTCCAGGCAATTGTGTATGATAATAGAAATGTGGATTAGGGATATCTGGGAGGCATCAGGTGACTTAAGAAAATCAGAACCAGCATTTGTTTCCAAAGAACTGCTATGCCCCTCATTTGGGGGACTAACGTTTTGAAATCCTTTTCCTAATCACTCAGAATGTGGCTTGAAGCAGGGGCAATGTTCTACAGTAGATAATAAAGACTTCCAGCATCAAACCCTGAAGGTTTATGTACAAAAGAAATCTCCCAGTGCACAGAATTGGGTTCAGCCATATAGCTGAACTTGAATCTCATTCCTTGATCAGAGAAATGATTCAGAAAATTCATCTCCATGAGCTCCATTCATTCTGCCATCGATCTCACTGTATTTGTCCAACAGAATGTGGTTTATGTTCTGGATTAATGATCGGCATAAACTACAATAACTTTTCTTCTTGTTTTTCTGGTGAAGTTTATTGTCATTATCCTGTGTCTCCTCCACTATTATATATCAGTATGTTTGGAAAATCAATAGAAGAAAATCGTTAAAATATGTGGATTCTGAAATAAAAATATATATATACATACAGAAGTCAAACCATACGTATAAAAGTAAAACAGTGTATTAGCCATGTGAACTTAGGTGATGTTTCACTTTGCTTTCCACACACTTACACACAAAGATATACTGTGGATCAGAGCACAGTCATCCACAATATTATTTCTAGATACCAAACCTAAAAATTACCTGGTATTCATGCAATCATTCACAAACATAGTTTTGGGTTCCTATCATGGGTCAAACTCTGAGCTAAGCAACAAGTTGGTCCCTGCCTTCATGCATATATAAACAAGTGGGGCAGACAGACATTAATTATATAGTTATATAAAAAAAAGAATAAAACTGCAACCCTGCGAGTTGCTATCAAAACTCATGGTAAGAAGGTTTTTGTTCATTTTTGAGTGGGGAAGTTTTGACATTGTATGTATGGGAAGAACATGTGATCGGAAACCAAGAGATGAATTACAGTGGACACTCTAGCTTTGTCTGCCTAGTATCCACCACATTTCTGGATCTTCTCCTTTTCTGAGATCTGTCCCTCCCTCCACCCATTCTATCTACGTGGTTGTCATAAGAGATTCTGGGTGGTTACACAGCGTGACACCAAACCATGGCCACAACTGGTCAGTGAAGCAAATGGTGCCTCAATTTAGTTGGGCCAATTGAAAAGGTCCTCAGGGAATGTAGAATCCATCTTAGGGATGACAGGCCTGGTTGTTATCTTGAACAGCAGTGATGCAACCCAGAGACAATTAACTGCCACCATTTCTTCCGTCTTGCAGGCTCAGAAATAGAGACAGTCTATGTGCAGCAACAGAGAAGAAAAAGGTAAACATGTGAAGAGACCCAAAGGTGGAATTCACAGAGAACAAGGTGTGGTCCCATTGGAGGTTGAGGTGTTGTTGGATTCCATTCTTGGGTTCTATGAGATACCCTATATCCTAATTATAACTTTCCTTTTTACCTTCTGAGTCTGTTCAATTTGGGTTTCTGTTGCTTGTCACTAAATGATAGAGTCCTAAAAAATACCTCAGGAAAAGCAGTTTCAGTGAAGTACTGGGTGGGAAATCACACTGGAGTGAACTGAGAGTGGGAATTAAAGAAGTGGAATAGTGTAAGTAGCAACCTTTTCAAGAAATGTGCTATAAAAGTGAAGCTGGGCTGAAAGAGTAGGTAGGGAAAATGATAGAGACAGCTAGTGATCACCAATGGTGTTGTCCCCTTCAGTGGTATAGATTAGTTGCTGCAAAGTAGCTCCCTTGCAAGAATGAGCTGTTTCCTTTTCCTTGTCTTATTTTATTGTGCTTATTTTAACAGTGAAGATGCATGCAAGAGTATGCTTGAATGCAGATGAGTATGTTAGTTTTGCTTTTCTGCATAAAAAGCCAATCTAAAAGTTAGTGACTTAAAACAGTGTTTTGTTTTAGTTTCTGATTCTGCAGATTGGCAATTTAGGCTGGGTTCAGCCAGATGATTGTGCTAGGCTGAGCTGGTCTCATTTATCTATCAGCCGTCAGCAGCCAGCTGGTGGTTTTCTGGGGCTGGATAGTGTAAGATGGCCAAATTTCCCATGTGCCAGTTGGCTGTCTCCCATCTAGACTTGTGACAAGGCACCCGGACTACATGCTTTTTATCATCTAATAGGCTTGTCCAAGCTTGTCACATTCAGGATTCTTAGAGCAGGAAGAGGGCAAGCCCTACTGTGCAAGTACTTTTCAAGTCTTCCCTCATGTTTGCTACCAATTTTTGACCAAAGCAAGGTAATGGCCAAGCCCGGAGTCAGAGTCGATGTCAAAAGACATTGCTGTGGGGTATGCATTCAAGAGGCTTGAACAAATTGGGACCATTATTGAAATCAATCCACCACAAGGGGCATAGCAAAAGAATATAGAAGAATGAAATGGGAGAACTGTTTGAGATGACTATATATAGCTTTCAGGTCCATTATAACCTTAGAATAGAAGGCAGATTTGCTGGGATTTCAACAATTTAAAAAGTATCATTTTGGGGGACATCTCAGATAAAATGTTGGTGGCTGATGCAGTATTTCATTTTCCTGAACTCCAATCATTTATTTCTCAAAGAGGGATGATAAAGCTGCAAAGGAGGCCTTCCCTTTCAGAGATAGGGGCAGCCCGTTGCCAGCAGGGAGCTCTACTCAGCTCTCTAATTACCGTCATGCTGACGGAGGTTAAATATTTATGAAGAATGTGCTTTTTTATCACCCAATCTAATTTTTAAACTCAGATTCTCTAATCTCATTGAGATGTTAATAACCCTTGTTTTTCCTCCTCTCTTTTAGGTTTTTCGGCAGGAGTAAAAGATCTCTCCGTTCTCATTTATTTTGTAGAGAATGACATATTGGTGGGCATGAGTACCACAAAAAGGGTGTTTCATAAAGAACGAGGAGAGGAAGAAACTGACAAGAACGAACCTCCGTTCAATTCAGTCAAGAGAATTGTGGGTTCACGCGGAAATGAGCAGTACCAGAGAATAGATTTGCACTGTTTCATTGTTACACTAGTTCTACCATTTTTGAGCATTGTGACCTTGGGCAAATTAACCCCTCTGAGATTTAGTTTCTTCATCAGTAAAATAAAAACAATGTTTAATATCTGGTTCCATGTATTAGCTTCCTGTTACTGCTGTAATAAATTACCACAAACTTAGTGGCTTAAAACAATATGAATCTTTAAAGATCTTGAGATGGGAATCATTTTTGGATTTTCCAGGAGGGCCCAAGATGTCACAAATGTCCTTATAAGACAGGGGCAGAAGGGTCCAAGTTTGAAAAGGAGAAGTGATCTTGGAAGTGAATGCTGGGGTGATGTATGGTATGGGCAGCCCCTAGAAGCTGGAAAGGCTGGGAAATGGACTCTCACCTAGAGCCTCCAGAAAGAAGCAGCTCTGCCAATCCAGTTGAGATCTGACCTCCAAAACTATAAGATAATAAATTTGTGTGTTGACTCATAGTAAAGTATGAATTGCTGTGTTTCTGCCTTGCCTTACTCTTGTTCACATAATCCTGCTGTACCTGCAGGGAAATGCCCCAGCTTCCTAGCATGACCTAGAGAGTGCTCAGAGACTCATCCTGACACTTCATGGTTCATTCAAAACTGATTATGTCCGATCTCACCTCATTTCTCATGCATCAGGCCACCATGCTTTTGTTCAAAATACCTCCTACCTCTAGCTACAGAATAGTCTTTCCACCTTCATTAGATGGAGTAATTCTAGGAATGCTACAAAATTCAATTCAGGCATTAGCCTCTTCAGAAAGCTCACCCATGAGACCATACCTGGCCTGTTTCCTCTCCCCTAGCCTCTCCAGATGCCTGTTCTGAGCATTACTAACTGTGGGCTTTTCCTACACTTCCCTTTATTGTGGGACTTACCACACCATGTTGTGATTATTTCATAGATACCCATTTCCTCAGGGGACTCCAGGTTTTGAGGGTGGAGTCATCCCTGTCTCCTAAGTGCATTTTAATGTTTGGTGCACAATCATGTGCTCAACTCAGGTTCATTATTATAAGCACTCTCAAGGCAAGGGCTGATCTGTGTTGTTATACAAATTACTTTTCTGAACAATCAAATAGTAGTGATGCTTTTACTTAATGGCTGAGACCACCCCGGGGACCTATTTTGATTTACTGACCTCTTTAGTATTGAAACAAAAAACCTGAAAGACTAAAATCAGGCACTCTATGACATAGGGACACTAAGGATGTTGGTTTAGAGGCAAATTCACCTTTGGAATCATCAGGACAATAAAAAGAATAGATGGTTTTCAGACATAGTTTAAGTCAAAATTTATGAATTGACAAGATATGTTGGAGTACCCAACAGGAGCTCCTGCTTTACATACAGGTAGTCTGCCTTCCAGGTGCTTACTGCCCCACTGAAAAAAATGAATATGTATGCATTAAAACATCAAGAAATGGTCCAAGTATATGAATTATACAGAATTGGCTTTTAGTAACTAAATCTCTAGGAGGAGAGCAGCCACGTGGCTCAGTGGCAACACTCAGCTTTAGAATCTTCCAGATCTGACTTTGACTTCTGGTTCTGCCACTTGCTTACTGTTTGACCTTAAGGAAGTCTCGTCACTCTCTGAGCCTTGGTTTAGTACAAAAATAATTATAATAATGTAAAAAAAATGGAATTGTACACTAAGTGCCAAGCACCATGCTAACCACCTTACATGGGTTGATTTACTTAATCTCCACCTCCACTCTATGAGATTAGGTACATTTTTCATTTACGTAAGAAGCAGGTGAGAGACAAAGTTATTTAATTACTTTCCCACAGTCATAACAAGTAGCTGGAATGTGACCTAAGCACCCTGCTCCAGCTCCAGACCCTCTGTGTCTGCCTCTATGCCCTACTCACCTGATCGCTGGGGAGAGTCACTGCCTCTTGGAGCTGTTGCAGGGACTGAATTGGGTGTGGAAACATTTTGTGAACCCCTGAGAGCTAACCCATTATGAAGAACGGCCCCATTTCCCCCTCTCAACACCTTTCTTTCAGCCTTTGCATTGTTGACTTAGGGTGATAATCTGGGGATTGTGAGGATGCAATCTGGAGTGGACATCCTGATGCTATGCATGGCCCGCCTACCTCCTGTTGCAGCTGTGAGAGACCAAGCGAAAAGCAAAAGTTAAATGACTCAGTTGAGGGACCTAAACACATTTTACTTTGTTAACCGTGTTTCCACCGGCCTTCAAGCTTCTCTTCTTTATAAAGGCTTCGCAGATTTCCCCAGACCATTCCAAAGCCTCATGGCTCTACTGTTTCACTCATTATCACACACTCTGTACATTCCAGGCCCTGGGTATGTGGTATAAACAAGACAGACGAGGTCCTGCTTTCCAGTAGGGTATCCACAGACAATATATAAATTAGCAAATAAATAAACTGAATAAGTTCCGATAGTGACAATTGCTAGGACAACAATGAAATAGAGAGATGTGACAAAAAAAGATGACCCATATGAGCATCTGTTGGTTAGACAACAGGCCTTTGAGCAGAAGTGACTCTGAAGCTGAAATCCAAATGATGAGAAGGATGCCCAAGGTTGGGGTGTTTGAGGCGCAGAAGGAAAACCAGTGAGCAAGGGAGATGGAGGTCCAAGTCAAAGTCAGAGAGGAAGTGGGGTCCTGGATTAAGGAGGGCTTTGCGGCCAGGCCCGCAGAGGAGTGTGTGATCTGATGAGAAAGTCAAAGAGCTCCCTCTGGCAGTTGCAAAGATGGTGGATGATGACAGTGGGGTTGGGGGCAAGGGAAAGCCAGGTGAAGGTGGTGAGACCAGTTGGAGGTTATTCTTATATCCAAATGAAAATGATTCTAGCTCAGACTGTAGCTTAGAGTGACAGCGATGCCTTCAACACATAGGGTCTAATGTTTGCAAGGCATCTTTTGATACCTGGCATGAGCCCACACCTGGAATGTCGAATCTTTACCACCATCTTTATCAGAAACCACATCAGATACTTCTTTTTGTACCCATATATGCATGTGAACCTCAGTCCAGAGTGAAAACTAAATAATTATTTCCAGATTAATTTTATACTCCTACCCTCAGAAGCTCAGCTTTCTACTTCAACAGAACCTTAGATGTTAGACTTTGCCAAATATGTACATTTTGAGCCAAAGCGGGAGGAAAAATTAAAAACTGTAATGTCAAATGTGTTGCCACCATATTTTTTCTCCTCCCCACAAAAGAGAAATGCATGTCACACTCACTTTAGAATGGCTGCTTCATTTTTTTGGTGATCTTACCAAAGTGCATTAGTTTCTATATGTATTTCTTCCCCATTTGTGTGATTGATGTGTAATTATATATTTAGGGAGCAGCTCCCCGCTCCATTCCTAAATATCCTGCGAACACTCTGTGCATGCTATTGAGGCCCTGAATTTGTTGTCTACTCACTGGGTGTCACTGGACAGCTGTGGACACTTCATTTCTCTTGGAGTTTCATCTCCTCGTCGCAGAATTTGTCAGTCACCGTGGCTTTTCTTCCAAAGGCAAGGAAGGCAAATGTCTCTCTGGGGCCGGTTTTGTGGCAGAGTTCTCAGTCTGGAGGCCATGGGGATGGGAGGTATAGAGTGATTCTGAACTCTCAAACCCATAGATGTACTGTGCTTTGTCTCGACCCCAAATAAAATGCCCAGCTCTTCATAAGTTCTAATGTTTTGTCTTCAAATGCACGTGAATGATGTTTTGTGGAATAAAATCCAGATGCATTTTAGATTGTTACTAATTCATGGCAGTCTTTTGTCACTGTATTTTTTCAATACTTGGATGCTAAATTTATAAACACTTTCCTGTGGTGGTTGCCAAACAGACTTTTAAAAGGGCTCATTACACTCCAGAAGTTGATTATTCTCTGAGATACAGGCTGGGAGGCAGGCATGTGGGTCCCTGTGCCTGCCAGACAACGAACTCCACGAGGACAGGGCTCTACTTGTCACACTTCGCTGAGCATGGGCTCTGGGACCCCACGGGAAAGAAAAGAATATCACATTCTTGAGCATCTGCCTACTGTATGCACACTGTTTTCTAGACTTGGGATGTTAACACAGTTCATTCTCGAAAAAATCCAGCGAAGGAGGTATTTCCATGATGATGCTTATAGTGATGATGCTGATCTCCATTTCACAGATGAGGAAACAGGTCCAGAGAGGAACGTGGAGATCAGAGAGAATAAGTAACCTGCCCAAGTTCACAGTTGCTCGGAGGCCCTGTCTGGCCCAGGTGAGTGTGAATCCCAGGTAAAGCCTCATGCTGATTCAAATAGAAGTGTGTAAAAGTGGTGAATGAATCACCTTACAAAACCAAGTTCCAGACATCTCAAAAATCTCTGCTTTGGTAGCTGGGACACCAGACCCCTGTGCAGGGCTTCATGCCAGCCTGAGCGATGGGGCTGCAGTGGGAGGAGGAAGAATGTGATGCCGTTTGTTTCTCTAATAACCCTGTGACACCAATATTTAATTTTCTCACTGAGGATATTTCCCATTGTGTCAGCAGAGCCAAGGAAATTGCTCATTGCAGGGAAGGGCCATATTTATGCTTCTATTAGGGCAAGGGCAGAATGATGTTCTGTGCTGACGGTATTTGGTGTTCCTTACCCATCCCTCATCCATCCTCCCCTGCCCTGCAGAGCTGGCAGTCTGCTCTATCCTTGCCCTGCTCCGCAGGAGAGCACAGCTAGCTCTCCACACCCTCGTGTGTCTCCTTGGGCAAGTCACTTTCCTTCTCTGAGCTCGTTTCTCTCATCTGTAAAAGGAGGATAAGGCTCTCACATAACGTGATGGTGTCGAGGATTAGATAGGACGACTGGGGGAATGCCAGGTGGAACGTTCACTCTACCATGGTAGGACCTTGTAGACATGGCTGATTTTGTCACAGGTGGTAAATAAACAGTGATGTGAAGGGAGAAGCACGGGCTTGTAGCCAGTTCTTCCTAAAGTCAAGTCCCAACTATGTCACTTACCAAATTTGTGACACTGTCACCTCTCTAAGACTCTTCGTTTACCCTAGGGGAGTTACAGCATCGCTGATTCTTACTTCTGAAGCCCTCCGCTTCCCACTGTGAGACACACTTCCCCCTCCACCTGCAGACAGAGCTCCCAGTGAGGTCAATACTCTGGGTCCAGCACGGGGTCCCCTCGGTCTGGCCTTGCACTAACCCGCGGGCCCTCAGGTATCCGGATTCCTGTTCTAACCCGCCCGTTGTGATTGAGCCCCTGTCAAACGCGGGAGCCTTTACCCCAGAGGTTGCAGCCTGTCCTGCTCTTACCAAATCTGATAATACTTACTGATGGGTGAAATGTGGGGAAACATAGCGCCTGCCCTCAAGAAGATCGGATATTACAGGGGCTGGGGGTGGAAATAGAAAGGAAAAATAGAAACCATCTAATGAATGTTTACTGCACCCAGGAACACTACCAGCCCCTCACTTACAGCCAGCTCCGATACCAGGCTTATTTTTATAATGCCAACGTTTTCCGGCATAACTGATGTATTAGGGAGCAATTTGAGCTTAACACACATTTTGTGTTTGCTTAGTGGAAGCTTGTCCACAAGAAATGCTAAATAAACAAAGAAAACTGCATCCACATGAACAGAGCCATGTGGGAATATAGAAAATGCACACATCAAACACCTCAGACACCCACCAGCTCCCCGGTCCCTCGCGTGGGCCACGAGTCACACCCTCCTGTCCACATCCCGGGCTATAACCATCCCCCCAATTTTATATACTTTTCAATCACTCCCGAGCTCCAAACTCAGAGTCTTTTTCAAGGCCAAGGGCCAGATTTACTGAAGCATTTTATTCCTTATCCACTTACTATGTGTAAAACTGTTCTATCGTTTTTGGTTTTTTTTTTAAAGATTTTATTTATTCATTTGACAGAGAGAGACACAGCGAGAGCAGGAACACAAGCAGGGGGAGTGGGAGAGGGAGAAGCAGGCTTCCTGCTGAGCAGGGAGCCCGATGTGGGGCTCGATCCCAGGACCCTGGGATCATGACCTGAGCCGAAGGCAGACGCTTAACGACTGAGCCACCCAGGCGCCCCTGTTCTATCGTTTTTATTAAGTTCCTATCTTTTTGGTTAAAATGTGCCAGTGATGAGGTTCCTGAGTGCTGTGCCAACAACTCCATTTTTCCCTTGAGCCCGGGGTTTTTCATGGCATGAGAGAGCGTATCACATTATAACAAAAGTGGCTGAACATAAACTCATTTAATTCAGCTTAATCGTGGCAGGTGGGTATTATGTCAGTACTTACTATGGGGATGTTATTTTCACTGATTTGCAGATGTGGGGACCAGGGCTCCAGTCACGCCAGGTCACCAGTCTACTAGTGGTAGAGCTGAAACCAAACCCTGTCCTGTCTGATCCCTGTGGTTCTCCCCGTCACGGTGCTTCCAGAGCTGAAGACACCTACCTCTTCCTTCTCGCACAGGAGATTCACAGAGTCAGGGCCAGCTTTCTCAGCACATTTGAAGATTTCCAACTAAAATTTTCAGAGCTTGGGTGCTATCCAGGGGAATTTAAAGCATGACACAGTCCACTGCTTCTGTGTAAAAGTGTTTCACATCTTAGAGAATGGAATCCAGGTCCTTCACCTGGAAGAATCAAGGTATTCCTTAGTTCCTTCCCCCAAGGGAAGGACTCAGGAGCTCCCAGGCACTTTGGATATGGAATGAAGCCTGCATCTTCCCTGCCATGCTTTGCTTGGAGTCCAATAGAGGAGACAGAGGACCCCAGGAGACAGGTATCATGGGCTCAAAGAAAGGGAGCCTTCCATACAAGAGGGTGTGGGGATAAGGTCAGAGACTGCTGTAGGGGGTCCTCCTACAGGGAAAGGCAGACACTATCTGCAGGACTGGGGATACACTCCAGGTACCTTTGGATTGAGGAATGAGGGAGACAGGAAGAAATAGAGGCCGATGGGCTGGGAAACCCTTTGGAAAAGTTTTACTAAAAAGCAAGGACAGGTAATAGGTGGGAGCATGAGGTTATGGGATCCTGTGTTAAAATTGCTGTTCTGCACCCACCCCCAGCAACCCACAGACTTTGGAATTATAAGACTTGTCTGTATTGTGTCCAAAGTGATTCCATCAGTCTGGCTGCCTGACGAGCCAGCTGGGACAGGTCCACAGGCTTTCTTTCTTGCCTCCAGTCCGCCTGACAATGATCGATCCGCATCTGAAACTGATGAGGTCAGCAGAGGTGACAATCACTGAGGGGGTCCCTCGGGTGGCTCTGGCTGGGGGCAAGGTTCCCCAGTTTGGCACCAGCTCTTTCTTTGGTCCCCTCTTGCACCTGCCATCTCCCATCCTATACGATTGTGGAGCTCGCTGTCTGAGAATGTTCTACTGAAGTAAAAGCTGAGGGTTCCATTTCCAACCTTGTTGCACCATCAGGCAAAGTAGGGCAGAGCTTTGGAGACAAAAATAAAAGCTTTGAATCACGTCGCCCTGCTTTGGGGGCGAGGGGCCCGAGGCCTGTGTTTCCCAAAGTACATGTTTGATGCCTCTGTGGATACACACAGCGATTTTATGACACATTGATGGCAATTGTTTAACTGAGCCAAAACTCACATAACATACCGTGAACCACATTACAGTGAATAATTAGGCATAATATATTCGTAATTTTGTGCACCCACCATCTCTCTCTAGTTTCAAAACTTTTTTTTATAATCCCACAAAAATAACCTGTACACATTAAATCATTCCTCGTTCCTCCTATCCCCTGGTAAATTTTAATCTGCTTTCTGTCTCCACAGATTTGCCTATTCTGGATAATTCATATAAAAGGAACCGTACGATATGTGACCTTTTCCTTAGCATAGTGTTTTAAGGCCCACCCACATTGTAGAATCAGTACTGCTGATTTCTTTTTGTTTGTTTGTTTTAAGATTTTATTTATCTGTTTATTTTAGAGACTGAGAGAGTGTGAGCGGGGGAAGGGGCGGAGGGAAAGGGGGAGAATCTCAAGCAGACTCTGTGCTGAGCACGGAGCCTAACTCAGGGCTCCACCTCACGACCCTGAGATCATGACCTGAGCCAAAACCAAGAGTCAGACACTTAACCTCCTGAGCCACCCAGGTGCCCCAGCAGATTTCTTTTTGTGGATTAATAATATCTCCCTTCATACATATATCACCTTTTATTGATCCACTTATGCATTGATGGTCATTTGTTTTGTTTCCATTTTGGAGCTATGACGAATAATGCTGCCCTGAACACTCACATACAAGTTTCTATGTGGATATATGTTTTCGTTTTCTTAAGTATATACCTAGGAGTGGATTTGCTGGGCAACAATTTTACTTTTTAATATTACATATTTATTTTGATGTGTCTTTTTAAAGCTGTATATATCATAGTGGGCCCTTGATTGCAAATATGTTGTTTCCTCAAGACAACTCTAAGTACAAGAGCCCGGATAGCTCAGTCAGTAGAGCATCAGATTTTTAATCTGAGGGTCCAGGGTTCATGTCCCTGTTCAGGCATCAGATACATCTTTGCGGGGGAGGGTGGGGTGGCAGGGTGATGGGTATTAAGGAGGGCACATGTTGTGATGAGCACTGGGTGTTATATGCAACTAATGAATCCCTGAACACTATATAAAAAGCTAATGATGTACTATACAGTGGCTAACTGAACATAATAAAAAAAAGACAACTCTAAGTACAATCGAATCGGCTGAAAGAAAATTCTGAGTACAAACAAACGCAAGTGATGGGTACGTGTGGCCCAGACCACGCAGGTGATACAGCGGTCACCCAGGAAACACTTGGGCAGACAAATAGCCTGTCTGGAGATACTTCAATCTCCTCATTTTCAGAATGGGAAATTATAGCTGCCTCACAGGATCTTGTGATGTTGAAATTAGGTGAGAAATGTGAAACCCCTCCAGTCTTCTCAGCTTTGGATGCAGATGGAATCCCGTAAGCCTTATTGACCCTCCTTTCCAGCATAATTCCCGGACCTCAGGCCCCTTCAGAGGGCACCCTCCATCCCACTCTGATTTCTGGGAATTTTCTGAGCAGCCTCCGTCATAACGTGCTTATAAGTGAGCTGGTTAACATCAAGAACGAGGAAGCCCATGCTGGTGCCCCCTGGTGTGTGTCCCCAGCACCCACACCACACCCAAGGCTCCCATTCTTGCTGTCCTTCCAAGTTAACGCTGCCCAGCTAGAGAGACACCTTCCAGGATCCCTCACACCTACAAACCCGCAGGTGCCCCGGGGGTCCGGTGCAGACTTCGGACCCCAGCATGCGTCCAGAGAGGGGCTCCTCTAGCTGCCGCTTGAGATTCTTCCATCCTTAAGTTGGACCCCTAGGCTGGGATGGTGGCTGTTGTTACGACACCCCAATGCACTTTCCTCCTCTTCATATTTCAGTCAAGGAAAGGAGCATGTCCAGTGTCAGCAGGTAGATGTTTGCAGCCCGATCAGCTCATCCCCTTTTAGACAGAGCCGAATAAACCAGTTCCCCCCAAGTTCAACTAGAGCTGTCCTGGCACATAGTAGGCCCTTATCAAAAGTTGTTCACTTCCCTCATGAGGATTTGAAATATGGTTTCCCTGACAGCGGCCCTAACACACCTGCTCTAGCCTGTTCCACCGCGGCGTGGTGGAACCACAAGAAGCCCTGAGGCCGTCACTCAACGCTTTTCCCTATTTCATTAGAAATTCTCACATCCCGCTGGGAGGCGTGTAGAACTTGCTTCCTCTCATTTATGAGGCAACCAAAACTCAGGAAAGCTCAAGTGCCTTTCGCAGCAACAGAGCGAGTCACTGTAATGCCAGATGCTAAAAGTTGAATTGTGTTCCTTCCCTGAAAATCCCTGTGTTGAAGTCCCAAACGCCCAGTACCTCACATGTGACCATATTAGGAGACAGGGTCTTTACAGAGCTAATTAGGTTAAAATGAGGTCATTAGGCTGGGCTCTAAGCCTGTATGACTGGTGTCCTTAGAAGACGAGGAGATTTGGAGGCAGGTATGCACACAGGGAGAACACTGCGTGAAGATGAACCAGAGATCAGGGTGATACTTCTGTAAGCCGAGGAACTCCAAAGATTGCCAGGAAAGCACCAGAAACCAGGAGTGGGGTGTGGGACGGATTCTGTCCCACAGTCATCAGAGGGAAGCAATCCTGCTGACAACTTGATCTTGGACTTCTGGCGTCCCAGAGCAGCCAGACCATACATTTCCGTTGTTCAAGCCACTCGGTGTGTAGTACTTTGGCATGGCAGCCCTAGCAAACCAAAGCAGTGGGATTCAGTCCCAGGTCTATCTTGAAGCACCGTGCTCAGCACCCACCTACAAGCAGGCTGAGAGCCAAGCACACACGCCAGCACTCTGTTTACGATTTACGGTTACAACAGAACTTTCCTGTGTAACAAAACTCCTCTGACTTCAGATGTGTATTCCAACATGTGTGATCTCTCCATTAACACGAGCTACCTCCACAAAGAAACCAGAGTTCTGAAAGAATAGTAGCCCAGGGGTACCTGGGTGGCTCAGTCAGTTAAGCTTCTGCCTTCGGCTTGGGTCCTGATCCTAGGGTCCTGGGATTGAGCCCCATGTCATGGGGCTCTCTGCCTCCCTCCCTAGCAGGGAGCCTGCTTCTCCCTCTCCCTCTTCCTGCCACCCCCCTGCTTGTGCTCGCTCTCTCTTTCTGTCAAATGAATAAATAAAAAATCTTAAAAAATAATAATAGTAGCCCAGAGCAATCACAGGGAAGGTCCTATTCCTATGTATACCAATAGGGTACTACTGCATTTCCCTGCAGTGTAACAGTGCATATGATGATACCTCAAGATAAGAGTACGAAAATAATTTTTCAGGAAAGAATTATCCTACCTTCAAACATGGGAAAATGTGCTTTATTGCTGCAAAAGAATCCATCAAGAATATTATCATTCTAAATGTAAGAGCTTAAATGAGCCAAGTTTTACCAATTCCAAAAAATTTTGTCACTTTAGACAATGTAATTTCCTGAGACTAAGGGAGGTGAGCACTGTACAAACTTGCTCTACCCCACAATATGACTCAGGCATAACCATCTGGGAAACAGGGTAAGAGAATGTAAGTTACGGTGACTTACACAGGATCCCCAGGAAATTCTCAGGTCCCAAGGTCTCCAAGATGCCAGAAAAGACATCCACTCCAGTCCACCATGGCATTTGGAAATACAACCTAATCCCTGTAATCATCTTTTACAGACGTTTCCCATTTGAAGAGTTATCGAGAACCAACAGCAAATGTAAACCAAAACAGCAAAGACCATATTAATCACTTTTCCTAGAGCTGTTTCTCGAAACTGCTTTTAGGATGCAGAACCACCTTATTCTGTGCAATACTTCATTCTGAGGTGTGACCTAGATAGGACCAGTAGACCTTTCATTGGGTTTCTTAAGATTTCTTGCTCCAATCTGTGCTCTTTGCAAGTGAAATCCATTCCATAAGTATTTATTAAAAACCCGCTCCAGGGCAAGCACGGTGCCAGGAGTGGCTGGCGTTCAGAGGCAGAGGACAGTGTTGATGGGGGATAAAGATGGTGCCTTGGAGGTAGAGGAAGAGGAGACTGGATCAGGGCAGGCAAGGGCAGAGCGGGACAAGATCCTTGAGCCCCGCTGTGCCAATTTGCTATGGCCACTGGAACAAAGCACCACAATCTGAGTGGCTTAAACAACAGAAATCATTTGTCTCAGGGTTCTGGAGTCTAGACTCTAAAATCAAGGTTTGGCAGGGTTGGTTCCATCTGAGGCTGTGAGGGAAGGATTTGTCCCCAGCTTCTCTCTCTGACTTGTAGTCGGCCATCTCCTACCTATGTCTCTTCACGTGGTCTTGCCTACAGGCTTTTCCAACTCCGAATGTTCCCTCTTTATAAGGACACCAGTCTTACTGGATAAGACTCCCCAATGATCTCATTTTAATTTCCTCTTTAAAGATACTATTTCCAAATAAGGTCCCATTCTGAGGAACTGGAGGTGAGGACTTCAACATCAGGATTTGAGGGACCACAATTCAACCCATAACACATACTAAGGCACACAGATGTTGGTCAGGATTTAGCAGGGAGGCACTCATCAGTCCTATGTGCAGGATAACATTGCTGTGCCTCAGGCTGAGGTGTGAAGGATCGACAGGAGGCTATAAAGGGATGAGTGAAGAAGGCGCTGCATTGGCTTAAGAGAGGTATGTTTAGGGGAGGAGAAAAAATGCTCGGTTTTAAAGCATTTATGTTAACTTTTTAAATTGTTTTTATCATTTTTCTTGTAAATTTTGAATCCCCACTAATTTTGTCTGCAATACTTACCACACCAAAATGATGTACATTATTGTCTCCCACATTAATTGGAGAATTTACAAAATTTACAAAATTCCCCAATTAATGTGGGCAATTTCCCTGTAAGGACACAGGGAAAATACTCAAAACCCAATGGAGTGACCTGAAGAGAGCCTAAACAATAGGCAGGGACATTTTTTTTTTTTTTTTTTTTTACAGGACACAAACTTGGGTGCAAACATAGACAACTTCATTTTTCTACAACTCAATTTCTATGCCTTTGCACATGGAGACCAAAGACTCAATCCAAACATTTCCAGGTAAACATTGTTGTATTAGGTTTTTTATGGCTGCGTTCCCCACCCCCAGTCTGTGGTACTTTGGTATGGTGGCCTGACCAGGCTCATCTGGCATTTTCTGCTGTTGTATCTTCACATCCTCTGCCCTCTATATGTGTGTGTCTCTGGGTCAAAAAATTCCCTTTTTATAAGGACACAAGTCACATTGGATTAGGGCCACCTAATAACCTCACTTTAACCTGGTTACCTCTATAAAAACCCTGTCTTCAAATAAGGTCACATTCTGAGGTCTTGGACATTAAGACTGCAACACATGAATTCTAGGAGTCTCATTTCATCCCATAACAGTTATGGTTTCAGCTTGAAACACCATAGAAGTATTCTTTCTTCCAAGCTTCTCAAATTGGCCAAGAAAAGAGATGGCTTCAGTTTCGGCATTTATGAAGAGATGAGGGGAGTGAACATGTGATAGATACCAAGCTCTGAATTCCTATGACCCACAATCACCTTAACATTCCTTAAATGCTTGCGTTGTTTCTCTCCAAAAAGAAGAACCCAACTGATTTCTAGCTAGTGTTAAGGAAGAGTACCTCTGGGTTCCCCTTCACTTTAACCTAAAGACAGTCCACTGTGAGGAAGCCACGTTCAAATCAGCGCTCTGAGTTGAGGACAGAAAACTTGCCAAGAACACTATCCTAAGACCACAGGTTTGGGCAGCAAGTCTGTGAACTTAGGCAAACACCTGCAGGAGGGATTTGTTCTTAGAGTTTGTCTAACGTCTACCAATTAGGGCTGTTTCCAGTAAGGATGGCTGTTTGGCAGGCTGTTAAATAAAAGAGTCCAAGCTTCCAGTCAGACAGCCCTTGGTCAAGTCCCTGCTCTGAGATGGACTCATGGCATGTAACCTTGTTCAGGTCGATTAAAATGGTTAATGATTCCTACCACGACCATCAGTGGAAATCAAACAAGAGGGGTGCCTGGGTGGCTCAGTTAGTTGAGTGTCCGACTCTTGGTTTTGGCTCAGGTCATGATCTCAGGGTCATGAGATAAAGCCGTGCGTCAGGCTCGATGCTTCAGAGGGGAGTCTGCTTATGGGGACTCTGCTTGAGATTCTCTGTCTCCCCCCTCTGCCCCTCCCCCCACTCACACACACACACACACTCTCTCTCTCTCTTTCTAAATTAATAAGTAAAATCTTTAAAAAAATTAAATGAGATATGTTCATTGCCATTTAGGAAATGTCAAAAACAAGCAAAAACCAACAAAACCAAAATATTTTCTATCTTTTCCTTACTGTACAATTGACATAAGGGTCTTCACTGAAGAGTTAGCTCATCCATTAGACCAATTAAAAAGAAAAGAAAAAAAAAATGCCAGCTATACCTTCCTTCTCTCCACATTCGATGTTCCTGTATAAATAGTCTTCAATGAGGAAAGATCAGTATAATAAGCTATTCAGTTATGAATTCATTTTTAAAGCAGGGAAAGCTGATTAATTTGTTAATGGATGAGTGTACTTACTGGTTAATGAATTTTATAACTTGGTTAAATTCTGTACCTGTTCAATGAGGTTTTATTTTATGCATGTTCATGTAGCACAGATATTCATTTGGCAAATTGTGCTTTATGAATATTTATTTAGCGGAGTTTCACTTTTCCGCATTTTAATGTATTGAGTGCCCCTGTGTGAATTGTGATGCTCTGTGGAAAGCATTAAGAACAGAGGTGGTGACGCCTTCTCTGTGCCCCCAGCCTCCAAAGAAAAGTGAGGGCTCTGTTTCTCAGAGCCGTGGCCTGTAAAAAGCAAAAGCAAAAGCAAAAGCAAAAGCAAAAGCAAAAGCAAACACAACGCTTGGGAATGAATTAGCAAGCTAACTGCTGCAGTCAAGCAAGAGTGATCCCCAGCATGTGGCCACAAGGGAAGGATTCCTAAAAGACCAGATCCAATATACCATTGGTTCAAAACTTTTACCTGTATGTACACAGTTTTGCACTCATTTTCATAAAAAAATTATTGAGTACCAATGCTGCCCAGGGAATCTTATTAAACACTTAACATAAATCAGCTCATGCAATCTTTACTGGGGGCTTATTATGTGTCAGGCACTTTGTATGTAATAATACCCCAGTTAGTCCTCAAAGTAAACCACTGAAATAGGTATTGTTCTCATTTTACAGATGATGCGTTAACTTGCCTGAGTTCAAAGAGCTAACAAGTGACAGAAGCAGAATTCCAGGATCACTACCACTCTGCTAGACTCCCACTGGAGTCATGGGTTAAGGCTGCCAACACCTGCTCTGCCTCGAGCAGAAATAGTGCGGACACAGGGACGTGTCTTGTTCTAGAAGGATGTCCTAGGTCCACTCCGGAGCCAGGTGTGAGAAAGGCCAAGGCAGCGGTTGACATTTATGGATTCTTCTCAGGGGCCTAAAATAAGTATTTTATTGAACTTTTATTAATCTTTCAGTGGACAACACATGTGGAAAAGATGTATGAACTGTCATACCACAGTACGTAGAAGAACCATCAGCACAAACTCACGGTTCATGAAAGGCACCTGTCATAACATATCACAAAGCCCTTGCACCCTGGCCGTGGGTGCATCTGATCATGATTGGTCACCTACTCAGGGGCCAAAACCCTCCGGAAGCCTGGCACATACACATGCATGCCAACATCAGAGCTTGTCATTCAGAGACATCTGAAGAGCTGAGCTAGAGAAAAAAATAATAATAAAATACTTTTTTAGACATGATGGCATGTTCAACAAGATTACTTTTGAGAAAAAAATTGGATAAAAATTTTTTTTAAAAAAAGAAATAATTGGATGAGGTACATTGTCCTTCAGAGAATAGTGTCATTCTTTCAGAATGTATGGTGAGTGACAGGAAACAGTACCTGCCGCAGGTATTTGGCAATGCGGTTAATAACCAAGGGCTCAGTCCAACGGGACTTTCCAGGTGTTCCCATATATTCCAAAGGATCAGTTTAAAGATCAGTTAGTCAAGGAAATAAACACAGCCAAACGAGTATTACGTGAGAACTAAAATTTGATTTCTCAACAAAGCCTACATTTAATGGAGAGAATGAACAATTCTTTTTACTTGAAACAAGCAAACAAATGAACAAAAACCTATCACAGTGTTTACTGATGATATTAATCATGAGAGGAACTTCCAAGTTCTAACAAGCCACCTAGACTTTCTTGGAAATAAAACAGTGGAAATTCTTTACTAGATGCTCTCAAAAACCCTGATGAGCTTTGAGCACCTAACACCTTGAAAGGCGAAGAGGTGGTGTGGGCGCCAGAGTCACGAAAATATCGGGCTCCCACTTGAACAATGACCATTCACACAAGTGCCTCCGCCGTGGAGGTAGTTTAGGTTCCCAACCCCATTTTAGCCCCACAGGAGGTCTCAGGAAGGGAAGCTCATTCTTCTTCTCTAGTTGCAGAAAACAAACACAGAGAAGTTAAGGAAATCGACTAAGGTAACTCAGCTCCTTAGCAGCAGACCAAATTCTCACTTACGTTACTCTGAAGGTCATTCGATTCCCAGGACAGCATACCACTTCTCATTTTCAATTTTAAAAATGGCTTAAACAATTGTTTTTTTTAACTTTTCGACATGGGTTCAGATAAAGAACCATTAGAGATAACGGAAAGCAGAGTATGCTTCTTGGGAGATCAGACTGTAGTGAGAAGGAATGACTTCCTTAACTCTTCCCACACTCTCCCCCCGCCGACCCCCCACCCACCGGAACAAGCAACTTCTGACATAGGCTGTGACATTAAACTCAGGCACTAGTCGGGACTTGATTACTAAGTTCATGGGAAATTCTGGGAATGAGATAACCACGCTAGGAAATAAAAATATTTCCTTTTCGTTCACAGGAACATATGGGGAAATGTAAATGCTAGGCAGAGCTGCTGAATGGAATGTCCTGAGTCTGTCTATTGGAAATCTCACCACAAGGGAGGGGTAGAAAAAATTATCATCTCAAGTGAAAATATTTTATGCACTTTTGGGCAACAGATTAATGAATGAGCCACCGGTTCAAATAAATCAAAAGATGGGTCTAAATCGGGCTGAGATCTATTATTTATAAATGGCTTTATGTATTACCTGATGTCCTAGGTCCTTAAATGTTAACTCACTTAGTCCTCCAAGTGACCCATGAGTTAGGAATGGATATTCTCATTTTTCTCATATAATTAAGCAAAAGTTCACAAGAGTCAGGGTGTCTGAGATTTCACAGCTGAGAAATGTTGGAGCCCATTTACACTCACTCTGTCTCACTTGCCTCTGGAGAGCAGAAGGGAGACTGAGGAAGCATCAGAGCCCTGTGTCATCACAAAGAATGAAAGAAAGTACTAGAGGGGTTCTCTGGAGTGAAGAAGTCTCAGAAAGGATACGATGGGTGTCTGCCTTCAAGTTAGACAAAACAGGTAACAGCAGAAATGCTTTGGTTAAAAGAGGATAGGAGCTGTTCCCCTAAAAATTCCCCAGAGCAAGTCAAGCCAGTCACTGATTCAAGGCAGGGTAGCTCAGTGAGCAAGCAGGTAGAGCCTTGAGTCCAGCTGCCTGGGATTGAGCCCCAGCTTTGCCAAGCCCTGGGCCTATGGTCTTAGGCAAACCCCTGAAACTCCTGGTGGTCAAGTGTCTGTTTGGGTCCACTGAGAACATGATGCCAATATGGTATTCGACGTGTGAAGACATTTATTGAGGGAGTGTCAAGCTGGGGTTGCCATAATAAACTACCACAAACTGGAAAGCTTAGGCAACAGAAATCTATTTTCTCACAATTTCTAGAGACTGCTACGTCCAAAATCAATGTGGTGGGCATTCAGGTTTCTGGTGAGAACACCCTTCTTGGCTCTCGGCCACCTTCTCGCCATATATTTACATGACAGAAAGAGTGTGATCTCTCTCTTCCTCCTCCTCCTCCTCTTCTTCTTCCTCTTCTTTCTTCCTCTTCTTCTTCCCCTTCTTTCTCTTCCCCTTCTTCTTCTTCTTTCTTCTTCTTCTCCTTCTTCTTCTTCTCCTTCTCCTTCTCCTTTTCCTCCTCCTCCTCCTCCTCCTTCTTCTTCTTCTTCTTCTTCTTCTTCTTCTTCTTCTACTTCTTCTTCTTCTTCTTCTTCTTCTTCTTCTTCTTCTTCTTCTTCTTCTTCTTCTTCTTCTTCTTCTTCTTCTTCCTCTTCTTCTTCTTTTCTCTTTCCTCTTCATACAAGGGCACAGTCCTATTGGATTAGGGATTCAATTAAATATACCATTGATTTTATTGCTTTGTAAAAATCATCCAAGGAAAATTAACGTGGATGCTAGAAAAGGTTATTGCTCTATGAAAGGGAAAAATAACTCAATTTTCCTGACTTGAGGCTAGTGATCATATTATGCAATTGCACTTGTGTAGTTTCAAGTTACTTCCTTAAATCTTAATTACCTCCTAAAGAGACTATTTCCAGATACCGTCACATTGCAATTCAGCACATGAATTGTGGAGGGGATCCCATTTCAGTCCATAGCAGGAAGGAATAGGACAAAGAACCTGCTGAAGTCTATGGGATCTGATATCTATGAAAGATGAGAAGAGAGGATGGATATTTGCAAAACAGTTTCAGGGAAGGTTTGGCTGGGCTAATAGGTATTCTTGGGCCAGTCACCCATTGGAGGAATTTTACATCTCATTGGAATGGAAGTGGAATGCCCTGCCATTCTTGGTCATTGGATTAGAAGTAGTCCAGGGAAAGTGTGGTTTTATCAGACATGGTAATGGATTCAGAGGGGCAGCAGCTGGGACTATGAGCAAATTGTACATCCCACAGTGAGAGTACCTTCCCCTGGTTGCTCTGTGCATAGAGAAGAAGGAGAAACCAACAATAGTGCATAGCTCAAAAGACCCTTGGCAGGATTAAATGAGTTAATATAAAGTGCATGGCTCAGTGCCTGGCACACGGTGAGCACTTAATAAATGTTAGCTCTTATTAAAATGTACTTATGCACTGTGGTCTTTAGGTGACACTGAAAGAACTCTAATTACATATTCATCCCAGGTTGGGCCTGTTGATCATCAACATCACTTTATACTTCAATTAAATATACCATTGATTTTATTGCTTTGTAAAAATTTTCCAAGGAAAATCAACGTGGATGCTAGAAAAGGTTATTGCTCTATGAAAGGGAAAAATAACTCAATTTTCTGACTTGAGGCTAGTGACCATATTATGCAATTGCACTTGTGTAGTTTCATGGATCAGCCCATCTCAAGTTATCCCCACTTAAGTTTGCTGTCTCTTACTGATACCCTGACTGCCATACACTGTTCCTAATAGGAATTTTTATCCAGGTGATGGACCCCTTGTTCCATCCCTTGCTGTCAGACAGAAAGGGTCTCACCTATCTTTCCAAACGGTAGCTCTTCAAGTCCACACGGATTAGATCTCAATGAAGACCTAAAAATCTGGACAGTGTCACTTTCACACTGAAGCTTTTGTGACAAATATTTTGAGAGGCATTTTGTGAAAAATCAAATTCGAACTAAGTGTTTTCCCTAAATACGCTGCTGGGCTCAACATCCTTTGTATGCCTTCCATTCAAAAAAAATCATCCAGGTCTTTTAACAACCTACTTATGTTTTCAGTCCTTGCCACTTTTTGAGAAAACACACTCCCTGTGTGCGTATCTTTGTGAGGCTACATGCTCTCCCTGAGTGTGTCGTAGCAAGCACGGTAGCCTTTAATTTGTCCTCAATTGACTGTGCTCAAGCTTCCTCTGATGATAAATTATACATCTTTAATGTTATTAAATTTTTCATTTTAAACAACCAGTAAGAAAGCCAGGGAGGGGGGTGTGGGGAAAAGGAGAAAGCAGAGAAAAGGAAAGACAGAAATCTGCAAACCCCCTCCCTCCACATACCACCTAGTTACCAGTTTTCTGAGTGATTTATAGTCTTCTTAGTGTACAGAAAAGTATTTTTTTTTTACTTATTGCAATTACATACTCACTTTTATGTGCACCTTCCAATTAACATTATAAATGAAAAATCCTCCATGCACATGACATGATACACCAGGGGGTGTCTCTGCCAAAAGCTACATAACCAGATCCTGTCATTTGATATGTAGGTTATTCTTACTTGATTTGTTTGTAAACTAGCCTGGTGATGGGTATTAAAGAGGGCACGTATTCAATGGAGCACTGGGTGTTATAGGCAAACAATGAATCATGGATCACCACATCAAAAAAGAAGCAAAGCTACTGTGAATGTCTTTGGAAGATGTTCCATTGTCACCCTTTGTTGTTCTTTCTTTTCTTTTCTTTTCTTTTCTTTTTCAGAATTAACCCTGGCTACCAAAACATTTAAATAATCATCCATCTCAAGCACCATGGAATGTGTAAGAATTTCTGCATAATCCACATCTTAGCCAGCGAGATGCTGTCATCAATGCAAATCTTGCTAATGTTCCAATTCCAGCTTTTCTGGCCTTGTTTGTGGCCTTGGCTAATGCTGAAAAAGTTATACAAACTGTTACTGACCTCAAGGTTTAGAATGTTAACAGTTTAGAGAGTGTCTTCTCCAGACCAGGATTTGTGCCAAACTCTGTGCCAGATGGGCTGATGTTTATAAACTTTTCAAATAAGATATTTCATTTTGTATATTTTATGATCAATAACATATTTATTTTATATATAAAAATATAGCAAAATATGTCTTAATAGTTCTGTTGCTTTCGGTATCACTATTACAATATTGCTTTAATACTGTCTTTGTTCATAAGTCTTTGTTTTGGGTATTATTTCCTTAAAAGGGATTCATTGAGGGGCACCTGGATGGTGCAGTTGGTTGAGCGTCTGACTCTTGGTTTCGGCTCAGGTCGTAATCTCAGGGTCGTGGGATCAAGCCCTGCCATGGGCTCTATGGTCAGCGTGGACTCTGCTTGGAGTTTCTCTCACTCACCTCTGCCCCTCCCCCCCACCCCTGCATGCATGCACTCTCTCTCTCTCAATAAAATAAATAAATAAATATTTAAAAAAGAGAGAGAGATTCATTGCAGCAGAATTAGGCAGCAAAAGACTCTACTCATTGTTAAGGACCTTAATACATATTGTTCAGTTGTTTTCCAGAATGTTCGTACCATTTGAATTTGATTGTATGAGCACTTTTTTTTTTTAAGATTTTATTTATTTATTTGACAGAGAGAGACACAGCGAGAGAGGGAACACAAGTAGGGGGAGTGGGAGGGAAGAAGCAGGCTTCCTGCTGAGCAGAGAGCCCGATGCAGGGCTCCATCCCAGGACCCTGGGATCGTGACCTGAGCCGAAGGCAGACGCTTAACGACTGAGCCACCCAGATGCCCCTGTATGAGCACCTCTTAATCTATCAAGAGATCTGTATCAGTGTTACACATTACATACATCAGTGTTAAATATAAACATTATGCCTGGGTGGCTCAGTTGGTTAAGCGACTGCCTTCGGCTCTGGTCATCATCCTGGAGTCCCAGGATCGAGTCCCACATTGGGATCCCTGCTCGGCGGGGAGTCTGCTTCTCCCTCTGACACTCTCCCCACTCGTACTCCCTCTCTCATTCTCTCTCTCTCTCAAATAAATAAAATCTTAAAGAAAAAAGAAAAAATAAACATTTTTATACATATACATATAAATTACATATATATGTATATATCTAAATGAAGCATATACAACTTAAATATTTAATAATCACATTTATAATGTACAAATCATACATGCATACATAAATTATACATTTATATACATAATTTGCATATACAAAACATATTTATAATATTATAAATTACATATACAAATATGTATAATATAAATCACATATATGTGTAAAATTTAAATATTTAATAATTAGGTGGAATAGTCATTCACTTTTATTACAATTAATTTAAAAATATTCCCACAGTATCTGAGCAATTATATCTATTTTTGCATAGTGATTATTTTACCTTTGGGGAGCATGCAATTTTCCCTCCTGCTCCTAGAACTACAGACCTTGATGACAAGTGTCCCTACTCTCCTCATATTTGGCCATACCACCTTTCAGTTTCCCACTTTTCAAATTGAAGAGAATAGATAGCATGGAAACCACAGAAGGAGAATATCCAGCTTGCAGCTGCGTGGTGGTTATTGGTTCTAATGTTCCCACTCCAACCTCTCTGGTGTGGTTTGTGGTTTTGGCCGATGCTGAACCAGTTACACACATGGTTACTGACCCAAAGGTTCAAGGTATCAAGTTTTGAAGTGTGGCCCCCTGGACCAGATATGATGTTGGCGGGTCTGATGCTTGCAAAATATTCAAGCAAAATCTGAATGGAGTCAGAATCTACGAGCCAGAGTTCCAGATGCGATGGGGAGCTATTGGACCCGCATCCTTTGTTCATCTGGGCCTTATGATGGAGAACAAGAGACGGTGCTTGAGAGGGGAGACACTGAACCCTCTGTCTGCACTCCTATGCCCGGTTGCCCCAGTTTTACCTCCTACAAGAACTAGCTGTGCGGAAATGGCACTGGGACAGAACACATTCTCTGTCATTGTCAGTCTTTGCTCTGCACCCAGATAGAAGATCAGGAGTGTGTGCAGAGCACAAACTGAAGAGATGGGCCTGAGTGTGGGGTGTAGCAGACAAATCAAGCCCACGGCCTCTTCCAGATGCTTCCTGTGGGTCTCATCCTATAGCACCTTTTCCCACCTCAGGACTTTGCACTTCAAGTCTCTGGCTCCTTCTCAGCACTCGGACTTCAGCCTACATCTTACTTTGCCCCAGATACGGTCCCTGGTACTGATAACCCTACGTAAAGGTATCTCTCCTGCACTGTGATGACATCATCCTGGGATGCTGTCCTCGGAGCGGTGGTCACCCCTAAAATTGTGTGTGCGCGCATGCTCATTTTGTTTTCTGTGCCCCCAACTAGACTTCAAGCCCCAAGAGATCTGGAATGCCTCTTTGCTGTTCATCATTGGGTACTGATACCTCCCATGTTCTAGTAACTGTATAAATATTTGTCAAATGAATAAATGAATGAACTGACGGATGAGCTGAAGGAGAAAGCCCTGAAGAAACAGGGTGCAGGACTGAAACACTCTGCAAGGGGAAGAAGTCATGAGTGATCCAGACAGTGGGCTGTAGAGTGGGGGGAGGGGTAAGACTGGTCTATATGGAGGAATATGTTATTGCTGGCGGGGGTTTATTATTACCAGTGTATGCTGGTGATCAAGAGCAGACCGACTTCTACTTGTTTTCACTATTTTTTTTAAATTTAAATTCAATTAATTAACATACAATGTACTATTAGTTTCAGAGGTAGAGTTCAGTTATTTATCAGTTGCATATAACACCCAGGGCTCATTACATTCTGTGCCTTGGCAAGGACTGGCAAGAGGAAATGAATATGTCAGGGTCTTTGGCAGGAAAGGTCCATTGTCTCTAGTGTAGTGACAGTAAAATACAATACAAAATGTGCTATGATTATGCACATATTAGATGCATATATGAAAATGATGCACGTGCAGGCACAGGGAGCAGAGCGAGAGAAATGGAGGACTGATTCAGTTTTGTGTGACACGGAGGCTGTTGTAGTGGGGAGATGGTCCTGGGCTCAAACCCCAGCTTCAATTTCCTCTTCTCCAGGGAGTCATTGTCAAGTTTCGAAGAAACAGAATACACCAAAGATATCAACTCTGTCTCCAAGCAAGGTCACATTTCCATTTAGTCCGTAACAATAGTGCCATCGGAACCCTAGCTTGATTGCAGGGTATCTGTTCCTCTCACCAAGACTTCCAACTCTCTCTTCCACCCCCAATAGGAGCATATCACGTGCTCCCAGTGAACAGCCCGCCATCACTGCCTTGTGGGTTGTCTGTCTGCTTAAGCTCAGGTTGTATCATACAGGTTTCTACCATAGCAGCACTCCTGAATCTCAAACGCTTTGTATGCAAAACTTTGTTTCTAGCTCACACGGAATCCACAGAGCATCCAGGGACTTCAGCACAGTTGTCCCTGTACCACTTGTCCTTGCTGTCTATATGGCTAGGGAGGATAGGGGCTGCGCGGTGCACATGGAGCTACTATTTCGCTGGACCCTAAAGAAGCCCCGATCCGCCCACAATCCCACAAAATCTCTCTTGAAAGCAGCTCCTTGGGCTGATGTCCTCCATGTCCCCTTTTCTGCATGCAAATCTCTGAAAACAGACTTTCAAGCACCAGCTCCCTTTCCCCAGTAATACAGCACAGTTTGCACACATCCTACATGCATTTCCTCTTGCCAGTCCTTGCCAAGGCCCTGCTGGAGACCCAGACGGTGCTGACTTAGCCTCTCCCACCGCGAAATGACTGCTGGAGGTCCTGTATCAAATGAAAACCGGCTCACACTCCCAAACCATTGCTGAAGCCTCCACTTAAACCTTCTGGATGGCGGGGGTGACTTTTTGAGAATGAGATTTGTAAATAAATGGCTCTCAGGACAGAGGCAGCAGCTGCAAAGGAGTCCTCCAGTTTCCTCATCCAAGAGCATAACAAAATGGTCACAGCTTTTCAGAGATAATTTTTCTGGCTCCTATCCAGGACGATTAAAAAAAAAAATCTAAGGTACTAATTTCAGCTAGAGCAGCCTGTTACTTAAAATCTTGGCACATGACAAAAAGAAAAAGAAGAAAGAAAGGAAAAGGAAAAAAGAGAGAAACAAGAAGGAAGGAAGGGAGGAAAAGAAAAACAGACAGGATGGAGAACAGACAAAACTCCTCTCCTTGTCTCACCTGGCGTTGGTTACAGCGTTGTAGAACTTGCCAGGACCTTCAAGATATCTAGTTCCATGACCTTTTTCAGAGAAGGAAATCTGAGCCTTGGAGAGGTGGAGGTATTTGTCTCAAATCACAGAGCCAGAAATAGATGAACTAAAGCTTGGTGGCGCACTCTGCACAGCTCTGTGTTGTTTAGAGAAACACCAGCTCTGATGAGCATCTCTCCCAGATTTGCACCAGAGATTCCAGCCACCCGTCTGTACAAAGGGACGTGGTCTCTGTGCTGAGAGAACAGTGCTTGTCGGAGCCACTGGCTGCAGGCCAGAGAAGCAGCACTCTGGAAAGGGTTCAGGGGGACCGAGGGGAAAGGGAGGGAGCCTCCCAGCTGGGAGGAGTCTTGGCTCTCCACTGAGGAGCACAGAGGAATCCTTCACAGGGAACTATTGAGAAATCCCTCCAGGATGGTAAACGACTCCAAGTGCATAATTGTTGGCCAAGGATGAAATACTAATGTGAGCAAAGTCAATTAAATGCACTACTTTGTTACTTTCTTTTTTCTTCCTCCTTCCCTCCTGTCCTCTCTCCTCCCGGTCCTCCTTCTCCCTTCTCTTCCCATCTTTTTTCTCTTTCTTCCTCTCCTCTTTCTTTCATAAGTCCCAAAGTGATTTATCTCTTCAGGTATCTAAACCCTAGCTGTTTAGAAATCCTAGCGTATCTATCAATTTTACATGGACTGTGTGGTGGGGCCCACAGTGCAGAGACTTTGTGTGTGACTGAGGTCTTTGCCAATCCTTCACTATTCCTTTCTCTCACTAAGCAGTACATTTGTGTTGTTCTTTTCTTTTTCTTTCTTCTTTCTTCTTTCTATTTTTTTTTCCTTTGGTGGGGTCTGGGAAGAGTAGAGGGAGAGGGAGAGAGAGAGAATCTTAAGCATGCTCCATGCTCAGTGCAGAGCCTGATTTGGGGCTGGATCTCATGACCCTGAGATCATGACCTAGCCTGAAATCAAGAGATAGACACTTAACTGATGGAGCCACTCAGGCACCCCAAGTTTATGCCGTTCTGAACAGATGCAGTAGCTAAAGCATGGAGCTAGTGGTTGGTCAAATAGACCTGGATTAGAATTCCGACTCTATCCCTGTCTGGCTGTGTGTCCTTGGGGAAGTCATTCACTGTCTCTGAGTCTCACTTTCCACAGCTGACCACAGGGAAAAAGCACAGACCACAGGGAATCATGAGGGTGAAACATGAGATGCTTCCCAACATCCAAGTTCTCTGTCCCTTGCTGATCTTTGAAGTTTGCCTTCCTGTTCTCTCTGGTGTCCACTTCTATGTGCCAGTTGAAAAAGATGATTCATTTATTCATTCATTAGGTAGCGACAGCATAGACCAGGCACTGGGTTAGGCCGAAGGAGTCAGGAATGAACAGAAAACACACAATTTTGAACCTAGAGATTTGAACCCAGCAGCCTGACTCAGGCTGTGATTCCACCATCATGGGGCCCTGCCTCAACTCCATCAAGAGGGGAGACACTCTCAAGTATCTCTCCTCAGATCCAAATCACAGAACGACATCGAATCACTCTGTGTGTTTCAGAATAACCTGTGGCTCTTAAAAAAAAAAAAAAAAAAAGTCAGGTTCCCAAAACCCGGCCTCATCTCTGTGACTCAGAATCTTTGGAAGTGGAGATTTCTTAGTTAAACTTTTTTTTTTTTTTTTTTAATATTTTATTTATTTGTTTGAAAGAGAGACATAGTGAAAAGAAACATAAGCAGGGAGGAGAGGGAGAAGCAGGCTCTCCAGAAGCAGGGAGCTTGATGCAGAGCTCGATCCCAGGACCCTGGGATCATGACCTGAGCCCAAGGCAGACACTTAACCGACTGAGTCACCCAGGCGCCTCCTTAGTTAAACTTTTTAAAAAACTCCCTGGTGCCTTGCATGTATAAGCCATCATTAGAACACTGATGCAGGAGCGGACATGGAATTTAAGACAACCTTAGGAATCTACTGAAGAATGGGGTCTGTGGCCCATCGTGGGATGGAAGGAAACCCAGGACCATCCGTCAAATCTTGGGTCAAATATCCCCTGTCCTGTGCTATCTTCCCCAGTCCAGGTAACCACCAGGCCCCCTTTGGACCCTGTCCCCTGTCCCCCACTCCAGCAGGGTTTGCAGGTTGAACTGTGGTCTTCCTCCATCTCTGTCTTCTCCCCACTTGTGAGACAGTCTGAGCCATTTGTCCCCATTTTGCATACATCAGAAGCCTCATGTGATGTGTTGAAAGAAGATGTGTCCAGAAGTCCTTCAGTAGGATCCTACAGTAGGATTTCAGGGTGCAGACAGAAAGACCTAAACTGAAAGGGGAAGACAGGACAGGATGGTCTGGGAAGGAAAGAACCTGAGCGAAAACTAGCCTGACTTTACCAACTCCCATCTCTCAAACTGCCCCAGGGCTGAGAGTCAGAAAGAAGCCCCAAGCTGGAAGAACTCCTTAAAAACCGTAAATTCTATCCTTACCACCTCCATTTGCAAAACAGCTGCTTTCCCATCCAGAGGCCTGTGGGTGTGGCTACCGGGTGTCCATTGATCCTCCTTTTATCTTGTGCTCTAAACCTTAGACCCTTCAGAGATCTAGAGTCTGCATGTTGGGGCACATCAGAGCTCTGTCTAAAGCCCTGTGGGGGGCTGAATAATGGCCCTGAAGATGTCCACACCCTAATCCCCCAGAACCTGTGAATATGGCACCTTACATGGCACAGGGACTTGGCTGATGTGATCAAGGTAAGAATTTTGAGGTAGGGAGATTATCTTGGGTTATCTGGATGAGCCCAATGTAATCACAAGGGCCCTTATAAGATGGAAGCAGGGGTCTGAAGAAGAGCGGTGATGGGGGCCCACTGGCCAAGGAAGGAGAACGACCTCCAGAAGCTAGAAGGGACAATAGAAAAGATTGTCACCTAGAATTTCAGGAAGGGACAACTCCTTCCCCACACTTTGACCTTAGATCACTGATGCTGACATTGACTTCCAAGTTCCAGAAACATAAGATAATAAATGTGCATCGTTTTACACCATTAGTCAAGTGTATGGTAATTTGTTAGTGTCGATAGGAAATTAGTACGAGTGTCTTGCTGGATCTTCTGGGTTAACAGAAACCCACTTGTAGGACAAAACCCCATTCCTATACAAGACAGACACTCTGGGACCTTACTGTTATAAAAAATGACCCAAAGACGGCCTGTGTGCTTTGGCACCTAGATTGTTTACTTCTTCATGGCAGCTCAAAAGCTCGTTAGCTCAAAAGCCCACTGCTCCCTAACTCAAATTTTTACACATCCGGTTATTTTTAACATAACCCAAACAAGCAGATTTTCAACCATGTGGACACTGCCTGCTTTGTGTACCCCGGAAAACCTCAGCCAGCAAGTTAGCCCTTGATAAGAGACAGCCTTGTAGTTGCAAGTCCTCAGGAAGATGCTGCCCTTCAGAGTTCTCAGACTCAGTGACTCCTGGCCATGCTGATAAGCGACATCCCCTAGACTTTTAAGCCCCATTCAGATCCCCCTCTCCCCCAAGGTTCCCCTGCCCTCCTCCCCCTCTGGATGGTGATTCCTTTGCTTATGCTATGTTAGACTCCCCCCGCTACCCTGTCCAAGTGACACTTGGTAAACAATCTTTTTCCTTGACCAGCCCCAAATCCCTGGAGCCCTTTATACCTAGAAACCGCTCTTAGGAGAAATGCCCCCATGCCCGGGACTTCTTTTGAATTACTGAACTAATATAGAAATCACACTATAAACTCCAAGGTGTCAAATTCTCTCTCTCTAAGACTATGTGTATTTGCACGATTAACTCTCTATGAAGTTAAATATAGAGCAGTCCTATTTCTAGTTCTATAACTTTTTCCCACTCAATATCTAGGAAGCTGGTATATGAGACATAATGATACCTATCCAATCACTTTGCCCATATGACTGATGGATAAAGACAAAACAAAACAAAACAAAAAAAATTGGTATTTTAATGTGCCTCCCACCATTAATATTTGTTCTTTCAGTTACTTTTTTTCTTTATTTTTTCCCGTTACTTTTAATAGAGGTTAAGTTTATTATCTGTCTTTGCTTACTAAGGACCTCATCATTTTAGCATTTATTTCGAACAGTTTGGTCAGCTAAGCTCAGCCCACGATGGTGAATTTTTGTCAAGCAGCACTGACAAGGCCATGGGTTAATTTTCACCATGGAAAGATTTGATTGATGATGCATATACCTTGCAGTTGTGATGCTGAACACTTCCCAGGTATACAGGGAACAGCATCATCTAGATAGGCAATAATGTCCTTCTCAGGGTGGGAGAACTTGAAAACTGTGTACAGTAGCTTAAGTGATGACTGTGAATGATTTGTTTGGTTTAAAGCTAAGCCACGAGTTAGGCACATGAAAAGTGGGTGTAATTAGGTCTGCTTCACATTATCATGTTTATTTCCCATCTATAAACTGTCAAATAGTGCAGCAATTTGGAAACTGGAATTGTCATGCAATGAGATGCATAGAATTAACACTTTTATGGAAGTCCTTCTGCATATACTACCAATGAATCAAGAACAGTGTTGGGTTGCTTGCAATTAAATACAACCTAAGATTGGATTTTTATTCTATTCTTCTTTTTTGCTATATATATAATATTTTATTTCTATATTTTATATATATATACATATATGTGTGTATATATATATATGTATATATATACACACATATATATGTATGTGTATATATAAAGTGTGCAGTTTGAGATCATCAATTACATTCAAATATTTGTATCTGTCACTACTGTCTATTTCCAAAGCTTTGTCATAACCTGAGCAGCAACTTTGCACTTATTAAGCAATGACACTGCATTGCTTCCTCTCTCCCCAGCTCCTGAGAGTCTCTGCTTTACCTTTTGGTTTCTAAGAATATGCCCATTCTAGATCTACCATATAATTAGAACCATACAATATGTGTCATTTTCTGTCTGGTTTATGTCAATTAGCATAATGTTTTCCAGATTTGTCTATGTCCTAGCACAGGTCAGAACTTTGTTTTGTTTTAAGATTTTATGTATTTATTTATTTATTTATTTATTTATTTATTTATAAATATATTTATTTATATATTTATAAATATATATATATTATTTATTTATTTATTTATTTATTTATTTATTTATTTATTTATTTAAGAGAGAGAGTGCACGCACATGGACGGAGGGGTAGCGGGATTCTCTTGAGAGAATCCCAAGCAGACTCCCTGCTGAGTGTGGAGCCTGACTTGGGGCTTGGCTCCGTTCCTTGACCCTGAGATCATGACCTGAGCCAAAAATCAGGTGTTGGACACTTAAACGACTGAGTCACCCAGACGCCCCTTCCTGCTTTTTCATGACTGAATACTGTTTCATTGTATGGTCAGTCCACATTTTTTAATCCAGCCATCTACTGATGACCACTTGAGTTGCTTCTGCTTTTTGGTGATGTGAATAAGATTGGAGTTTAACAAATAGATGGGCATAGCTAAAATATCCCTTGAACATTAGAACTCTTTAGGTTTCTTTTCCAAAGTGCCATACCCACTCCCACCCCCCTGCCCTAAGGGGGGAAAAAAAAAAAACTAATCATGTAGGGCACTGTACATCAGAAAAGTGAAGAAACTGAATTTTAAAGGAGTAATTTTGGTAAAAATGAGAGAGATGGGAGCTCACTGCAAAATAGTCATTTTGTGTCTTTGGGAAACAGTTAAGAGCCTTCTCTATCCAAACAGGTAAATTTCTAAACTACTTAGTGGAAGAAATTTTATTTTTAAATTACCTTTAATCTGCATCTGTCATGTATAGAGAAGAAAGAAACAAAGAGAACATTCAAACTTTTCTTCTTCATTGTTTGAATATTTCAAGAAAAGGAACAGACCTTTATTATCCGAGTAATTGTCTCAAACATTGTGTTTGTTTGCCCATGGCTTGGATTTACATGATTGTTTATGTTTAGAGGCACAGAAAAACTCACTGACCGGATGTGTCGGTTGTTCACAAAATAGAATGTGTCCATTGTTCACAATGGAAGGTGATAGCTGATGGACGATTCTACCACCAACAGTGAATTTCTATTCACAGATCCTGTGGACAGGTCCACAAAGGCTAAATTAAAAGAACAATGGATGCACATGTATCAAATGCCTACTGTGTCCCTGGATGTGCTCACGGCCTTTAGGATGCACAGCAATTCCTTAAATAAAATCTGATTCCCATTTAATATATGAGCAAACTGACCCTCTGAGATGGTTAATCAAATTTGTCCAGAGTTACCCACATTTTAAGTGATTATGGCAAGATTGAGAAACCCAGCATTCTTACTGGGAAGCCGATAAACATAAATAGAGGGGAAAAAATGTAAATCACAGCTGAATTGGATACTTGAAGTGCAAATCAGAACTAGGTACAGTCTTTAATTGTGTGGAAAATGCAAATTGCTACTAAAGATAGAACTTCCAAATTAAGGAAAGTGGAAATGGAGTCTGCCATGCATTCTTTTTTAAATGCTGTGTACAGCTTTTAACATGCACTGTTAAATGTCTCAGCAACATTCTCTCATGTTTGACAAATAATCTAAGAGGTTTTGTAGATCTGCCAGGGTTTGCACCCACATAAGACAAAGTTTTCCATGCTGACCCCCGTCCACAGTTTGTTCTGAGCTTATCCTTTTTTCTCAGATGGTTTGGTTCTGTCAAAATACAATGAAAGCAATACAGTGTGCAAAACTGCATCCTACTTATGAAACAAATGATTTATGCAAAATCACTTAGTCACCATCACATGTGATCAAAAGATTGGACTGAAAATAGTCCGATACCTTAGGTCAAAATAGTCAAAATTACATAGCAGGACCAAGGACTTACAATAATGACAACCTACATTAGTATAATGGACTCTGAGGTTCAGGAAAGCTTATACTTATGTTAATCTCTCTTTTAAGTATGACCAAAGATCCATTAGGTAGGTGTGCTGTCCATCTGATTGTCAAGGAACAACCAGGTACGATAACTAGTCTCCAAAGAGGGCCCCCTGAGGACCACACCCCCTATTCTTCAACTCCTTATGTAGTCCTTTCCCACACTGAATCTGGGCTGACTCTATTGAAACAATAGGATGTGACAGTCGTTTAACATGGAACCCTTGCAACTTTGGCTATGGTCTTTTGCAACACTCACTCTCGGGACAGCCAAGTGCCATATAAGAAGTCTCTCCAATGACCCTAAGTCTGCCATGCTGCAAGGAAGCCCAAGCTGGCCATGTGGAGAGAGAGAGACTGTGGTGCCTAGGCAGCCCCAGGGGCTGTAGGCATCCCAACGGAGACATCAAATGTGCAATGAAAGAAGCCTCTTGGACATACAAGCCTTCAGACAACGTCCGTCCTAGCCACTGCCTGACTACAGCGGAGCACCCAAGCAAGACCTGCCCAGCTGTTCCCAGAGCACCCCCAGAACTAGGAGGAATAATAAATTGTTGCATCAAACTACTACATTTTGGGGCGGTTTGTTACACAGCCTTAGGTGACTGGAGCACCAGGTCCCTTTAGCTGTTGTTGCTTTTCCCACTGCACCAAACAAGTGACTAAATAAGGAATGTAGCTTCCCTAAACCACTATCAACTAGATATCTGCTTTATGCAAATGACCGTGTAAGGTACTATCTTCCACCTGGGGTGCAAACTGTCCGGTGGGGGGTTCGACAAATGATTGGACAGGCACCAGGAAGTTGTTCTGAGTGCTCATCTGTGTTTTGCTATTAACTATGTGAGTGTGACCAGTGACTACTTCTCCACATCTTCACAGTCTTCGTCCATAAAACAAGAAGATTGGCTTAAATGACTTCTAAGATCCCTTTGAACCGCATCAACAGATATCAACAGTTTTTTTTTTTCTCCAGTTTTTGGATGAATTATCAAAAAGATGTAACTTGATTTTAATATACATGCACAGATACACACCCACTCATGAGTTGGAAAAATCGAGCCATACACACCAAGATGTTGACAATGATTATCTCTGAATAGTCTTACTTGAAGGATCTGGTTGTCACACAATAGACGTGTATTCCTTGGGTAACAACCCTGGATTGGGTTTGTTTTCAAGAGAGATCATAAAAAAAAAAAGTGAGCTTAAGCCAAGATGAATGGCAAGAAAGTAGACTTGTCTTTGCATTAGTTATCTACACATAATAAATCGCTGCAAACTTAGCATTGTAAACCAACATACATGTAGCACCTCTCTTTCTATGGGGCAGGAGTTTGAATCAGCCCTAGCTAGCTTTGCTTCCATCTCACCAGGTAGCTTCTAATGTTTCAGCCAGGCTGCTTTGTCATCTGGAGCTTGGGGCCCTCCTCCAAGCTCACAGGCTGTTGGAATATGGAGTTTTTTGCAGAGGTGGGGCTGCAGGCTTTGTTTTCTTGCTGGACGTTGGCTGGTGGTGGGGGGATGGGGGAATGTGGGGTGGAGCACTCTCAGCATTACTGGCCCCTACAGTCCCTGGCTATACTGAACCCCCTCCTATGTCTCTCACAACATGGTAGGTGACTTCTTCAAAGCCAGTAGGAGACTCTCTCTCCAGTCCACTGTTAGTCTCATATATCATATATAGTCACACCCTGTTGCCTTTGCCATATAAAGTAACCTAATTAAGATAGTAGATATCCCATCTTATTTACAAGTCCTGTGAACTTTCAAGGGGTGAGGACTAGACAGGGCGTGTTCAGCGAGGGCTGGGAGCACAGGGGAACTGTTCATGAATTCTGCCTACTGTAGTGTTTTGCGGGTATTTGTCTTAAGTTCCTGATTCCTATTTTTGCTTTATTTGTGCTCTAGCCCTTTCTATGGGCAGATATGTTGAAGAAGGTCTCTTTTGCATTGAAAGGGAAAGTAGCCTGGAGGTGAAGTATGCTAACCATGAAGACAGACTACCCAGGGAACAAATATGGCTCTACCATTTACTAGCCATATCCCATTTAATAGCTCTGTGCCTTGGACTTCCCATCCATAAAAGGTTAATAGTAGTACCTGTCTCTTAGGCTGATGTAAAGATTAAGTGAGATAATACCTGCCTAGCTTTTGGTAAACACTCAACTATTATCCCATTACTCTCTAGAAGGGATGACACCTATCATGAGAGCTGAGTTACTTTGCAATATTAAGAGTGTTTATAGAATAAGGATCTCTTTTATTTTCACATTGTCCACTAGCCATGTAACACTCATAGAATCTCTGCAAAGAAGGCATCATTTATCCTGTTTTACAGGTGAGTACCAGAAATGCAGAGAAGTTAAGGGAATTGTCCAACATCACATAGCTACGGAAAAAGCTGAGCCAAACCCCTAAGTTTAGGTCTTTCTAATCCAAGGCCAGTGTTCTTTCTTTCCAGTGTGTCAACATGAGAAAGTGGTATGAGACTTGTTCTTCATGATACCCTTTAGTAGAATTCATATCCATGGGAGAAAGCTAGGGAATAGAAGTTTAGGTACAGGAAGTGTGAATTTTAATAGCCAGTTTGGAAATGTGATGGGTTGCCTTGGAGGATACTAGGTTCTCCATTAGTGCAATATTCAGAGCATGTTGTGCAGTATGGCATAGTAGAAAGAGCCTGGGCACTTCTGTGAGTCATTTAGTTAGTAAATATTTGTACCTTCTATGTCAAGAATTGCCCTATTTGCTGGGGATATGGTGACCAGCAAAAACATAGAGCTTGGATTGATTCTTTGCTCAGAGATTTGTTAGGACCAAATGAGGCAGTGTATTGTGAAATGCTAAAGAAGGTGTTCCCAGGAGGCCAGCCAGGCCACGAAGCTGGGATATGGTGGAGGGAGTTTTCACATCAGATTGACTCCCGGGATGGAGTTACTATTTAATCCACAAACAAATATTTCCTATCTACCACGTGCCAAGCACTGTGTTAGGTGCCAGGATGTTGCAATCAAGAGGAAGGGACATTTATGCACAAGCTCCATATGAAATATTTGACGAACAGTAGAGACACAATGTCCTATATCATAAGTAAGATGGAGCAGTGTCTTCATATTTGTGAGAACAAGGAAGTTTTCAGGAAGGTGGAGTTTATGTTTGATATTGATGCATTAACATTATTTTGATAGTCTGGTAAGTAAAAAACAGAGACCTGTTACTTTGTAACGAATGCATCTACTATTATATTCAGCATTTTTGTGTATCAGCCGATAAAATAGACTCATTCCCTCTCATCTCTCATTTAAGTGGAAGAATTATCATAATCCTGTGGGTTGGTCAGACTACCCACATGAAGTGTAGAGAGACTAAAACATTTCTGCAAGTTGACTATCTTAGATTGGATGCCCTAGAAACAAAGCCTAGGATGGGGATCCCTGTATTCTTGGGCAAGTCACCTACTGAGAATGGGATTACGAAAGAAATGGGTAAGGCAATGAAGGACACAGGACAAAGTAGGGAAAGAAGCTAAGCATAGTGTGGTGTCAGGAGAAGTCTGGTGTCAGAGTGATACTGCAAGGAGTTCTAGAGCATGAATTGTACCACAGGGGTCGTTCTGCCCCAGGACCAGCAGGCTCCCTCAACCCTACTGCCTCCCCACATCTGTCAGTCATTAGTCACAGGCAACCCCCAAGAAAGCAAAGAAGCTGAGTGAGCTCAACTCCCCAGGCACATCCGGGTAAGGCAACTCCTTCAACTCAGGGAAATCCTCCAGAAAGCAGTAGAGGGTGAGCCCCGAGCAACCAACTCTTTTGGTAGCTGGAGGTGGGATACTTCCTAGTAATGGGATCTGGATGGGATGTTAACAGCAGTAGCTACAGTCCCGTAGCTGGAAGAGGATAGGGAGGCCAAGGCAGTCGGTGCCTACAGACTGGTTCAAAACCAGTTTCGGTTTGTTTCCCAAAATCCTAAATGCTTTTAACCACTATGCCATATCCCCACAGAGTTTGTAGTGTTTTACCTACTTTATCTCATTGAATTCCCCCCCAAAACAGAATTAAGTAAATATCAACCCACTTATATTGAGAAGGATATTGAGTTTCTGAGAATTTGAACACAAGGCCACATGGCCAAGAACTAGCAAAGTTGGGATACACACCCAGGGCTCCTGGCTCTAAATGCTTTTTCTCTCAGGTGACCTAACAGAGGAATTTGGAGCAAAAGGAGTAAAGATATTGGTATGAGCATGAATTGAAGAACCAAAGCCATTTCCTACATCTATATATTTCAGCCAAGCAGCTCGAAGTTCTACTGAAGTGTTTGTAGCTGTGGTCCTCACTCCTTGTTTGCCATTTGGAGAGTTCTGCCATGTTGCTCCGTGCGAACTCAAGTGCAGACTTCCTGAATGAAGGTCTGCCAGGAAGGAACCTGCTTTATCGTGTGTCTGATGTATCAAGTCTCCAGCCACTCTTTCACTTGAAGACCATCTGGTATAACCCTATCCTCACATCCTGCGTGCCCATCATTTCACTACACACTCTGCTCTGCGTAATAGATGTTTATGCTTTACTTCTCCCTCCCCTCACTCAAGATTGCAGGGACCACAAAATAGCAGAGCAAGGACACTGGGGACTAAGTTCCAGCTGTAACAGATCACTGTCTCTGGCAACCTGGGCAAGCCCTTTGTGGTCTGAGTTTGAGTTTCCTCCTCTGTAAAATCAGCACCATGGCATTTCCTACTTCTCAGAATTGTCATGTGGATTAGAAGCAACATATTTAAAACACTAAGCATACAGCGGGTGTGCAATAAAGGATAGTTATTGTCTGTGACAGATACACCTGCGCAGGAGACAGAGACACACAGGGGCTTGCTAAGAAAGCTTCCACCACTTGGAAAGCAGATGCCAAGGCCACAAGTGTCTGTCGCATAGCGAGTTCTCAATGTGTTTTCAAGTCTGTTGCCCGCATCCCCTCCCTTCTTTCCCCTCTCCATCACCACTGTCTTGATTCCTCAAGCTGCCCTTGTCCAGAACGCCGATTTGCTTACATCCTTTGGCTTCCATTCCCCAGCATCATGGCAATTCCTCCAAGAAGCTTTTCTGTGGAAAGAACAGGGTCCTGTGGCCTGGGAGTTAAGTGATCATGCCCTTTGGGAAGATCCTTCTTCTCTTCCTACTCCTGAGTAGTGGCATTTTGAGAGACACCTCTGCCATCTCTCACCTTCTTTTGATGACTCTCGGTGACACATTCCCCATCTTGGGGACAACTTTCACCCTGGACTGAGTGATATCTCTCTATTTCTTCTCGAACAATGAGGGCAGGCCCATTTCTTCCATCTCCGTTTCCTTCTCTCCATAGCGGGGCTAGCAGACTCCTCCCAGGGACGTTCCCAAATGACACGACAAAGTATAGAACATACTGCACTGGCCAGTCCAAGCACAGCTAAGCGTCATCCCCTTGTCTTCATGGCCCCTCCATGCTTTTTATTTAAACCCAGAAGAGTTAGTGATTATTAGTTCCTATTGTGTTTTCTTTTACACTCCTAAGGGCTTAACACCATACTAAGCACATAGTAGGGCTCAAAGGAAAAATACAATTATAGTGAACACCTGAACTCTCAGTGGTGATCTCGGATTCCACCTCTTTAAGTAGCAGTCACCCTGCACACTGGACTCTTCTGCCCTATATCTCCCTTCAGCTAAGTAACAGCCTCCCAGGATTGAAAGAGCAATCCACCCTGTGCTCAGAGGTGCTCACATTTTTAGGCTGTGAGCTGATAACTAAATACTGTCAATGGGATTTCAGCACTACCTGATTCCTGGAGGAAGGGAGCAGGCAGGGGTTGTCCCGACTCAGAAACATCAAGTGCAGTGAATATTCCAAACACAATAGCTGAGGCTCTGTTCTCAGCTGCTCCCAGCTGCCTCTCTGGAACGTCCCACCTGGAGGCTCCCAGGCCACCCCTGCTCCTGGGCCAATCGGGACAGGAACTTCACTCCCTCTAGTTGGCATCTCTCTGTTAATAAAATTGAAATGGTGTTTGGAGAGAGATCAGGTGCCCATCTGGCTCCCAAGTCACTGCATTTGTGCCCCTAGGAAGGCAGGCCCAGGTCCCCTGTAGGGCCCTCTCCGAATTTGGGGGTGCACAGATGAGACTGAAATGCCTGGGATACTGCAGTACAAGTACTCCTTGTATTTTCCTAAGGACTGGCTGGACTTTTGCCATAAATGCAGTAACAGAGAACCACTAGGACCCCTGACCCATGTAGACCTCCATGAACACATCCTCCGTCAAGACCCCACACCCCAAATCAACAATTGCTTAATTTATACCAACTGGTCGTTTTACCCTGGACCACCCCTACCAGGAACTGTGCTAACCCCAGCCACTAGGTCATGTCCCCGGTGCTCGGTCCTTGCTTCCTCCACTCCTGCCCACCACCTCTGACGCCAACACTGCATGCTTCAAGCATAGCATCCCCATTAGGGCACAGGCATCCATGGGTATTTTGCAAAAAAAATTCTCTTTGGAAAGTCAGAAGACTCACATTGGAGTCTCCACACCAAATTCCTGGGCAATCCTGGAAACTCACTTTAACCTCTCTGGGCCTCTCCTCTCTTCAGCTCTTAATGAGTGTGATGAAGCAAGGTCCAACGGTGTGCTGTGGAGGGAAGCACTCTCCAGATTGCAAAGTGCCATGTCAACAGGAAGCCTGCTATAAATATTTTGGCCACACCCTCTAGGGGAGTTGGTTGTGTAATGACAACCTTAATGTGTTCAGAGGGGGGACGTGTTCTTCCTGCTGTGTTTGCAGGACCAGGGGTGGGGCCTGAGCCACGCCAAGGTCAGGCTAGGCTGCAGCTACTGCCCCTAACCAAGGTGACTCACTTCCCTGATAGCATCGCTGAAAAAAGGGTAGGCTCTTTCTTGCCCCTCTCCTTTTGCTCAGGCCCACCTCTTGAGGTGGAAGACATTTGGCACCAGGGAAGGAAACTGTCAGGTTAAGTCAGGAAAAACTGTGTCCAAGTCTGGGCCTTTCCTTCTGAGTTCAGAAAGAGTAGGGCAGGATCAAAACCAAACACCACAAATCTGTGCTTTGGCTCTAAGTGGACTCCCAGCCTTGGCTTGGAGTCCGTGTGACCTTGGCAAGTTCCTTATCTCCTCCATGCCTATTTCTTCCTCCTTGAACTCGCCATAATAATTACTACTTCCTGGGGTTGTTTGGGGGCATTTTCAATGAGTTCTTATATATAATGTCCATTTCACTTTGCTGCGTTAAATATAAACTCTGTCAGGAAACGGGTTTACTTTGCTTCTTTGTATTTCTTTTTTTTTGTTTTGTTTTACATAATGATTGTGTTTTGCTTTCATAATAAGAAAACATATCCAGTGTATTTAATTCTGTAAAAGGCTGACTGAGTAAGAATGCCTGCGAAAACCAAGACTCGGGGGACTTGCGTGACCACCTCCAACAAGTCAGCTGCTCAGGAGTAGAAGTGAAATTGAAATCAGGCCTCTCTCCCCTAGGTGCAGGTACAAGGGCTGGCTTAGGCTCTACCTCCACTTTGTGCTTTTCTCTTTGCCATTTTGACCCCTGGGAGTTTAAATTTCCTTTCCATTTCAGGATTACACATTCAGAGTTGATTTTAAAACACACACATATTTATGTCTCAATGCATATGGAATTAAGTGTCTATAAATGCATATCGATCTTTCAGGAAATAGATAAACAGACTCCCAACCTAAGCAAAAGTCTGTCTACACCATGAGTCGGCTTTCCACAAAATCTACAAGATGGGAACACATACAGTTTGCAATTTCTCTTTTCTAAGTGGGTTTCCAGAGACCCATTGCCACCTGGGGTGAAGTACAGAGCCCTGAGACCATTCTGAAGGCCAATGGTTTCATCCCCTTTATTGTAGGTTTTGCCCATTGCTAAGATCAGAAATGTATGCAAGCACTCTTTGAGGCAAAGATGTGTGACAAGGGAGCTTCTTGTTAGTATTAACTACTTCTCCAGTCTTAATATTGCTTTGTCCACTCTGAGTTAACAGGGGGTTAAAATCCACGCTCAGGGACCTGCTGAAGTTGGGAGTCGGTGAACCTGCCACTTCCAGAGTAACAGGGGATCTCAGTGAAGACAAATCTCACAATGCAAGTAAAAAATAAATCTGATGACCACAGAGAGACATTAAAAATTAAAATGAGCAATGAAGAAAGGAGAGGGCAAGAGAGAAGCATAATAGCCATGAAAAACATTTCTTTTTAAAGTAACAAAGGAATATAGATTCTGCAGTAAGTACAACACAGACAGCTATTTTGAGTCTGGGGCAAGTTAATTATATTCAAAAAAGACAGGGTCTCCAGGACTTTTTTTTTTTTTTTTTGCAGTGAAATATTTTAGTTCCTTCATATAGAGACATATTACACAATGTTAACAACCATGAAAAACAATACAAAATGCCCTCAATTTACCAAGTAGAAAAATATAACTAGTATATATGGCAATTGTGAATCTAATACTGTACAGAAGTAATTTATGGATTTTACAAATAAATTATAGCTTAAATGCCCTTTTAAAATTCTTTTTTTTTTTTTTTCCTCCCCCGATATACACCAGAACTTACACTAGGAAAGGTTCCGAGCCTGGGTTATTGCAGATCAGTGCCAGTCAAATGTCCTGCCCACAAGCTCGAAGAATTTCTTATTTGGCTCGTGAAAATATTCGTGCAGTTTACTGAGGAGTCTGGGGTCAACCTGGGGGTGCGCCCGGCCTTTGGACTCGTGCAAGCAGCGGTCCCGTCCGCCGTCCCGCAGGCAGTAAAAGCCCTTGGTTTTGTTAAAGTAGAAGTTCGAGGCGTTGACCCGCGGCGACAGCTTCAGGAACCGCTCGACCTTCTGGATCTCCGGGAAAGGGTCCCTGATGAGGCGGTCGCCGTCGACCATGTGGATGCGGCGCAGCGGGAAGAAGCGCAGCCAGTTCTGCAAGTGCACGTGGTAGAGGCTGCGGTTGAGCGCCTTGTAGCCCACGTTGAGCCGGCCGTCGCGCACCAGGAACTCCTCGATGGACGGGTAGGGCTTGCGCTTCTGCACGTGGTTGTAGAACACTTGGGTGTAGTCGGACAGCACGCGCTCGGACGGGTCCCGCAGGATGAGCAGCAGCCGGATGCCCGGGTTCATGCCGTGGACGCGCTCAGGCACTTTGGGCGACGTGAAGTACGCGGGGGTCTTCTCCACCGTGAGCTGGTGCGGGGATGAGAAGGGCATCTGGCCCAGGTACCAGCCCAGGCCTTGGCTGTAGTGCTCCTCCCAGTCGAAGAAGTGGACCTCGTTCTCGGCGGCCGCCACGTCGGGGTGCAGGCTGAGCATCTCCAGCAGCGCGCGCGTGCCGCCCTTGCGCACGCCGATGATGATGGTCTGCGGCAGCCGCTGGGCCGAGCCGCTGGGGGCCGCGCCTTGTCGGCCCGCACCCTGGAGGCTGGCTGCTCTGCGCGCGAGCTCCGGCTGGCCCTGCGCGGCCCCGGGCGCGGCGGGGCGGGAGGGCACTAGCGGGAGCTGGGCCGCCAGCAGCACCGCGCCCAGGAGCAGCGCGGCCGTGCTGGACACCATGGTGGCTTCACTGGGCCCGGCGCCGCTGGGTCATGAAGCGCTGCCGCGGGGGATGCCTCCTAATCAGTGACACATGGGTGTCGCAGGCCGCCAGTTACTAGGAAATAAAGGGGAAAGATATTAACCCCCAATACACACAGGGCTTACTGGAGCTGACAACTCTGTAGTCTTGGGTACAGCAATCACCTCTCTGGGGCTCTCTCGTTTCCTTATCCTATGGTGCAGGGAGTGGCAAACACTTTTTCTACAGGGCCAGATAGGAAATGTTCTAGGTTTTGCAGGACACAGTCTCTATGGCAACTCCAAGTAGGCTGTTTTGCTCAGGTGGCCATAGACGGTACACAGAGGAATGGGTGTGGCTGTGTTCCAATAAAACTTTACTTATGGATATTGAAATCTGAATTTCATATAATGTTCGTGCATCATTAAATGTTAAGGAAAAAAAAGAAGAAGAAGAAGAAGAAGGTAGCGGGAAGGGAAGAATGAAGCGGGGGAAATCGGAGGGGTAGATGAACCACGAGAGACAATGGACTCTGAAAAACAAACAGCGTTCTAGAGGGAGGGGGGTGGGAGGATGGGTTAGCCTGGTGGTGGGTATTGAGGAGGGCACATTCTGCATGGAGCACTGGGTGTTATGCACAAACAATGAATCATGGAACACTACATCTAAAACTAATGATGTAATGTATGGGGATTAACATAAGAATAAAAAAAAAGAAAAAAAATATGATTTTCTTTTGATTTTTTTCAATAATTCATACGTTCAGCTCTCTGTGTGCACAAAATCATGGACAGATTTGGCCCGGCGGTCAGAGTTTGCCAATCTCTGCTGTAAAGGAAAGGGTGGGAAAGGTCTTTTGGACCTCAGCAAACATCACTGAAATATCTACTACCTGCCAGTCCCAGGCAGAGGGGCTGGTGATATAGAAGCAGACGTTGTTCCTGTCCCCAGCCACCCAGCGGGGGCTCCTGATCTAACAGGGCAGGCGAACCTGTATGAAAGACTGAACAATTAACTCCCATTCTTTACTCCTCCCTGCATCCAATTCTTGCTATGGCCTCACTGTGGGGTGAGCGTGCTCCCCAGCGATTTCATTTGGGTTTGGCCAATGGCTTGTGAGTGGAAATGACAAGATGCCATTCCCCAGCCTCGGTCTCGAGAAGCTTTGTGTGTTTGCACTTGCCCTCTTGCGCTTCTGCCACGACCGTGAGCAGAACGTGCCCCGGCCAGCCACTGGGTTCCAGAGGAAGGTGAGAGACATGTACAGCAGAGTCACATGCAAGCCCACTGTGTGCAACACAGCCATCCTTGCTGGGGAGGGAGAATCCACCCTTGTGGCTAGAAGCCATTGCATTTTGGGGCGGTTGGTATTGCAGAATAAATGTGGCCAAGGTTAACTGATATCACCTGACTGCAGGCTTCAGTGCTATGCATGCTCTGATTATAGTTTAGGCAGGGTGGTATGAGGACACACGGGCACTCATTTTGCCTGGAACAACTTGGGATGGCCTCATGGTAGAGAAAGTGTTCGAAGGGAGCCTAGAGGGGTAAACACGGAGGGGGCTGGAAAGAGCAGAGCTCCTTCGCGTGTGCAAAGTCATACCACTCATGAAGTGGTTTTGCAGTCTCATCAGTTGACTGGCACCGTGACCCTACAGTGCAAGGTAGCAAGCAGGACAGGTATAGATAGGAATCTTGCCCAAGGACACGAGAATTTAGTCCACTTCAAAATTCAGAGCCCAAATTCATAACTCTGAACGCAGGGCTCTTTCCACAAACGGCCCTCTTTATACCTTCTCCTCTTTATCAAGCTGAACTTTATAACATTTAGGCATTGAAGTCCCACAAGGACACAGCCACTGCTGGGCCAGATGGCAGCAGCTTCCCAAGGACAGAGGAGTCACGTCCGTGTTTCAGGGAACCGATAAACTACCATCATTAAGAGGTGTTTGACGGTCTCCCAGGAAGAGGGCATTGGAAGTTCTTGAAAGTAATCTGTCCTAACACAGTTAGGGAAGGGTGAGTGACAGGTCTGCCTTGGGGACTGTGGGCTTTAGAGAGCCAGTAAAAATGTTCTCCATCAAGAGGGCCCATCGTCTTCTTTATGCCAGGTTTAAAATTCACTTTATTAGTTTAAAACTTGTGTAGAATGTATAAACGAAGAATTTTTATGGTCTTCCATTTTTTATAATCAAACCAATTGCACTACCTCCCTCAGATATCAACTGTATTAGCCGCTTTGAAAAATGTGTATTAAAATGTCTTAACTTAAAAAAGCAATTAAAAACTGGACATTTTTAGAGAATCACAGAACTAGAGAAGGGACTTGCAAGATCAGCTGGCTTAATTATTTAGGGAAAAAAAGAAGGATGGGATGACTGATTAAGATGTGGTCCAAAGTTTTCTACGATTGAATGAGCTCAATTTAATGGAACTTTCCCTTACTCAGTTGAATGCTTTAGTATGTTTCAGTCAAATTTCATTTCCTTCTCAGTGTGGGTCTGACCCATATGGGTTGACCAAATGGATGCCACTGTGCTTGTCTTTTACATGTTTGGGGTGTGTATGCACACCTGCGCATAGGCATGCTTGTGTATGTCTGTGCATGTGTGTTTGCTCTTGTATGCGTGTGCACATAGGCAGGGGGGAGGTGGGTGAAGTACAGGGGAGAGTAACCACTCCATACTAAATAGCTCTATTCTTTTTTTTTTTTTTAAGAGTGGGGGAGAGAGAGACCGAGGTGAGGGGGGCAGAGGGAAAGGGAGAGAGAGAATGTTAAGCTAGTGTGGAGCCTGATGTGGGGCTCGATCTAATGAACCTCAGATCATGACTTGAGCTGAATTAAGAGTCAGGTGCTTAACGGACTGAGCCCCTAGATCACACTACTGTCAGTGATGAGTATTGCTGACCCCATCTCCTAGCTCTGTATTCAGACCCAGAAAACAACCACAGATCCCAATCCTTCAACACCTAAGGGGACAGAATCGGAGGCCAGATCTGAAATTCATCTTTTTTTTACTCTATTATGAGGCATATTGATTAGTATAGTGCACATCTGAGTTTCTTTTTTTTCCTAAAAGGAAATTATCAACAGAGAAGAACCTAAATACAGACATATGTATATATATGTATGTATACATATATACATATATATATATATGTACTTTTTACAAAAAAAAAAACACACACAAAAAAGGGCAGTTAGTAATTTAAAAGTTCCCCACTTCTGCTTTAATACTTTCTAAAAATGTATTAAATGTTTAAAGCCTTCTACATTCCAAAAATATTTGAGGTATATAGAAAAAAAAACCTTAGCTAAAATCTCATGCACACACTATATATATAGAGAGAAGTATCTCATACTATACTCTCATATATATATAGACATGTATGAGCTACACACACACATATGTACAGCATGTATACATACAGAACTCTAGTTAGGTTTTATATATATACACAGATAAGACATGCATATTATATACACACACATATATGGACATCTAAATACATATATAATACATATTACACACACGCAGTGGTCACTGAGAGCCAACTTCCTCCTGTGGTAGTTGGATAATTTGACCTCAGTGGCCCGGCCAGAATTTCTGGGCCTTTTAGTAACACTCTCAGAAAAGAGAGGACCCTCAAGCTCAGGTGAACCTGTGAGCCAGGACCCCGAAGCCACACTGTTCCTGACGTCAGAGCACATGAGAGCCAGGAGGCCCAAGACGGCTGGTCTAAGGCCACATAGAAAACCCAGACCTAGGCCTCGTGGCTCTGGAATTCCAGTTCTATCTATCTGCCATTATTGCCTTCTCCCTAGCATGTGGCCTTCATAGACTAATAAGGGCAATATTTTGGGGGACCTAAAGAAGGAAGACCCTCAAAAACCTAGCGAGCCGTGACAAAGTCCCAGGCCACCGAGTCCAGAATCCGCTGACACAAAGGATTGGGATAGAGCAGCATGGAGTCAGACTCACACATTTGTTCTATTCAGTAGGGGAGTCAACGGGAATTAGCCAGGCTCTGGGGTCAGGAACGTGGCTCTGGGTCTGACTTCAGTCAAAGCGGCTTAACCACTCTTAGCCTCAGTTTCCTCATCTGTAAAATGGTAATAGGTCCACCCACCTCAAATGGTTTCCTTGAGACTGAAATGAGGTGACATATATCTATAAGCACTCTTCAATAGAAATATTAACGTGAGCCACATATGCACTTTTTCACTTATCAGACAAATATCCAAATTTATTGAACTTAAGCTACCTATCCGACATTTTAACTAAGTTATAAGATTAACTTTCTGTTCTTACCAATACCTTCTCCCCTCCATAATGCCAAGCACAGCACCTTCCCCACGGTAGTCATGCAGCAGATGAATTATATAAATAAAAGGATAACATACATTTTTACTATATTCCCAGGAAAATTCCATTATTCATAGGCAATCAAGAGATGCTCATGAAGGCAACAGTCCCCCCCCCCCAAAGGTGACAGTAACCACCATTTATTTCTATGTGTCTGACACTTAGTCACATCTCGCCCTATGACAAAGCATCTATTATTATGGCTTTTATTATAAATGTTCAAATGACCCAGGAGCCACATTAAAAAAAAAAATATTTTTATCTTAACCCAATGATCCAAAACAATATCACATAATCCCTATATAAACACATAATCCCTATATAAAATTAAGGGGGATATTTTGCTTTTTTTTTTTTTTTTTTTACCAAGTCTTCAGAATCCAGAATGTGAGTATCCATTTACTCCTATAGCACATCTCAAGGCCATGATGTGTGGCTGGTGGAAGCTGGAGGGGCAGCACAAAGGTACCCAGCACTGAGCAGAGTTGCAATTCTTAATTTAAGTGAGGAAAGGGCTCTCTGAATAGTCAGATCCCCCACCCCACTCACAAATTAGGAGGAAGGCAAGTTTGAACTTAACAGGCAGCACAAAGGCAAACTGATCATACTCCCTCCAGAAGTGAACCAGGTAATATTGACCAAATGGAACCTTCTGGAAGCTTGGAGCCCTGAGCTGGCATGGGCCGGGAGAGAATGCTCAACAGCACCTGGAACCCAGGCCACCTGCCTCACCAAAAGCAATGCTCCCATCTGCAGCACTTGTTACTGAGCAGACACTAGGCTGGCAACCTCGCACCAGGACCCCTGCGATGCTCACGGCAAGTCCTCAAGAGAACTGATTTCACTACAAGAAAGTGAGGCTCAGGGAAATTCAGAGGTTTGTCCAGAAAGGTAGAGGCTGAACTAGGATCCAAACTCAGTCTGAGCAGACAAAGCCAGGGATGTTGCTGCCCCTTTTCCTCCTTGGCGATGCCTGGAGTTAGGCTACAAGTAGTTCCTGGGCCTGACGGTGAGCTTCTCTGGTCCTGTTGAAATTCATGCCTGGTAATGGTCTTTTGATGAGGATTTCTTGGAAGGATGAGCAAAACAAACCCTCGCCTTCCCTTTGTGGATGGGTTAAAAGGTCCCAAAAAGAGATCTAGCTCCCTCTCCGTTCACTCCCCTTTATCAAAGATGCTATTTTCTTGGTCCTGCTGTGCTAAACCAAGCCCTGAGCTGCAAAAATTCAAAAGGCAAGAGTCTTCCCCGTCAGCAACACCAGGCTTCCTTGGGCCCCACCGTGAAGGTGTTGATCACATGCCAGGGACAACATTTGCTGCTTCCTCTTTCCAGGACGCTGGGTCCGAGGCTTTTTGGGGCTGGCTCTTTCCTGTCATTCCAGTTTTATTTCAAACACTGGCTTTCCCTACAACATGGGCCCACCACATTCTTTCCCATCATCCCGTTTTATATTCCTCATGTACTATCCAAAACTATATGTGCTTGTTTGCAGTCTGCCCCTCCGCCCGACAATGCCAATGTCAGAGCCTCCCAACAGTCTCCTGACTCTCTCTCTGCTGCATCTGCCAGGGCCTGGCATGATTTCTGTGCACAGGAGGTGCTAGAGATCCTACTTGCTGAATGAACATGTCAAATGAAGCAGAAGCTCAAGCAAATGGCCCAAGGTACCGAGAAAGGCTTTTAATTCAATAGAAAGACATCCTGAACAGTTTGTCTACGAAAAACACTGTATCAAACGGTAATGAGTTCTTCATCCTGAGAGAATCAGGCAGAAACCAGGTGTCAAGATTCCTAATGGTGACTGGACAAGATCACCTGAGAGTCTAGAAAATATTTTAATTAAAACAGGAGGGGAAACAGTGAAATAACCCTTCAAGATATTTTAATTTTCTCCTTAAGTCTTCTTATTACATAATTCACATCATGACCTAGATTTCAAATGTAATTAACTACAATGTATTCCCTCAGTCCCACCACTGCAACATATTTGTGGAGAAAATGAAATAACTAGAATATTCCACGAGTGGTAAATTCAATGCATCAGAAATGGCACTGCCTATGCAATCCCTCTGTCTGCAGGACACCCTTCCAGCCCCTCCACAAGAACTAGGCACAGAGCTGGCACAGACCAGAAGCTCCTCTAGGGTAACAGGGATGCTCGAAACACTCACCCACAAGTTGTTTAAGGGATTTAACGAAAGGGATGGAAAAGAGATTACTAACTGGGCGCCCGGTGTGTGCAGGGGGCCAGTCCGAGTGCATAAATGATCTCTTCTAATACTCGCAACAAAAACAAGAGGTAGTTATTCCCATTTTATCTTCCTTTTTTGAAGCAACGAAAAGGTAACGTATAGTAGTGGAAAAGCAAAGGCAACTTTTGCAATTGGGCAGAAGCAGGCTAGTGTTCTTCTAGCTCTCTGAACTCAGATAAGTGTCTTCCTTGCCTGGGGCTCAACATGCCATTCTGCAAAATGGGCAAAACCTACTTCCACGTGGATGCCATCAACATTAAGTAATGTTACCCTTGCCAAATATATAGCACAGGGCTTGGCACCCAGCAGACTTTCAGCAAATGAGAATGCCCGGCCTTTCTCCCCATGACAGATATGCAAACATGCTATTAAGGTTCAATGACCTTCTCAAGGTCATAGACCTAAGAAGTGAGAGAAGGAACACTCCATGGGCCATCTCTAAAGCCTCCTGTGCTTCTTTTTCTTTGAATGGCGCTGCCCCCCTGTGGGCAGTGGGGCATGCATTCCAGGCAGAGGAGAGAGCTTCCCCAGGAAGATGAGAAGAGGAGAAGGGACTAGAGGTATTATACTGCCAGACAAAAACAAGCATCCAAGGGTGCTGAGTGATTTAATTTTCTGGAATGTACTGAAACCTCAGTAAGCACAACAGAACTGTCATTTCCGTATCCAACCAAACTTCTGAGCAATCAACAGTGCTTTTGTTTTTGTTTTTGTTTTTTGGTGCATCTTTAGCAGTCAAAAACATCTTCACTTTCACCTTTAAACCACTACTTAAGGGCACGTTGCAGAGTGTCAACTTTCCATCCTTGGCAGGTCATCTTGGAAACCGAGAAAGAGGAAACAGATTCAGCTTGTGCCTGTCAGTCTACGAAAGGACTGTGATATCTCAAGAATTCCATAAATATTTATTTTCTTCAAACTGCCTGCACATGACACTCTTCAACAAATGTTGACACCCACCTTTGTCTGTGGATTTGCTTATGGTAATTGCTGTGAGGCCTACCTCACGTGGGGTGGAAAGGGTGCAGGGCAGAAAAGACCCAAGGTCAGTCCACATCATGTAAATAAGTTTCCCCGGGTCACACTTACTGTCCGGGGAAAGGAAGTGTAGTTGGCCCCATTTTCCCCTCAAGAAAGCAGAGGACTTTTTGAACACTGACTCCTCCATCCTTTCTATCCTGCCTAGCATCCACAGCAGTGCTGGGAGTTTCCATATTCACAAAAGGCTACCTGGATAATGAACAGAACTCCACAGGACTGAAGGATGGAGGTACCTCGGCAAGCCAGGGAGGGCCGCATGCTGTGGCAGGGATTTGGGGCCAGAAAATTTCTATCGCACTCCTGTTTCTGAGCCTCTGAGAACTCCAGGATACCATGAGGATGATAAATGCAATCTGTCCCATAGGAGGTCTGAAGCCAATCCACATAACATTCTTCTCCAAATGAGAGGAGAGATTAGGGCTGAAGGACCTGGATGGGTAGTTGCAGGTGGGGGGTGAGTTCAGCGTCCTTTCCAGGAGCTCTGGATGCCGCACTGCCTAGCACAGTGCTTTCCAAACTCAGACATGCACACCAGTCCCTGGGAGATCTGGTTCAAAACGCAGTTTCTAATCCAAGAGGTCTGGAGAGAGGCCCTAGTGTCCGTGTTTCTAACAAGCTCCCCGGGGAACTGGGCTGCCCACCCTCAGCCCTTAGAATGGCAAGGACCCGGTGAGGTCCAAATGCCTGGGCCCATTCGGGTCCAAATTCTGATCGCCTTGTCCCTTTGGTTTTTGTTTCTTCCTATTGTTGGGGCAGTTTGTTTTTAATTCCAGGATCGGTAACCACTGTGGTAGACAAAATAGACAGGGATCGGCCTGGCCACAGAGGTGGAATTCGCTGCAGAGGGGGGTGGAGGGGACATACTGGAATGAACAGAGGATTTAGAGCCAAAAACGCCAGCTCAAATCTCAGCTCTATAATTTCACATCCACAAGATGGCATTGAAACTTGGAGCCTTAGATAGAACCCATTGGCTCTATATACTCATTGGGAGGATTAACTAAAACGGTCTATGTGGAAGCTGAGGATATTGCCATATTGCCTGGCCCATGGCAAGCCCTCAAATCAGGGTAGCTATTTTTGTCCCTAAAAAAAAAAAAATTCACACTGTGCAGTATAAATGAGATCTGGGGATGATAATTAGTCAAACGCATTTGTTCATGATCCAAAGTGCTGCAGTGACTCCACCAGACAGAGGCTCGAGGAAGAGAGGACAGTGACGTGGAGGGAGGATGCAGGCTCTCTGTCTGTGAAGGGCCACGCGGTGGGCCCCCCGTAAATGCCCCCCGCACCCAGGAGGAGCAGCCAGGTGTGCAGCCTCGGGGGGCCCCGGGGAGGGAGGGAGGAGGAGGAGGAGCTCCTCAACATGTTTAATCTGCCTGGCTGTGCACAGAAGGCAGTGGTGACCTAAATAAATCCTTCATTAGAAGCAGAGACACATACAGGCAGCACAGCGGAGCTCTGGGACAGGAGGGCGGACGGGCCTCTCTTATTACTCCGTGCAGCTGATGGGAGAAGGGGCCATGCTAGCACATGGAGGATCCGAGACCCGCCGCCTTAGGGTACCTGGGGACGGGCAGCTTCAGTCCCTGCTCCAGGTGCGACCCAGCCTCCCCACGGGGGCCACGTGACTGTGGGCGCTTCCACGACTGGGCAGACAGTCATCATCACCCCGCAGGTGGCCAGCAGCCATGAATCCCTAGCATTTCCCCAGAAATAGCCGGCAAAAAGACCCACAGGCAATCAGAAGCCCAAGGGCCACGTGCCATCATCTTGTCCCATCCTTATCCCTCCGCAGGAGGGGGAGGTAAGGTAGGAGGAGCGTGGGAACCCCAGGGTCAAGCACGCAGGGGCTAAACTGAATTGGAAATCCAGGTCACCTGATCCCCACCCCACTGGATGCGGGACACATGGAAATCTGTGCTTCTCTCACGGGAGGGCAGAGAACGTTAGAATAATTTGCTGCTGAAAATAAATATGAGCAAACCAAAGGAAATTCTTTCCCTAGATGAGCAAAGTGGAGGGAGGATTTATCTCATTTCTTGAGCCTGCTTCTCTCGACTGAGTATCTGTGTTCCTTCAAAATTCGTATGTTAAAGCCTTAATCCACAATGGGATGGTATTTGGAGGTGCGGATTCTGGGAGATAATTAGATTTAGATGAGGTCATAAGGGAAGGACCCAGGACAGGATTAGGGATGGGGTAAGAAGAAGAGAGACCAGGGCTGTCTCTCTCTGCCATGTGAGGACACAGCCTGCAAGCCGGGAAGAGGGCTCTCGGCAGGAGCTGAACCTGGGGGCATCTTGATCTTGGACTTCCCAGACACCGCCACAACTGTGGGAAAGAATGTTTGTTGTTGATTTAGCCACGTGGTCTCTGGTATGTCGTTACGGCTGCCCGTGCCGACGAATACACAGCCCTTACCGGTAAAAGCAAAGACAAGGAGTTTTCCTGACACTGCTGTGTATTTCCTGGAGTAACAGGTGACATCTAGGCACAAAGCTGGCTGGTCGGCGGGGACGGCAGCAGGCAGTCACGTATGGATCTGTCTTAAGGACAGAGCTGCTCTCAACCCCCCAACTCGTCTCGTTGGAGACAAAGGACCAGCGTGACCCGATTTTTGAAGTTTTCAAGATTCAACTGTGGATATTTATGTGAAAACTCCTGATTTTTATTAAGGGCCCAGACAGGTATTAGCTGCCAAGTAAGGTGAAGGTGGGGGGTGGGAAAGACTGGTAGGTAAACCTGCAGACACTGGTGATGCCTGAGGTCCAGACTCTGCCCAGAGGTGATTGCTTTTGCAAGGCACCCACAATGTTCCTAAAATTGTTCTGAGTTACGGGGGATATCAAAAGAATCCAGCCGCTGTCCTCGAAGCACCCCGTAAAGTAGAAGACACACTTTTAAGGACAGTGATCACCATGTTCAGTGTCCGGGTGCAGATCTGGCCGCAGCTATGGGACAGACCAGCAGTGACACTGAGCTGGAGGAAGAGCAGGGGAGCCCCTGTACGACCCCCCAGAAAAGGCAGCCGGTGTCTGGGCAGCCATCTGGGGGGAGACTTAGGGTCTGCTCCTGTGCTGGGGCTGGTTTGGAGGTGCCGTCTATGGGACACGGTGGCAGAAGTAAGGCTGCTCCAGCCAGCAGGTGCGGTGTCTGGAGAGGCTTCGGGCTCAGGGATTTAGAAAGACAGGGAGGGAAAAGAGCCATGGAGATGGAAGGCAGCGTCAGGTCCTGAGCCTGAATCCCAGTAACATCACTTACACGCTCCAAGATGGGGTGACTTAATGGAAAGTCTTGGAAACTACTGCTCATGTGTGGCCCAAGAGTTTGTCTTTCCTTTTGAATATGCCTGTTCTTGGTTTAACGGGATCACGTAAAAACAGACATTTAAGTGAGCACTTGGCGTTGACAGGGACCAGGAAACGCATCAGCGGATCAATGAGGAAGCCGGCCTTGCCTGGGAGAAGCTGAGGGGGAAACGGGCAGGGGGACAATTAAAGCAGGCTGCCGTAGCTAGTTTTGATTTTATATTGCCCATGTTTCATCCTGTCCTGAATTAAATCATTGCTGTCCACGTGACGGCACGGGATAAAGCGAGAGCCCTTTTTTTTTTTTTCCTCTACTGCACACACATACACACACGCAACTATGATTTCTTTCTATCCCTCACTTGACAAACTTTAAAAACACCAATTAAGCTGAATATTCCTTTATTCTGAAGCTCTGGGTTCTATAAAATGAGCCAGTATCCCCTCTGCCTCTGGAGCTTTACGTTCTCTATAAGGAGTTTACTTAAACGGGGAGTGCCGGTCTATCTCACTCTTGAAGGGCCATGTAATCTACCCAGAAGAACACCAAGACCTTGCACTTGACATAATCTTTTCTGTGATCTCTTGTTATCTTGTTCCAGTATCTTCAGATTCAATATCATACTACATGTTAAGTTAAATCATCACCAGCCTGATCATTTATTCTTTCTGAATGGTGATGCAAAATGATTTATATCTTATGCTTTTAAAATATTATTCATTTCTTATGACTTAAAGTACATAAAACAACCTGGCATTAGGGGAAGACGTTCAGGAATCGTCATGATGAATTATTAGAGCTCAGATGGGGGAGGCTGGTGGTTAAGAGGGTGGGTTTGAATTCTGGCTCATCCCTTACTCCCCCTGGGTGACCAAGAGCAAGTTATGTGACCCTGTGGGCCTCGTTTCATCACCTGAAATGTAGGGCTGGTAACAGCACCAACTTTGTAGATTGTCATGGGGATTAAAGGAAACAACACATGAAGTGCTACGAAGAAAACCCTTACCAAATGTCATTATTGTCACTGATCTCCAGCTTCCATTGTTCTAGCTGAGAAAGGTCCTACTCAGGTAGTCTGTATCGCTTTGCTAACACAGATCATTCCGGGAACATAAGATGCACGTCCACAAAGTCTTCTTTGCTTGAAAGGGCCAATGATACACACGAGTGAACAGGATGCTGAGCTGGGGCTTCAGGAGCTGAGGTCTAGCCCCAAGTTCTGCCCTGACTTCTGTGTAACCTTGGTGAGGACGCAGAAATACTCGACGCCTTGTTTACAACAGGAAACAATCTGGCCATAAATCCGAAGATCCCCTGCCCTCTTATATCTACCTAAAATAAACTGCGAAGGCTTTAGAGAAATCAAGAAATACAAATGTTCGTCATTTGTATACTATCCTACACAATTCCAAAGAAAAGGATTACTATGAAAAGTAAACCATAGAGTTTTGTCACTCGTGCTGGCAATCAGTCTAACATTTCATAGGTTAAAGGGAGTAACATATATTAAATTTCTACACTGCTGAGGTCTTTTGGATAATGGGAAACAAGAGAGCTTCTAGCAGGAAAAGACTGTTCCCGTGGGTCAGATCCTCCTAACAGCACCTGCTGCCTTGCTTCTATTCAGATCATATTCAGCGTTCCTTCAATGAATATTAATTGAACCTAAGACCCGATTAAAAGGTGGATCAGCTAGATTTGGGGACGATCTATAAAGAACGCTGAGCCATTACTGGAAAAAAACAAGATGAAGAAATGAACATTATATGAAAAGTTTCTCAGTGACAATAAAATATACAATTAGACGAAGCCCTTCAGCCTGGGGTGGGGGCAGAGGCGTTGCATGTAGATAGCTACGATTTCCTTTAACCCAACCCCAAAGGGTCAGCTTAATGACCTTAATGACCTTAATACCTTCCAGGCTGGATGGAGGCAGTTTACTCTAGGGTTTTGCTTGCTTAGGTGAGATATGGAAGTTTAGGAGTGAACAGAATTGCTTAGGACAACAGAGGAGAATGAGAGCTGCCACAGGGGTCTGGCTACTTGGTTCTTAACACATATAACACTCAGCCTCTCTCTAAATAAATGAAGAAGTAACCTTCGAAGAATGTTATGATGTGAGAAAACCAAAGCATCAGTCTGCCCAGAATACCCACAATTCAGAGTCAAGACCTAAATAGACTTGCTGTGTACCCAGCACTGGAAGTGGAGACAAAGTTGACATCCTGTCCCTTCCCTCAAATACCTCAGGTTCATGCCAGAGTCCAGGCATGAGGTGGAAATTGAGGGAAAGGAGGCACAAAGAGTGGCAAATGCACGGGGAATAGGTCTGGAAGGGAGCTCTTGTTAGAAGGCTGCTTGTTAGAAGGGCAGAAAGACGCACAGCCGACAGAATAATGCACATACACGCATCATACATAAAATCATTTGGCCACATTCATGTGTCATATGAACCATAACAGACCTACAATTAGAAACAGTTTATGTTTGTGTTTCAAGATCAAGGAAAACGATGTGGGAATGCATGACCATGTCCCATTGACTGTACTTTTCTCCAAATCTCGGTGAACCAGAAAGAAAAAGCAGAGTCATCGGTGGGGGAGGGAGTGAAGGAGAAACAGGACTCTTCCTAGAGCTGTCAGTTGGATTTGCAGGGACCCGAGCAGGGTTCACTCATGGGGTACCCCAGGCAACTCCTCCCAAAAGGAATCCATTGCCCAAAATCTGTATGAGTGTGCATGAGTGTTTGCAAGTACTTGTGTGTTCACGCTTGCACGCGTGTGTTATAACTCCAACAATGAACTGAGTTTTCAAGGCTCCCTGCTACTCGAACACCCCTTCAAGGCCATTAACGCATTAATGAAGCCAACACAGACCTCGAGGCCCTGCAATCTGCCAGCCCATGGGATGATTCTAAGACGATGAGTTTCCAGAGGTGTCGAAAGAACAAAACTGACTGAAGCCACGTTTTCAACTCTGACAATCACCTTCACCTCCTGCACCCACTTGTCTGAACACACAGGCAGGTCTTTGTACTCCACGCTGGCACCAAACCCAAACCAGCAGGCGTATTAGTGTCCAACATGCCACGGAAAAGGAGTAGGTTTGACAAGGAACAATGGTTTAAGTTAAATAAGGCTTTGAAGATCATGCTGAGATTTCTGGTTTTGGCTTTCCATAATTTGTCTTCAGATGCTTAGTCGTTGAATAATGTGAGTCACCAAACTGGATTGAATAATATGAGTCACCAAACTGGATTCCAAGAGGATTTCCTTTTACTGTTGCTATCCTCCTTATTCCCTCAGACGCTACCCAGGAGTCTAGGTCATCCACTCAGGACACAGATACCAGGCCTCCTGCGTGCTCGCCCTCTCCCTGGCATTGTCCAGGGACACAGGAAGAAGACGGGTCCCCTCTAACCCCCCAGGGGACCCACTATGTAGGGGGAAACATACGGAGACAAATACTTCCAACCCACTGAGACACAGGCAGCTATGGGATAGACACTATTTTAGAACTTAAAAATCAGCCAAGAAGAGTAGTTTGGGACATGCTTCTTGGAAGAGACCCCTGAGAAACATTCTGAGGTCTGATGAGGACAAAAACCAAGTTCAATGCTTTTAACCGAAGTCCAGTTTAAAGCATATGAACAGGGACATAGAGAAATGAACGAACGGTGAGGGAAGATCAAAGCAAGTGAGTTCAGATCTACTGGGATTTAGCCCCTGCCTTAGTTATTTGCCCGTGGAAAAGTTACTTTCCTCTCTGGGCCTCAGTTTCCCCAACCAAAGAAAGGGAATGCTTTCCCTACCATCTTGAGTGGCTATAAGAATTAAATATTAGAGGAAAAAAAAAAAAAAAAAGAAAACCTAGCCTACTGACACAGGATAGGTTGACCCTTAATGCATAGGAGCTCAATAATATTTGCTCAACCAGCAGTAGTTTGATGACATTAGCTTGAAGAGAAGAACAGAAGGACACTAAGAGCAACGACTTAGGTTTTAGAACAACTAGGCTGCTTAAATAATTGTCATGAGAAAGAACTGCATCGTTCCCCCAATTGGCAAATCAGAAAAAAAGAATTCCTCGGTGAAAGCAGAAAATTCTGCCGTGAGGATAGCTATGCAGAGAGATGCAGATGATAAGAAAAAGCCAGGATTCAAAGCATAAAGTGGCTCTTAGTGTAATGTTTTTAAAGGACAACTATTATGAGATAATTAGCCTTTGTGCCATCTTTAGGAGAGGACCATAAAGCACGATTCAAGCGAGAAAAGGCAGCAGGTGAAGGTACTTGTGAACACATGGGCTAGTTGAAATCAGCAGGGCCTGTGGCCTGTGTAACCAGGATCCTAACAGGAGGCCCAATGACAACCCACAGCCCTTCTGCTAAATCAGCTCGAATCGGGAGGCGAAGGAAGGGTAGCTGGGGATCACAAGCCAGCAAGGCAGGCTCCACCTTCAAGACTGAAGGTGTAAAGATGTCCCTGGAACAGCGTGGGGCGAGGCTGGGGAGGCTAAGGTGCCCACAGCCCCGTTGAGCGTTCTACAAAGGACAGAGGACATTTCCTCGGAACACCTTAACTCCCCTGTGGGGGACAAAGCATAGCCGCCCATCTGAGCTCAAGAAATCTGAACTAAAACATCAGCCCCCTCTCAGAAACTGCTATTTCTATTTACAATACTGGCACTTTTACTTCCCCTGCCACCCCTTCTCAGCAAGCGGGTCCCGTGTCCTTCAGCGATCCTGCACGCGCACACCCTGGACCAGGCACGAGGGGTGCACAGCTCCAGAAGCAGTGGAGCATCCTGCTCTCCGGGGAAGCTGTTTCCTGAGGGCTGCAGCCGAGCCAGCACGTCATCACACCAGTGTCACCTGCGTGGGCAGGTGCGCTCCAGGACAACCGAAAAGGCAGGGCCTCACTCGGGCCACGCTAGGCTAAGTGAGATAAACAGCCCCTCCCCAAGCAGCGCCTCCTCCCTTAGCCGCTTGTCCCGCGTGGGTTGGTGGCAGGCCTCTGCTCACTGAAGTCTCTCAGAGACCTAGAAAGACAGAACACCTGCTGTCTCAAATAATGCCCGTCACCAAGCCAGAGGGGAAGAGAAAACACACAAAGCGCGAGGTGGTTCTCCAAGCCCCGGAGCCAGATGCGACACACATCACTTCCCCTCTCTTCCCGTGTGCACAGCAAGTCGCATGGCCACGCTGACCTCCAAACAGGAAAAGTGCAACCCTCGTGTCTGTCCACGGGGCGACCACAAGCATAGCTATTCATCACACAGTGGGGGCAGTGAGTCGGGAGAGCATCCAGGACAAGCCCGAGGGAACGGGAGTCTGAACCTGGGAAGGAAGGCAGAGGGAATAATGCCCACCGCTCGGGGCGGAATGTCCACATTCCTGGCTTATCTGGGGGAACGCGGGCTGGTTGGTGGTGCTGTGCTCTGAATGGGAGGTGTTGCAGCAGAGAACGGCAGGGGTGAGGTTTGAAAGATAGGAACCCGAATGCCATGCTGCGGGACGTGAATTTTCATTACTTTTATTATAAAAGAAACTAAATGGCAAAAGGAAAGCTCGCCTTTGGTCACCCACGATGCACATTAAACATTCCGTACGAATCACCACATTTCATCCCCAGGACTCTGAAACAGAGGGTATTGGGGGCCTTAATTATTTCCTGGGTGCGAACTGTCTGCCAGGCATTGATTCAGTGTTGATCCAGGTTTGGGGGCTCTAGACAACACCTCTAGCCTCCTACAATGTAATCTATTGAAACAGATTAAGCATTAAATAGATAAGTGTATAAAATCCATAATTAAAAGTCACGAAGAATACGTGAGGTTTAGAGAGGTTATTACCTTGCCCAAGGTGATCCTGCCATGAAGCACTGTGTCTGGCCCCACATCTCTCCCTGTGTTTGAGGGTCCTGAACTGAAATGCTAATACGGTAAGTAATGGGGACCCATGGGACGTTCTGCATCAGGGGGCAGGACAGGGACCTGATTAGGTTTTACAAAATTTGCTTGGGTCACAGGGAGGGATTAATAGAGAAATACTGCAGATTGCAGAGGATGGTAAAAGTTACGGAGCTGGGAAGGAAAATAGAAGTGAAAGCAGATGAATACAAGATCTGTATTTCAGCTGAAGACAGCAGTAAAAGAGACATTATGAAATGGAGCAGGATCAATCGCGACTGCAACGTACAAACATGAGTGTAAGAGTTGCTCAAAGGCAAGGGAGTCCAATCCGGGGTTACTGTATTCGATTAATTGCTGTCTTCACTGTGTCAAATATCTGTGTTCGTCTTGTTTCCTCTTCTGTAATTCTGACCTACGGGCATGTGACCCAAGTTTTTGGCTAATGAGACCTACAGGGGAATCTTTTTTTTTTAAAGATTTTATTTATTTACTTGAGAGAGAGTGAGCAATCAGGGGGAGGCGGTGAGGGAGAGGGAGAAGCACACTCCCCTCTAAGCGGGGAGTCCAACTCAGGGCTCGATCCCAGGTCCCCGAGATCATGACCTGAGCTGAAGGCAGACGCTTTACCGACTGAGCCAGCCGGGCTTCCCCCTACAAGGGAATCTTGCACAGGCTTTTGAGAAAGATTTCCTTCCCTGATTAAAAGAAGAGAGTCTCCCCCCTCCGCCCCCCGCCACCTTGCTCTCTACCTAAATTAGAGCAGGATGATGAGAGAGGCCACCCGGGGACACCATGGCCCTCTCACTGCCTGGAGGGGATTAGCCAGAAGGAAGAGGCAGACTAGAAGGTAATACAGGGCTGGATCCTTAAGGCCATTCCCGCTTTTCAAATACAATCAGCCTGACCAGCACGAAAAGCTACCGGGTGCTACAAAGTACTGCATTATGGACGCGTAGTCCATACCAGGCTCCCAAACAGGTGTTTTACAGGCATTATATAATGTGATTCTCACCACAAAGGTCCGTGAGGATGTATAAATCCAGCGAACACGTAAGGCAAATAAGTTTAGAAAAACAAAATCATCTCCCCGAAGTCAAATAATATACTCCCTTCTGGAGCAGGGGGTGTCTTGTGCCCAGAGTCACCATGAACTCCACAGGATGCTCTCCCCTGGACAAAGACTGAGGAGGATGGGCCCATCCCCATGGAAAGGGTTGGTTCCTATGCTGTGTGTAGACGGGGCTTAAAGACCAGAAGTGCATAGCCACTTCACAGGGAGCAACAGGACAGAAGAGATGCCCCCTGAAACCCTCTTTAGAAGAACTGATGCTTAATGAATGGAAATTTAAAACCAAACTAAGAGCAACAAAGCCCGTTGCAGTCAGAGGACCATGAGAGGCACCATGGCCAGTCCCTCCACAAGATGGCACTGGGTCCCCTTGTCTTCCGTCTTTATCTGTGATATTTGCTGTCACAGAATGGAGAGAGGCTGGAGCTTCACTTTTTATATCCCGTTCCCTGTTCTTCCCAGTGTCCCCATGACGGCTTTGCGTCCTTCCCTCAAGGCTGAGGACATTCAGTTGGGGTCCTGAGAAGCTCTGGGGAAAGGAGAGGGGGTGGCATTTACTTAAATGACAGCATGGGGATTTAGGCAGAGGCTCCTGAAGACTGAGCCTTTACAACATGTCGCGGTCTTCCATGTTCTTCGAACTCCTGTCTGTTTTTAATAGTTTCTCTGCTGGGGCTTCTCCTCCAATTCCTTTTTTCCCTTCCCTCTTGTTGGGGATCCCCCTTGTCTCTCTACTGGGTGCCTGTCCTAACAGCTCCTTCCATATCTTCTCTACATTGCAGCTTCTCATCTCTCGGCCCAGAAAATGGAATGAGTTTTGCTTAAATTATATAAATTAAGGCAAGAGAAACAAAGAGCAAAAGACTCAGACGCTCTCCCATGAATATGACATGTGGGATCAGTCCTGGTCTCTACACATGATACTGGGTGTGCAATCTAGAGCTTATGGCTTTCTTCCATCATCTTAATAACAGCATTTTTTTTTTTTTTTTGTAATGTTAACTATGATTCAGGCACCGTGGTAATGCTTGCCATACTCATTTGGTTTGATGTGCACTAAATGATCCTCTGTGATAATTTAAATTATGCCCATTTTGCGGATGTGGAGATGGAGGCTTAGTGAGGAGAAGTAGCTCGGCCCCTGCGCGTGGCTGAGAATCAGCACAATGGATTCTAACCAGATCTCTGGCTGGGTAAGCCTGTGTGTAAGCTGCTGTCCTACCTACTTTCTGGTCCAGGCTGCACACAAACACATGGCTAGTGAGCAGCTCAGGTTGGATGAAGAGTTAGTAACGTGCTCTGCAACAGAAACTAATGATCTGGGCCTGAGCGATAGCTCAGTACTGAAGAAAGCATAAAATTGCTTTGGAACATCCACAGAAGCCTTGTTAATTTAGTTCCCCACCAGGTTATTACCTAAAATGGAAACACAACATTTTCACTGCCATCCTCAGAACAACCTACTCCAGCAGGCTTAGGGGAGCTCTCTGACTCAATTTATCACCCGAGGTCACCACTTGGAGGAACAAGTCTGGAAGGCCCCGTAACAGTTTTATTAGCTTTGAATTCAGCAGATAAGGGAGCATTGCAGGTGCGGGTTTTCAAAGCACAAAGTTTCCTTCAGTGGCCTCAGTGGAGGCCCATGTGGGTCTCGTCTTTGCAATCCCAGCCCCACAGGAACCTGCTCCAAGCAGTATTTGTGAAGAATAAGGCACTGTGTTGGTGGACTCGCCGCTACGCCGGTGGCCTCACAGGGTAGAAACACCTTCTTGCAGAGGGTGTTGGGAATAATCCGGTGCACGCCATCACCCCTTGGGAGAGAATCTGTCTCACTTATTAAATGCACTGAGAGATCTGGTTTGACCCGCACTTCTTTTGCGTCTTTGAGCAAACAAATAAGCTTGCTTTGATTTGATCAGATGCTTAGCTCACCAGAGAAAACAACCCGTCCGTCCTTTTCTCCTTGGACCACACCCCAGTCCAAGGTCAAGCTTACATCACCATCAAGATTACTGTGCTCTCCCCTCTCTAACTTCCTAGAGTTACGGGACTTTGACCAAAGTAATCGCTCAGAACCGTCACCACAAGAATAGGAATGTTTAATAAAATACAGGACTTTCAGTTAAATTTAAATTTCATAAAACAATGAATAATTTCTTCACATTCAGTATCTGGGATACACCTGTCCTAAAACATTACATGTCGTTTCTCTGAAATTCAAATTTTACTGGATGTCCTGTACTTTTACTTGTAAGATCTGGCAACACTACCCAAGAATATATGTTTTCTTGAGCATTATGCTAAGCATTTTATATTGGCAATCTCCTATACTTCTCATTAGAATGTTGACAGGACTGAAGCCCAGAAAATTGTCTATTTCTCAGGATGACACAGTCAGTAAGAGGGAGATCAGAAATGCAAACAGATGTGAATTCAAAAGCCATGCTCTCTCTGCCACAAGAATAACTCCAAAATCTAATCCCAGAAATCTGTCACTGTCATCTTCTCCCTCCTTCCTATCCAGGACGCTGGGAAAAACCTGGTGTAAGACATAATTTAAATAAAGTGCTAGCGCGTCTCCTTTTCCCGGAGGAGGCACCCAGCCTGCGCTCACTCCTCGCCACTGGAGTATTTATTTTTCTGAGCACAGCGAGGCAGGCATGCTTTTCATTTCAGCTGCATCTGCAATCACCTTTCTGCCGCTGTATTTAACTGCTGATACAGGACTCTGATTTACTCTCCTCAACTAAGGAGTGGAGACATTTACATAAAACAGCTTACTGCAGGGTGTACCTAATCTGCAGGAATTCTAGGGGAAATTCAACAAGACACAAAATGCACCTCGGAAAGTGCTGAAATGGAAGTTCTTGACGAATGAAAGGAGATGCGAATGTTTTAAATCTAAATATATTTCTTCGTTTATAGAAAATACGGGCTCCTCGGTCCTCCAGGGACTTAAAGAGTCTCCACCTTGAGCCATCTGCTCACGGCAGGTGGAGAATCTGTGGATCTGGGGTCTGCCGCCCTCCTTCTGAGGATCTAAGAAAAGTTGCCCAGACCTCAGTTTCTTTAAATATGGAAATGAAGATGCTAAGAGCGCCCCATCTCCCTTGAAGGGCTGGGTATGAAAAGGAGAACATGGATATTATCACAGTAAACAGAAATAAGGAATTATCAGTTTCATTCTTTTCTTTTTTTTTAACTTTTTAAAAATTCTTTTGAAATATTTTTCATTCTTTGCATGCCAGAGTGCTTTTGCATAGCCAAGATCTGCTAGGTGAAGGGGGTCCCGTGTAAACGTGCTAGTTACTCACCTGCGCTGACCACATGGGGAATCCCTAACTGGGACAAATGAGCCTCAGCGAGGGCTTGGTGGGGGCTCTACACATGTTGACTATGTCTTATCATCCTTCTTTGGCTCTCCTCTTCATGCCTCTCTCTTTCCTTAAATATTTCTTCCCCCACGAAGCCTTCCCGAGTTCCCCCCGACAGAAACGTTGCCTCTTGTTTCTATTCTGAGCAACCACTTGGAAGGAGGCACATTGTTCTAGGAGCTGGTGGGAGAAACACTGGTGTGGGTCCAGATGTCTGCTCAGCTAGGGCACCAGTTCTGACGGGGAGTCAGACAGGGTAAGTAACAAGAAGACTCCAGAGAATCATTATGGCCACAAATCCTGCTATGAGAGAAAGAACTGCAATGAGAGGAAGAAACACAGTGATTCAGGGAGGTATTCTCCAGGAAAGGCTGCCACTGACCCAGGCAGAGGCCCAAGCACTGTGCCTTCACCACCTCGTATGCAAAAACGTACTAATTTATCTGACTGCCAGACTAGCGATAAGTTCCTTAAGAACAAGACCCATTTTGTTTTTTCTTCTGCACAACCGCCCTCGGTGATACGAGTCAACATCAAAGCCTGGGACAATTTGGGGGAGGGCGTATCAGAGTTTCAAAGGGCACGAGTACGTTTCACACATAGAATCAATTTTTAAAATACTTCATTTTTGTGATGCAAAATGAACTTTCGTAATAATACAAAATGTCTTTGCCAGGTAAAGAAATTAAAGCTTCAAAATATCTTCACTGGTGATGGGGTCCCCGTTTCAACTAAGTAGAGCAGCACAGATGGGAACTCTTCGTACCACGTATCAGATGCTCGATTAAAAAGGTGCTGCATGTCAGAGTTCTGTGTGCCCAAATTCAATAGTGAAGACAGCCCCACCCCCACCCCCACCCCCACCCCAGGATGCTTGCTCACCTTAGTTACCTACTCTGTTGGGATCATTTTTTTTTTTTTTAAAGATTTTATTTATTTTTTAGAGAGCGAGCGAGCGAGAAACAGCATGAGAGGGGAGAGGGTCAGAGGGAGAAGCAGGCTCCCCGCTGAGCCGGGAGCCCAATGTGGGACTCGATCCCAGGACCCTGGGATCATGACCTGAGCCGAAGGCAGACGCTTAACCATCTGAGCCACCCAGGCGCCCTGTTGGGATCATTTATTAATGTCTTCCATGTTGGTCTACAATTTCCTTGAGGACTGGTCCTTGATGGGTTTTGTACAGTAATGGATTCCAGCACTTAATCCAGTGTCTGGCACATGGCAGACACTCAATAAAGGGGCTCAGTAGTCGATTTCATTAAAATTAAGAGAGCAGTCTATTATCAGAGGTTTACCTAAATAGCAACTCCGAGAATATAATCAAGGGTCCAAACGCCCACACGCAGAAATCTTTTATGTCAGACGGTGACATTTCACTTTGAATATGTTGAGTCAGAGACTGAACTCTGAGACCCCTGGCTACCTGCCTCAGGTTTTACCCCAGAACCCCGGATTTTCAGATGGCCTTCCCCTGATTTATCCTTAGCACATCGCTATCTAACATAGGACAGATCGTACTTATTTATTTTGCTCTCGTCTGTCCCGTCCGCTAGAAGCTAAGTACGATGGCAAGGATTTCCATCTGTGTTACCCGCTACGGTGTCACCAGCGAGCGCCATGATCCTCGGTCCGCGGTCGGCACTCAGTACACGTGTTAAAGGATCTAAATGTGATCATTGCAGCTGCCTCCTAAAACAGGGACAAGAACAGTACAAGCAAACGCTCCACAAACATGAAGGTCAACTCACTGGATTGCTGTCTACACAGCACACCTATACACCCTTGCCCCAACATTCCCGGGAACTGATTTCACTGAGTCTCATATTCTCACCCATTTCTTTCCTATCCCCAGAAACCAGAGGCCATATACTGGAGGCCTGCGGGACGCATACAAGTCCTACCTACACAAGTGTTCTGCTTGGCCCACATGGTATTATTTCAAAATATTGACTTAGCTGCCAGCACTTAAAATTCAGTACATTCTACATAAAATTGTGAACTTACAGCCCATCTTGGAAAGAGAAGAAAGGAAGGAAGGAAGGAAGGAAGGAAGGAAGGAAGGAAGGAAGGAAGGAAGGAAGGAAGGAAAGAAAGAAAGAAAGAAAGAAAGAAAGAAAGAAAGAAAGAAAGAAAGAAAGAAAGAAAGAAAG
>NW_023270323.1:73692352-73698683 GCF_011800145.1 Mirounga leonina | reverse complement strand
AAGAAAGAAAGAAAGAAAGAAAGAAAGAAAGAAAGAAAGAAAGAAAGTCAGATGTGGCAGAACTGGGCCAGAGGTCCCACTGGCAACCAGATGTTGGGTCCCAGCTCTGGTGCAACCCCCTCTCCTTGTCCAGGCACAGGCCCTAAGGCTGTTTCACTCAGGCCTGGCCACTGAAGGCATTTCGGTGTGCGACCCCTGCTGGAAAGCTACCAAAAAGCAGGCAGCATGGAGGGAAAAAAAAAAAAAAAAGTAAAGATGCCAACTGGGATCTATTTCTGTTATGTTCAAGCTATTCCTCGGAAGAATAATGTATTCATTTTTTCTAGAACTCTGGAGGTACCACATAACTTTTGACAAACTATGGCCCAGTAAATATTATTCTAACGGCCTGAAAAAGCTATGAGCTTAATTCCCTGTGGGTAGAGGAAGCTGAGAAAGCTTCATGCCAGAGGCAGGCCTGAGGATGGATCAAGAGAGGCTGTAGATCAGCTGGTTATAATTCTGGCTAACTCAAAGAGAAAAAGGAATTTACTTGAAGACTAAGGGTTACCTCTAGGAAGTGAGGAGAAGCTGAAAATCCAGGTTTGTTAAAAGGGAAGGGATGAAGGGAACCTTAGTGTCAGGGAGCATGGCAGGATCATGCCATGGGAATAGAACCCAGGGGAAATCCTGACATATTCATGCTGTTGCTGACGCCACTTGATTCATGACTCAGGATGGTAAATGAACACTTAGCTGTCCTTGCGTCCTTTAGCTAGTCCCTCAAGATGCCAGGTTCCCAGGTGGTATCATCCTGAGCTTCAGGTCAGGGCCCAGAGAGATGAACAAGCAGAGAGAAAGCTCCACCTCCCACTGAGAAGTCCCTCCATGGGCACCTTCCAAAATACAAAAGTCTACTATGGATAAGGAGGATTTCAGGTGGTGATGGGAGGAATAGGGCAAGGCAAACAGTGCAGCGGAGCAGAATGAGAACAGACAGACCAGAACTCCAATCTGGAATCCTCTGTACCTTCAGAAAATCAGTTAACTTTTCTTCTGATCTGCAGATTCCAAATCTTTAAAATAGAAATCATGCCATCTGCCCGTGCACAACACAGGGTGGCTGTGAAGATTCTGTTCAATCATTCATTCACTTATTTCAAAAATACGAAGCCTTTATTAAGTGACCAGGCACTTAGCTAGGTCCTGGGGGCAAATTTGGAATGCTGAAAATGCACCAGAGAGCCAGTGCTTTATGCTGATGACAGATTTAGACAAGGGAGACCAAGGGCATCTCCTACAGCTGAGCATGTATCACTTTTCCCCAACTGATACACTCCTCTGCAACTTTCTTCCTTTTCTGATTAATCGGTATCAGGGCCCTTCCTCCAAATAGATATAAATAGATGCATAGATAAGATAGATATAGATAGATATAATTTAGGACATATAAAATCCATGAAGAAAAAAAAAAACCTCTAAAAAATTAACTCTGATCCTGAAAACAAAAAAAAACCTAATCATTCTGAGAAGCATTGAGGCCTGGTACTGATGGATTTCAGGTGATCACAAGGAGATACTGGCCCATTGTATGAAATCCTCTCCCCCATTTAATGTTTAGCATATGCAATTCACACAGACAATCACAAATTCTAATTAAAATTAACATTAAAATAGACCAAATGAACTCTGCAGAGAAAGCATGTTCAGTAGCCCTGAACTTTTTCCACCAGGGTTTTAGAATTGCCAAAATCCTCTTCACATACATTTTCTTACTGTCTCATAATAACCCTTTAGTCTCTATTTTTCAGAGGAAGAAGCTGAGGGATTCTTTCCCTTTTGCTTCAGGCCTGGGGCAAGAAGCTGACTCCAAATCCAGCTAGCAGGCTCCCCAGCCTCCGCACTTAGAAAGGGCAGCTTCACAGGAAGCACTAGGTCATTGCTGGAGTTGAAGGAAGATAAACCAAAGTGATGGGAAACAGCCGCCTTTTTTCCCCAATGCCCACTGAAAAGTTACTATTTCCTACATAGCCGCTAGAACATTGCTACTCTCCAGCTTTGCCTTTACCCCCTCCAAGACTGCAAGGACTCTGGCCTGGAGACAGCCCTACAACCTGCAGCCTGAGCCTTGACCCTGGGTACTGGCTCATCGCCATCAGGGCATCAATCCATTTTAGTGTTGCTCTCCCCAAACTCTAGCCTCAACAGAGAGAACAGGACTCAGTACTCACGGTGGGCATGTGCCACCCTGGGTAGAGGCCGTGGTGTAGAGGAAAGGCAGTCCATATTTCCAGCCCTTCCAGGCACCATCAAATGGTGATTCAAGGTAAGAAAATCCTCCACATTGCTTTCCCTTCAAAGAGCTCTTTCAGGGCTTTTCCAGTAAGGCAGTTCCCTCTTTTGACAACAAAAGCGCAAGTCTCAACTGTATTGTGGAGTCCAAGTAAAGCGTTCCTGAACATCTACACTGTGCAAAGCAGGACTTGAAGCTGGAGGACTCCTGGCTTCATGGTAGGGGTACCAATTACAGAGCTGAGAGCCCTGGGCTTTTCCTGATCCCATTTACAAGTTCAAGGTACCACTTTCTCACCAGTTTCCTAAGGAAAAAAAAAAAAAAATTCCCATCTTAAAGCTACAGTGCATCCTACACCAGGCAGCTTCACCAATCCTCACTAAATGCTACTGTCCTAATTAACTGCTAGGACTTAGGAATGCTTAGTCACGAAGTTGTTGATGCCCCCCCCCCCGCCCCGCCCCGCCGAACTCAGCTGAGACTTAGAGGGACCCACGGAAGCCCCGAAAGTCTCCTTGAGAAGCTGATCTTTTTCTTCCTAGCGCTGGAGAAAACCTTATGTAACACAATGGTCCATTTCAACATGTTACTTCTGCAATCCTATGGGAGTAAAAGAATGTAAGCCCTGGAAATACAAAGAGTAAAGCGGGGATTTGCAGCTGAAGCGTCCATCTCCTGGAATTTCAGGAGGTCAGGCTTATTCTAATTGCGCCCAATCTTTACTGAAAACGCTGAAAGCAAGAATAATTCCAAATGCCAAAGGATGGGCTTTAGAAATACAGGCAGGCAGAAGTTAGGTTATGTCCCCCTTCCCCCTTTTAAGACGGAATTCCTGGAGTTAACCCTTGAGTGGAAGTTGGTAATTGCATTTCAATAAAATAAAGTGAGATGTGGCTGCAAAGCGCGAACGCAAGAGTTAGGACCCCAAGGATCGTGCGTGCGCTCCTGCTGCAGCCACAAAAGCCGGCCAAGGAAGGCGCCCCGGACGCGAGCGACTCCTCCGGGGACCCGCTCCCCGGGCGAGCAGCGGGCTGCGCAGCCGAGCCCGTGGTGCCGGGTTTCGAGAGCTCTGACGGCGGGAGGAGGAGCAGGTACACTCCATCCCCAATCCCTCGGCCATTCCTTGCGGCTGCTCTCTCTTAGCAGGGTACCGCTTTGGGGAGCGCAGTGTGAAGAGTGGATTTGGAGTCGCCTCCCCAGAATGCCCCCAAAAGCATCTTCCTGCAAGTAGTGGATAAAAATAGCCGGCGGATAATGCTGGGGGAGGAGCGAGATGCGCTCAAGGCAAGGCAAGGCAAGGCAACGTCTGGTCCTGCACAGTGGAGACCGGAGGAGCGATGCAACCCCACTCCCAAAAGAGGGGCCCGGGTGTGCGAGGAAGCGCGGACGCCCGCCCGCGGAGGAGATGAAATGGAAGGCGCATAGCACCCGCACACAACAGCGGAGCGAAGCACACCCCACACCCGCGTCCTGAATCCCCGCTCCTGCTCTCCATCCTATTCCCGGTTCTGGAAGCCGGCCCTCCGGCTCCCGGGACAGGCTGGGGCCAGAAGGGCGAGCAGCGCGCGGTCAGCCGTCTAGCTCGGAGAGCGCACCTGAAGACGTCAGGCTTGCCGAGTCTGCTCCCGGATCGGAGAGGGGGTCTACTAGCGACCTCCGCGGGTGGGCGCCCCGCCTCCCCGCACCCTCATCTGCCGCCACCATCCAAGGTGCTCGAAATAGAAAGAGAGGCAGAAAAAAAAAAAAAAAAAAAAAAAAGGTAAAAAGTAAAATGAAAAAGCAGGACGGTGTAGAATTGGCATTCGGAAAAGAGGCTACCTACAGTTCATTGCCTTAATCTCTCTCCTCCCGAGCATCCCCACCCCTCGGGAGATGTCCCAAGTCTTCTCCACTCCCACAAAATGCAAAGGCAATCTAGACCTAGGTTTCCTCACCCGGGATGCTCTCTCGACCCACTGACTTCTGCTGACTGTATCCCTGCCCCAGTTCCCAGGCAGAGTGGTACCCGGGCTTTGCTGCGCGCTGCGCTCCGGCTGCCCCGCACCGTCCTAGGGAGATGCGGCGGGCAGGAGCGAGCCCGATTCTGCTGGGGGAGGATCCAATCCACAAAGTCAGAAACCCGAATACCTGTCCATTAAACACACACACACACACACACACACACACACACACACAATCCCTCGGGATTTGCAGAGCTGAGAGGGCAAAGCAGGAGGTGAGAAGGATGGAAAAACCCGGGTCTCTCCTTCCTTGTTCCCCCTACATCCACTCCACTTGCTCCAGCCTCGACTCACCTTGGGCTCTGCGCTCTCCCTAAATCCTGGACGCCAGGTGAGGGCACCCCGACGGTTCCCCGTCTTGCCACTCCCCAGGCTGGGCGGCCTCCGCCCCAAGCGCGCGGCACTCACCTGAGCAGCGCCGCGGTCGAGCCCGTCCGGCGCCCGAAGTCGGCTCTCGGGCTGAGCCATGGGCAGCGCCTCGAACCACCGGCGGCCCGCCGAGCGAGCTTCGGGGCGCCTCGGAGCAGGCGGGCGAGGCAGGTGACGCGGGCACCCACGGAGACCCGGCAGTGGCGGCGGCTGGTGGCTGCCCGCGCGCAGGGGACTTTGCAGGCGGGAGGCGAGGCGATCAGTCCCGCGGAGGGGAGGAGCAGGAGGAGGAGCAGGAGCGGGAGGAGGGGACGGAGGAGGCCGGGCCCTAAGGGAGAGCGCGCGGGGCAGAGGAGGATCGCGAGCGCCCACTGCTGCCCGGCCCGCTCCGGTGCTGCCCTGAGTCGGGCCGGCTCGGTGTGGCCGCGCCGGGTTCTCGCCTCCCGCGGACAGGTCTCGGACGAGTTGATCTGGCCCAACGGCTCCGCGGCTCCTCGGGTTTCAGTCCTGGGGGAGGGGACCAGCGCGGCCGAGAGGGTGGGGCCGGTTGTGGGTTGGGTGATGCTGCCTCCTCCGCGAACCTGGGACGTCCTGTCGACTCCGTCTCCCCTGCAGGCGGAAGACTCGGTGCGGACTCGAGCCCACCTCTTCCCGCACTCTGCTGCCCAGCAGGGTCCCCGGGGCTGCGCCCCTCCCACGTGCGTCCGCACGGCCAGTTTCCTTGCCGGCAGGTGACCCACCTTGGGTGCTGGTGCTCCCCGCGCCGCCCTGGAGGCCAAAGGAGCCATCCCCTGGAGCTCACACCGCTGCCCGCCCCGGACGCCAGCAGCCAGGCAGCTGGAGCCGGAATCCGCACGGGGAGCCGGCTCCGGAGCGTCCCGGGTCGCCATTGAACACACCCTCCCACTTCGGTTTCGCGCCCGGGAGTGGATGCAGATTTACCGGGAGAGCGCGGAGAATTCAGCTCTGCTTTTGTTAGCACCCCAGGGTGGTAAACGCCAGCTCTGAAATGAAGCAGGTTTTCTCTGTCCCCTCCCCCTATCCTGTAGTTGGAGGTTTTGGGGGAGAACTCAACCAGCATCCAAGTAGTTCAACTTCAGATCTAAGATTTCCAGGGGCGTGGGGTTGGAATCTCCTTGCAGAGGCTGGATGGCCTGCTTACCTGCTTACCTGAGCCAAAGGAAGCGGCCCTCAAAGGCAGGTCAGCAAACATGTTAGAAAGAATGAAGGAGTGAGGAAAGAAGCAAGGAAAGAGAAAAGAAAACTGCCAAATGAACATCAAAGTAATTTATTTTAGGTGAGGTTTCAGTAGAGCTTCCATATCTTAAATATTGGAAGATAAATATTTGGAAGAATTTGACTTCATCATTTAATCTGTAATTAATTAAACAAAATCTGTCCATTAATTTTGCTTAGTTTAAAAATACTTCCCATTTATGGAATGGTTGCCATAGGAATTTGACCCCTTTACTCATGTGTTGTTACCTACTGCCCTTTAAGAAAGCAAAGCAATGACCAGCATTTCTGGCTATCTGATTAAATCCAATAGCATCTGGGAGGCCAAGACCAAGACTTTTTTGGAAAATAAGTTTTAGGGGTTTTTGTGACCCTGGCTACTTCTCTGAGCCAGCCTAATGTTGATATGTGTATTTTAGGTATATATATATATATATATATATATATATATATA
>NW_023270323.1:73631546-73692252 GCF_011800145.1 Mirounga leonina | reverse complement strand
ATATATATATATATATATATATATATATATATATATATAATTTTTAAGTCACTTTAAAGCCCCACTTTGAAAAGCCTCAGCATTTAAATTTATATTAGCTTTAAAAGGAGTACTCCCCCCCAAATCCTATGAAGCTGTGTAAAATCATGTAGGAGGTTGTGCAGGTCAAATGGTAGTCTGAGATAAACCCTTGCCAATTACTGGTATCCTTAAGCTCCTACCAGCAGCTAAGCCCTGTGCAGATCATGGGTTCTTCAAAATAGGGAGCAGCTTTGATGTTCTAAGTTGGTATGATTACTTTTCCTTGAGAGTTCAAAGTGCTTCTGTTGCATAGTCTGAATCTCACTACTCATTTGCCAGATGCAAAGGGAGGCTGGTAGTGATTCCATTAGCATGCTGGGAGCCAAGGGCAGGTTAACTGATCTGCTTGGTTCCCTACTACAAGTCCTGAAAAGGAATGAGAACCTTAGGCCCCTAGCCCTGAGTCTCTGCTAGAAACTTCACTTGCAGGAAGCAACTCCAAGTAGGTCTGGCAAGTGATTAAGAATTTGAGGACTGGATTTTTAGTTTCACTCATTTTTTAAAAATTTCAGCCAATGTTCATTGATCACTGATTAGCGTTCTTGTGTTTTTAGATAAGTAAGAGAGTATTATTTGGCTCTTTTGTTCTTAGTTAGCTTTATGTCTCTGCCAAGACATTTGTCATTTCTCTTAAACAGCCTGCTCTGACCTCTTCTGGGCATGAGTTAAGTTTCCTAACCAGGCATTTATATACTACCATAACTCGGTTCTGCTGTAACAACACAGATATTGTATTGAAAATATCAGAGATTTTGCTTACCCATAGATTAGAAATGCTTTGAGTAAGGGGACCATGCTGGGAACCACAGAGAACTCTGTGTTGTCTCCCCAGGACCTTGCATGGTGTCTGAAACATGGTATATTCCCTCAAGGACTGCTGGATTAGGTCAGATGTGTTTCCCTATCAGAGCTGTCAGTGTCAGAATGGAGGCTCACAAGAGACACAGTCGTGGTCCACTCGAAGATGGGCTGCCATTCGTATATGTGTGGCCTAAGACCCTCTTACTCGGTGTCATCAGCTAGAAAATGAAAGGGTTTTAATAGATGATCTGTAAGCTGCTAATATAAGATACCAGAATCTTTGTTGAGCAACTAATATGTGTTCAACACTATGCCAGATACTGAGCAAGAAGTGGACCGCGAAGACACCACCATGGCCCTCTGGGAGCAGAAAATCTTATCTCAAGGGGAAACCAGACTGACCCCCACCACCCAGCTTTACCAAAACTCATTGGCATCAGTTAAGCTGCAAACTATGTTCTGCAGAAGACAGAGGCTGAGGGAATAAAATGGAAACAAAAGCAAATGAGCTATGACTTCAACCAATAATTAGTAATAATACTGGCTGGGATTCATCCAAGGCTTTTGAGCCAGGTACTTGGGCAAGATGAATTACAGAGTGTGTACATTTTGTCCTTGTACCAGGCCTCTTAGAAATTATGATTTCCTCATTTTTTTAAAGATTTTCTTTATTTATTTGAGAGAGAGAGCCCAAGCAGAGAAAGAGGGAGAAGGAAAAGCAGACTCCTCACTGAGCAGGGAGCCCGATGCAGAGCTTGATCCCAGGACCCTGGGATCATGACCTGAGCCGAAGGCAGACGCTTAACCATCTGAGCCACCCGGGCGCCCCTATGATTTCCTCATTTTACGAAAACAAAGGCACAGAAGTTTAAAGTCATGATAGGAGTGAGTGGGAGTAATTAGGGCACCAGGGGTGGAGGTGATTTATCCAAGGCAGCTACCCTTCCAGTAAAAACTAGACTCCTAGTCTAGTGCTCTCTGTAATTAAATGGTTTGCTTATGTTTGCTTTTGTTATTTCTGTTTGCTTTCTTTCCCCCAAATATGTCATGGACTAAGGAGTTTAGAAGAAGGGGAGAGAGAAAAAGAGAGAGTTTGCTTCTCCTGAAGATGTAGGATCCACAGTCCTTCTACCTGCCTGGGCTCAGTGTGATTTTATCTGTAACTCCTGCCTGTGGAGCTACCTATCCTGTAGAGTCTTTCCTCCCATAATGACAGTTTGAAACTTTCAGGTTAATAGCATGAATGTTAAGGAGTCCAGTGGGATTCTTTATAAGGAGAGGAAATTGGGATCAGGTTAAAAATCCAATTTTAATAAACTTTCCAAGTCCTGATTTAGATGGTACTGTAATGGCTCTTACTGCTGAATCACCTGAAAAGTCAGGTATATTTTTAAAAGGTTCTTGGTGTAGGGGGAACTTGATGGGTATTGTCTAATTGTACATTGTGCATTCCTGTCTTTATAGAAAAGATCATGTGTAAAACTGATGAGAAGAGATATGCAATGCTACCATCCAGGGAGCTGGCTGGGCAGAGGTGGGGGGCGGGCATAGGGTTTGAAAGATGATTTTCACTCCTTTGACCAAAACAAAGAGAGCATGATTACACTGTGTGGAAATGGTATCCTCAAATAACTCCAGCTAATTTGATTGCGCTCAGGTCTAGAATTGTTTCCATTTCTTTGGATTTGCTAATTAGCTAGAGCGGCAGGCTTGGGAGAGAGAGAATGAGGGTCATATCCAGAAAACATGTAGGATCAAGGTTCCTTCTGACTCACCTCACCCATCACGTGCCTCCCCCACCAGCCTAACTCCAAACTTTACCAAGGTCCTCAAAAACAATCCACCCATCTATGATTAAGGGATCATTTGATGTTTTTCTGAAAACAGGATGTTTATCCCCTTTATGACACCAGATTTAGTCTCTGCCTGTGTGGTTGCAGGGTTGAGTTATAACTTACTTTGACCTTTGCGGGACCTAGCCTCCAAAATTAATTAATTAATTAAAAATTAAAAATTAAGTTCCATGACTGCACTGGCATAAAGATGAATATGTTATTCCTATGTATTTCCATATTTGTTGAGGCCTGGAAGCTCTCAAAGAAATTAAAATAGGGCGCCTGGGTGGCTCAGTTGGTTGAGCGACTGCCTTCGGCTCAGGTCATGATCCTGGAGTCCCTGGATCGAGTCCCGCATCGGGCTCCCTGCTCGGCAAGGAGCTTGCTTCTCCCTCTGACCCTCCCCCCTCTCATGTGCTCTCTCTCTCTCATTCTCTCTCTCTGAAACAAATAAATAAAATCTTTAAAAAAAAAAACAAAAAACTCTGGAGCTGATGGGGCGCCTGGGTGGCTCAGTCGGTTAAGCGACTGCCTTCGGCTCAGGTCATGATCCTGGAGTCCCTGGATCGAGTCCCGCATCGGGCTCCCTGCTCGGCAGGGAGTCTGCTTCTCCCTCTGACCCTCCTCCCTCTCATGCTCTCTGTCTCTCATTCTCTCTGTCTCAAATAAATAAATAAAATCTTTTTTAAAAAAAGAAATTAAAACATTTTTGAGAGGCTCTGAAAGTACCCTGGGCTCCTGTGACTTCGAAGGAAGAAATGGGCTCTGTACAGAATGAAAGCCCAATTGATTCAGGGAAAATATACATGATGAACGCAGTTTCCCACACATATCTTACAGCCCATTTGTTGTGTCGGATAAACAACCCTAGACGACATAGTGCTTTTATTTCTGATCCCGTGTCAAATTTTGCCCCAAATCACACACATCAGTGCTTCAGAAATTGCAGTATTGCGGGCCTGAAGTGGTCCCCTTGTTCAAATCATTAGGACCTGCGAGTGCGGGAATGCCTTCAGGGCCCTGGGAAATTGTGGCACTCCCTTTGATTTTAGGTTTGTGGGGACCCAAGCTGACCAACGCTTTGATGGGCAGGTCTTGCTGATTTTCTCTTTTAGGCCTTATTCAAGGATGCTGGAACGTTCACCTCTCAAAATCATCATCATCATCATCATCATCATCATCATCATCATCATCATCATCTTTTCCTTTCTCTCCAGCTCGCCAGCCCCATCAGCTGAGTTGAAACCTCTACCGTGTGCTGGCTATGTCCATCCAGTATCGCGGCCCTGTAGTGGGTATATTTATGGAGAGGAATAAAATTTAATCCCTTACCTGAAGGTGCTTACAGACGTGCATGAACAGAAGAATTACAATTCAGTTGGACAATTCTCAGGAGCTCCTGGTTCTCTGAACACTAGGAAGATCCAAGGAACATTTGGACTGTGACTCTCCAACTCTCACATTCTCCCTGCGCTCAGCTTCTAGCAGCACACCTTTCTAACAGCTCTCTCTTCTGGGAGTAACCCCTGAAGTTCTCCAGGGTGACCCTATTGTCCCTGAAAACTGACAGTGTTGCCTTCTCTTTTCTAAGCTTTGTTTTGACTCCAGATTTAAAACAGAGGCAAAGCAAGCATCTCTTGAAAGATGCTGGAGTTCTCTTTCCCCAGATTTTTGGAATACTGTTCCTATAAAAAGGTTTAAATGACATTCATAAGAGCTAGCTATATATATATATATATATTCTTTTTTTCTCCTTTATGGTAGTAGTATTTTGTAGCATGCTTTGGAGCTCAGGCAACTTAACTCTTAAATTAAAAAAAAAACAAAAAAAAACACAACATTTCATATTTTAAATGATCAAGTTAGCATATCTCAATCTATTTGTAGGAATATTTGTTGTAAACTACTGTACAATTGGATAACTTGTAAAAAGTTAGGAAAATCCATCAAACAGTATGGGAAACAAGGAAAAGTGTGTAGAGGTAAATAAAAATCATGACATTTATTGATTAGCTTTATGCTAGGCGATTTGAATGCAGTCTCTTTTTATCCCTGTTTTCCGTATGAGTACAGAGAAGTTAAATAAAATCCTTCCTGAGGGTCACACAGCTAGCAATGCTGGATTTAGAACCAGGTCAGAATCAAGTCCTTCTATGCTTTCTTTCTGTCTCATGATATAATTTTCTCTTTCCTCTTTCCTTCCTGCATGTGTTCACTTTATACAACTAGAAAGAGGTCTCCAGTGTATTTTATATTTTATCTCTCAGTGAAGGAGCAGAGGTCTGGGTTCCTCTTCATGCCTTCAAAAGGTACTTACATTCTAGAAATGTAACTATCCATAGGGTATTTAAGTCCAATATTCATGATATTGTTATAATTGCATTTAGTAAACTAATCGACAAAATGAAATGCCAAGCTCACAAAGCTCAGTTCTCGGTATAATTGTTTTTTCTCTCCCCACATACGATCAGCCCTTAAAAATAAAAGCTGCTATGGAGATGCAACCTCCCAGCAAACTTTATCTCACCTTGGGGCCCTCGATTGCACGTGGTGCCTCAGATCTCAGCACTGCTGTCGCTGCTCATTCATTCCAGCGTCACCAAGTTCTTTAGCTCCTATTCGCTGCCAGCACTGGAGATCAGAAGTGAGCTGGACACAGTCCTCATGCAGTTGGAAACCAGAAAGGTGTCGGGGTATCCTGCGGCAGCTGTAATGCCCTTCCTAGCTCTTGTTCCTTGTGTACCCTCAGCCTACCTTTATGGATTTACCTCTTTCTGGAAGCTGCCATGTTTGGCAGGAAAACTCTGCCTACCTAGGGAGACAGATGGACTAACTTATTGGCAAACTTGGGGAGAAAAACTGTAGATGCTTCATCAGTTCTGCTCTTCTTCCTCTTGGGAGCAAGCTCCTTGCAGGGAACATCCAACTTGCGAGGCTTCACTGCTCCTCTGGGGTCCTCGCTGTGGGAGAGAGGTCAACTCTGGTCTGGGGGTGTCTCTTCCTCCCTGGGGAAGTGTGCCCTGTTCGTTCTGGAGTTGAACCAGTTGGGCCTCCTGGCTCTCACAGGATTACATTCTCCAACCTAGCTTCTATCTGTGAGACCAGACTTCCTCAGCTCTCACCTGTCTTAGTCTTTGTTGCATGGGCAGGGGAGAGGGGGGCCATTTTTGAGGCCAATTTAAAACCCCAAAACTGATTAACTCCCTTGATCCCTTTCTTTCCTGGTTGCTAACTCATTGACCCCTTGCCAACAATCAGAGCTCATTTTGTCCTGTCCTATTCTCTAATTGTTACCATGGCCGTGGTCTTTTCCTGGGGTGGTTGTAAATCTATTGTGTTCATAGTCTGTCTTTTCACCCTATTCAGGCTTAGAAAAAGAACACGAAGTGAACTCCCCCAGAACTGAGTAGATATCACAAATCCCAAGAGGGCAGGTTCCAGAATCAGATTGCTGGGGTGGTGCAGTGTTAGCTCTGTGATTTCACCCTAGCTCCTTAGCTTCCATTTCTTCCTGTATAAAGGGGGGAAATAATGACACCCTTCTCTTGTAAAGCACCTGGCGCATACTGCACACTGAAGACATGTGCACTGTTATTATAAAAGGGTATTAAATCAGGGGCACCTGGGTGGCTCAATCAGTTAAACATTCGCCTTCGGCTCAGGTCATGATCCGAGGGTCCTGGGATTGAGCCCTTGCATTAGGCTCCCTGCTCAGTGAGGAGCCTGCTTCTCCTTCTCCCTCTGCCTGCAGCTCTGCCTCTCTCTCTCTCCGTCAAATAAATAAATAAAATCTTTCAAAACAAGGGAATTAAATCAGATGGTCCTTGCTTTCTTAGCAAGAAACAGTGCAACAAAACCCATCTACTTTCCTAATAAGCACCTGAATGACCTCTGGAGTACAGACCCTTTAAGGGAACAGTTCTTCTTGTGAACAGACAACATCTGCCTAGAAGTCATTGTTGCTTGAAAAATCACAGAGGAGAAAAGAAGGCAAGTTCTGAAGAGTTGGGCTCAGACAAAGCTGAGTGTGAATCTCTGCCATTCCAGTCCATTTGCATATCCGCTCCGAGCTCATTTTTCCTTTAGAAAACAAACAGATGTGGGGCGCCTGGGTGGCTCAGTCAGTTAAGTGTCTGACTCTTGGTTTCAACTCAGGTCATGATCTCAGGGTTCTGGGATCCAGCCAAGCCTGGGCTCTGCACTCAGTGGGAAGTCAGCTTGAGGATTCTCTCTCTCCCTCTCCCCCTCCACCCCATCCCCCCTTGTGTTCTCTCACACACTCTTTCTCTCTCTCTCTCTCAAATAAATAAATAAATCTTTAAAAAAATAAAATAAAACAAACGAATGCAATGGTACTTATGCAGAATGCGGTACTTTGAGATTGAGGTAAGATGACACAGCTGCTATGTGGCACATAGCAGGTCAATATATATCGAGTGGCTGAATACGGAAAATACTCATTCTGTGCCTGATTTTAAATAGTGCCATTGACCAGAGTGTTGATGTTGCCTGAGCTGACTTACACTCACCTGAAAAGCAAGTGACGCTGAAGGAGCACAATGGAGCAAGAGGAAGAGGGCCCCACGGAAAATCAAGCAACTAGCTTCTCTCCTTTGGAATAATTGAGAATCCGAGCTGTTTCTTGTGGAGAGCACATCACTCTACCTTTGATTTGGCCAGTGTTAGTTTCCCTCACAGGTGGGATATGCCATTCATGCTGGGGCATGCAGGAAATTTTCCATGCTTTTTCATCCATCATGCATCCAAATGGAGGCAGAATAATGACCTCCAAAGATGTCTGTATCCTAATATCTAGAAGGTGAATATGTTACCTTGCATTGTGTTATGAGTTGACGGGTGTCCATGCCAAAATTCAAGTGGTAAAGTCCTAAGTCCCAGGACTTCAGAATGTGACTGCATTTCAAATTGGAGACTTTACAGAGGTAATTAAGTGAAAATGAGGTCACTAGTATGGGCCTAATCCAAGGACTGGTGTCTTTATAAGAAGAGGAAATTAGAGTGCAGACATGCACAGGGAAATAGCCATATGAAGTCACACGGAGAAGGAGGTCATCTACAAGCTAAGGAGAGAAGCCCTCGGGAAATCCACCCTACCCTCTGACTTTGATCGCAGACTTCTAAGTTCCAGAATAATGAGGACATACGTTTCTGTCGTTTAGGCTACCCAGTCTGTAGGACCATGTTAGGGTAGCCCTAGACAAATAATGTAGTCTCATAAAGTACTTGGTTGTTGCTCTGTAAGAGAATGTAGAACTCTGGGTCACTCCTACAAATAAGGACGTTGTCTCCCTAAAGTCATATTACCCCAATGCTCTGTTTCTGTTTCTTTTGCATATATGTTACTCTTTATTCCAAGTGCTAATTCTTAGTGCGTTTTTTTCAAGACATTTAAAAACAATCATATTTACCACATGTACATCAAATAATGCTAATATCTCAATGGAAGTGACAGCAAGTGGGTGTATTAATTATACACTGATGCATAACTAATTGCCCCCAAAGTTCATGCCTTAACACAACACACATTTATTATCTCATGGTGCCTGTGGGTCAAGAATCCAGTCACGGCTGACCTGGGTCCTCTGGCTCAGAGTAGCTCAGGTTCTAGGCAAGGTGTGTGTGTGTGTCAGTGCTGTTTTTACGTGGAGGCTCAGTGAGGGAGGATCACTCACTTATTCAGCTGTTGGCAGGATCTGGTTCCTTGCAGGCTGTTAGACTGAGGGCCAGTCCTCCCTGGCCATTCCAGGGACCTCCTTCAGTTCCTTGGCTACATGGCGTCTCCGTAGGGATGCTCATAACATAGCAGTCAGCTTCCTCCTACTGAACAACTGAGACAACATAAGAAGGCACTCGAAATGGAAGGCATTATCTTTCTATAACCTAATCTCAGAAGCGACATCCTGCCACATTTGTCATATTCTATTTGCTGGAAGAAAGTCAGTAAGTCCAGCCCACACTGAAGGGGTTGAATTCACCGGAAAGATAAACTTCAGGAGGCAGAGATCATGGAGCCCAGTCCATCCATGAGCAGGCAATCAGGGTCATGACAGAAGCATGGCCAACAATAACAGTCAGATGCCATCCATCGTGAGATAATCCAATTCCATAAATATAAAATGTAAAAAGGAAAAGAAAATCTTAAAGTCAATGAAATACAATGTGTTATTTCTTAAGATCCTGGGAACATCACTTTTAAGTCATGTTTGATAACACTTTTTTTCCTATAACTTCCACATGACCTTTCTAATTACATGTTATAATAGAGAATAAAGAAAGTAAAAAACACAGAATCAAATTTTGAGGCATCTATTGATTGGTAAGTCATCCCATCAGTCAAGAGATGGATACTGCTATGTCCTAGGAATGTGTACCAACCTTCAAAATGTTTGATGTGTTCAGAGAAAGAAGATCATTTTAACTTGACCATTAGGGACTTTCAGCTTCCAGCTGGCTGGTCAGGGAAGGAAAACCTCACAAAGAGGTGGGACCTGGGCAGGAGTCCCAGAATCAGGGGCTTGGTTTCAGCAGAGGAGTTTGAAATGGCAAAATTCTCTACTAAGTTTATTGCAAAAGTGAGGAGAAAAAGAAGCATTTGCAGACAGAGAGTGAGTCACTAGAGAGGACCGTGTTACATTTATACATCCACCTCTCTCTACTCAGGAGTTAAGCTACATTTTAAAGTACACTTTTCACTTGTTTTATCAAAAGTAATATTTGTTCATTATAGCTAATTTGGAAAATCACAGAAAACGAGAAAGGAGGAAAAAACAAACAAGACAATAATTCCACTAGCCACCCAAAGGCAATTCCTGGATTAAGACTGGGTAAATGATAAGGGAAATAAAAAATGAAATTGAAACTGCCAGTTTGTTGTACTTAGAGTTCTAAGTTTAACTTTATTAAACATAACATTTCTTGTACATTTAGATGCCCAGTTTCTTAGAAACAGGTGCAAGTAGGGGCAAGGAGTCTGATTTTAAAAATCCAATTACTGTATAATACTTCAGTATTTTCTTAGTGAAGGAAAAAAAAAAAATCTTGTCTGATTGTGCATGGAATTCTGAAGAAGGTCAAGTAGACCTGTAACCCAATTATTATTTGTTTTTTTTTGGCGGGGGAGGAGGAGGGACAGAGGAAGAGGGAGAAAGAGACTCTTAAGCAGGTTCCTTGCCTAGTGCAGAGCCTGAGGCAGGGCTCAATCTCACAACCCTGAGATCATGACCTGAGCTGAAATCAGGAGTCAGATGCTTAACTGACTGAGCCACCCAGGCACCCCTAACCTAATTCTTGAACCAGAAATAAAGAAGTGGTTCAAGGCACATGGAGAGGTTTTCTTTTACCACTCAGGTCAAGGCAAAGAACACTGAGGTCATTCCTCAAGACGCCAGTGCCTGTCCTCATCATTACTCTTTCTGTCCTCCCCAAGGTCATGACTCTCCTGACTTTTAAAACTGGGGACTAATTTTGCAAACTTTGGAACTTTATTTAAGTGCAATAATACAGTATTCTTCTGTGTTTCAATCTTTTATTCAATGATGTTTATGAGATTCATCCATGCTGTTTCATGGAGCTGAAATTCATTGTTACTGTTAAAAAGTATTATATTGTATGCGAATACTGAATGTTCTTAGTCATCCTACTGTCGATGGTATTTGGGTTGTTTCCTGTTAAGGATTTTTCAGATCATGCTTCTATGAACACTCTAGTGCCTGATTTTGTTGGTGCACATTGCTCTATACTTGGGAGTGGAATTGCTGTATCAAAGGACTTGCAAATGTAGGACTTGAGTGGTCAATATCAAACTGTTTTCCAGAGAGGCTGGGCCAACTCCTTCCCCACAGGAGTGTGTGAGTTTCCATTGCTCTGCTTCTTCTCAAGCACTTTGTGCCATCAGTCTATTTAATTGTAGGCACTCAGTCAAGTATGCAGTGGTGTGTCATTCTGGTTTTAATTTGGATTTTTGTGATGACCAGTGAGGTCAGTCACATTTTCCTGCATTTAAGGACTATTTGGATATCCCCTTTTATGAAGTGCCAATTCATATTTTTGCTCATTTTTTCCCCCTATTGGGTTATCTTTTTGTTATCAACTTATAGAAGATCTTTACATATTTGGGACAAGTTATTGGGCCTCAGTTTTCTCATCTAGAAAATGGGAAAGAAAAGAATATCTATCTCACGGGGCGCCTGGGTGGCTCAGTTGGTTAAGCGACTGCCTTCGGCTCAGGTCATGATCCTGGAGTCCTGGGATCGAGTCCCGCATCAGGCTCCCTGCTCGGCAGGGAGTCTGCTTCTCCCTCTGACCCTCCCCCCTCTCATGTACTCGCTCTCTCTCATTCTCTCTCTCTCAAATAAATAAATAAAATCTTTAAAAAAAAAAAAGAATATCTATCTCACATGATATTGTCACCAGGATTATATGAGTGAATCCACGTAAAAGTTTAGAACCATATGTGGCACTCAGCGTGTGTAATAAATGCTTTATTCTTATTAGCCGAGACCACTGCTAGCAGGTTGTGGACACAGAACTCCAAAGAGGCCTTCCTCTTTCTGTGAGAGTTGAAATAAAATAGAGTTACTTATGTCAAGGTGTTTACGATGGAGCCAGGAAATCATTAAGGAGGTGGGCCTTATGCATGTTCTCACTGGATAGAACCATGAACTTTTGAACTGGGCCAAATGGCAAGTAATCCAAGGACTCTGCACAAAAACTTGCAAGTTGCCACAGTAATAGCCTTTTCCTTAGTGAATGAAAGCCTTAGCAACCAATTACAGGTAGCCAAGATTAGTTTTCTGCCATCAACATCAATCCACATTCTTTGTAAACAATCTATACAAGCATTCCTTTTTGTCTTTAACAACCCTTGACTTTTGTTCCCTAGTGGACACGACTTGGGTTTCTACCCAAATCTCTGCTCCCCAAATTGCGATTCTGAGAAATCCAAATAAATGCTTTTGTCTTACTTCAGATCTGCCTCTTTTCTTGGTGGTCGCTTCTATTTATGTGACTTCATCTCGCATGGCCAGAAGGACTGGCACTGACCACCTTCACCCCTCATGGGGCCCACCCAGGACCCCAAAGGTAGCTTTAGAGGGAAACACTGCTATCATTTTATTACCATCACCACACTATTTTTAAAATATTAAAATTGTGCTTTTCCTTTGAGGAGAACAGGTTTTCAAGTTTTCAAATTGAAAATCACTGGAGAAGTATCTCACAGCCCTTACACATTGCAGTTGGCGTTTGGCATGTTAATTCCAGAGGTTTTAACAGAATGATTTTGCACCAGGAGGTTAAAAAAACAAAACCTTGCCGAACACAGAAATAAAATATATTAAAAATTAAAGGACGTGCAATGTGAGCAATGAAGTATTTTGGGCAACGTGCCCATTCCTGCCTCATCCAACTTCCCTTGGTTCACCAGCCACACTTAGGAAAAAAGGGACCATTTTTCTGTTCTCCCGTACTGGGAATTGTTTTGCTCCTGGTGGCCAAGGCAATAAGAATTCCTTACAAGCAAACAAATAAACACACTGTAATCAGCCTGCTTTGCTCCCTCCATCTGTGAAATTTTCACAGACAGATTAAATAAATAATTTTTTCAGGAGTGGAGCATGAGGAGGACCATAATTTAGGCCTTTACAACCCCAAATGACATGCAATCTTTCATTTATTATTCCTCATGGAGAATGGCTACTAATATCTTCTTTCTAGGTCCCTTAATTAAATTCAGCTTCTTATATGTTTCTCTTGATTCACTCCCTGTCGTCCCTGGATTAACCTACTTCTTCACAGTTGTAATTTCTCAACTGTTAAATTTCATTTACCTCATTTAAATTTCTGTAGATTTCGCTCCCCCAGTGGAAATTTTGTGTACTTTTTCACTCCTCTTCCCAGGCAAGGAAACCATCCCGCTCAGACCAGAGCGAACTAATTTATGAACACTTACGCTGATATGGATTAGACTGCATAAAAGTGTGAGCATAGAGAGGTTTTAGAAAGAGAGAGGGATTGGCCCAACACAGTCAAGAGTAAGTCCCCTCTTCCTTGAAGCCCTTCTAAATAGTTGCGTCTTCCACAAAATCTTGTCCTCTCGACACCCTCAGAATGACTCCTAGGGCGCTGTAGGAAACTGTGCTACTTTTGCTGATCATTTGCTTCCTTTTCCCTGTAGAGCATACATGCCTGTTGCAGTGTGGCTCACAGTGCCCCCTGTGGCAAGACTTGGCATTGACACGCTGTGGCCAGTGCCAGTGCGAGCAGCAGATTAGTCTACCTGGAGCGGAAGCTTGATCAAAGGCATCACAAATTTCCACTAGCACTTCTGTTCTTCTGTCCCAAGTCCCAGAATGAGAAGGTACACAGAACCACAGGAAGCAAGCTGTGGCCTCCTGCATATGACGTGACCAAGAAATACATGTCTGACGGCTGTGGGTTGTTGGTTACTTTCAGTCTTTCTTTGAAATGGTTTGTTTTCTTGTCTTCAAGGTACAGTTCTTGAAAACAGGGGATGAATTTTCTTTGTTGGGCATCTGCATAATTTGGTCCCTGGCAGTCAGTTGGAACTAAGAAGTGTTTGTTGAATGACTGAAAGACACAACGAAGACCTCCAGTGAGAAGCATCTGTCCTCTGCTATGGCAGCCGTGCCCACTGGGAAATGTTTCTCACTCTGAGCAGACATCTGATCCTCCAAGACTTCCACTATGGACATTGGTTCTATCCCTTGGGCTCATATAAGACCCTCCCCCCCAATATCTTGTCCATAAGACAGCCCTCTAGTGTTTTAAAACAACAATCTTATCCAGTTCAGGAGCTTGCCTTTGCAGATTAAATATTCCCAGTCCTCATTCTTTTTGTTATCTTCCATGGTTTCAACCTCTTTAACCTTTAACCAAAGGACTCTCCTTTGCAGGTACACTAGTTTGGCCATGTCCCTCCCAGAATGTGGGATCTGGAATTAGCATCAGCCTTCATGTGTGGGCCACAGAAGCACAAAGTGAGAAAGGGTCATCTCCTCTGGACGAATCCTCCATCTGGACTAATTACACTGAGTCTAACACAGCCTTCGCTATTCTTGGCAGCCACATCACACTGCTGACTCATACTGAGTCAACCAAATCCCTTAAGCTTTATTCACAAGCCTTTATTGCCAAAATTTGCCTCAACTCGTGCAGTAGGTTTAGGGGACCCCAATATAGCTCCTAGTACTTGTATTTGTTAAGTTCTCTGCCTCATTTCATCTGGTCCATGGTTCCTGTCTATTTGAGAAAAGGAAGGATTTATTCCCGGGGATGGAAATTCATCTACGAGCCAACAGGAAGGAGAAACAACCTTGTCCCATCAACTCTGCCCACCCAGTGAGATCTGCTGTCTGGTTCAGGAGCCTGTGCTTAACTGTATCACATATTATGGTGTCTTTGTTTAATTTCTCAAGGAGAACAGTAGAGTAGCATTGAGATCCAGTCCCAACTAGCAGATCTATTTATGTATGACAGAGGCTAAGATGGTTCCCATAATCTCCACCTCCTAGTATTCAAGCCTTTGCATAATTCCTTCTGCTTGAGTGTGATGTGTCCTCTAATTTGTTTCAAAACACTAGAATATGGCAAAGGTGATCGAATAGAGGTGATTGCGTGCACACAATTATGTTACATGAGATTATAATTGTCTTGCTAGGAGACTGTCTTGCTGGCTACAAAGAAGCCACACGTGTTGTGAGCTGCCCTTCAGGGAAAGTCACATGGCAAGGAAATGAGAGTAACCTCTAACTGATAGTCAGCAAGACACTCAGGTTCTCTCTCTTATGGCCTGTAGGAAACAGAATGCTTCCAACAATCACGTGGGGCCAGAAGAGGACTTTCTCCCCAGTTAAACCTTGAAGTGTGGCTGACGCCCTGGCCAACACCTTGATTGTAGCTTTAAGGTGAGACTCTGAAGCAGAGAACCAAGAGAAGCTGGGACTGAACTCTTGATCCCCAGAAACTGATAAAACAGATGTGTGTTGTTTTTAGCTGTTAAGTTTGTTGTAAACTGTTACTCAGTGACATGTAGCTAATATACCTTGCAATTAGGTGGTAGAAACCAAAATCAGGGGCGCCTGGGTGGCTCAGTTGGTTAAGCATCTGCCTTCAGCTCAGCCGGATCCCAGTGTCCTGGGATCGAGCCCCACATTGGGCTCCTTGCTCAGTGGGGAGCCTGCTTCTCCCTCTCCCACTGCCCCTCTCCAGCTTGTGCTCTCTCTTTCTCTCTCTCAAATAAATAAATAAAAATGATTAAAAAAAAGAAAGAAAACCAAATTCAGTTAGAAGCCAATGCACCATGAAACCCAGAAAACACAAGCCCATTGTCTCTTTTTGATGAGCTGGATTGACTTACAGAGACTTTCATGATTCCCATGTACTATTCCACTAGGATGTAAAAAGCCACCTTAATATCCAATCTCAGAAATAGAGGTGTTTTTTTTTTTTTTTTTTAGTATTTGCCCAGAATAACCTTCTGCTCATCTATCTCATTCAATGGTCCCGGCTCTCCTCTTCTTCTACCTTCTGGAACCTTTGGTTCTACACCCAGGTCTCAATATTTGTTTCCTGCTGTCCTGGTCTCCTAACTTTGATTCTGGTTTTGATCCCGCCTTTACTCTCATTGAGAGACATTTCCACCTTGGTTCTGTTATCTTCCAGGTCTGGCTCTCCCAGAGCCCCTGCCAAAGAGGAAGTATGCATTATTCTAGGCCCCTGACTGGTGAAATACCTCCAGCCAATAGTGTGGCCTTCAACACATAGTAGATATGATGACGGTGAGGTCAATAAGGTCACCTCAGGCCACTTTGTATTTCCACTGGGGCTTTATCCTCTTTGAGCTTGAGCCTTATCATCATCATCATCATCCTCATATTAAAATTCTGTCACTTCCATACATGTGCTAATGGCCCTGTGGTGAATGACCAGGGCAATGGTTTGTAGATCATAGGAAAGCACTAGCTTGAATCCTGCTTGTCATGTCTGATGGCTCACAGACTGAACGCTGGGGCCTGAGGGAAAAGCTGATGACTCAGCCTTTGTATTTGTACTGTCCACACTATTTTTACATGTGGCTGAGCTTGCCAGAGATGGAAAGGGCCCCTGGATTCCCTTAGTCTTAATGCATCTTCAATACTATGTTTGTAAATACAGAGAATCCAGGAGCCCGGGTCCCACTCACCCAGTCTAGTTCTTTAAAAGCAATGGATCTTTGAGCTTAGGCACATGGGTCCTCCTCATAGACTTGACCTTTCAGGTTCAGGCAATTTTCCTTAAAGTATTACTGCTGAGGCAAAATATATGCAATGAGCAACTTGAGTCACGCCACAAATGGGCCTAGAATTATAGAAAGGTCAGAAATGGGACTGAGTTAACTACTAATTCACACCCCTAAGTTCACCAACAGAAAAATAGAAATTCAGGAAGATGAAGTACCTGGATCAAACTCAGGCAGTTAATTAACAAGTGTCTAGACTTGATTTCAGACAAGGTAGCCATGGTGTTCTTTGAAAGGCCATAAAGGAAAGTCTGGAGGAGAAAGTCCATTACTTCCAATAGCTTGGAGCAGAGGTGAGTTAGAACATGGAAGCCTGGACCTGAGAGGGCAGGCACCAGATCCAAGGAAGACAATTCTCCATCTCTTTGTCTAGACGTTGAGGAGTCCAGATAACAAACAGGGAAGAGAATAGCATTTGTGAACTCAAGGATTCCAGGGTCTAAGAAGAGCGGGTATCATTGCAGGCATCATGTCCTTCCCCTAGGGGTTTCTGTGTGGACAGAGCAGTCCTCTTAGACAGAGTTTTGATATTATAAGACCGTTTATTTTCTTGTTTCTGTGCCTGAGCATTTAGTGAAGGGCTTATTGATTTTCATTATTGTTAATTCCAGCCTGGTCTCAGCTGTACAGTGGGGAGTTAATAGAAAGGTTTTTTTGTCTGGGCCAGAGTGTTTGAAAAAGATTACTACCCTCTGAAGCCAGCAGGATGGTGATAGCGGGAACCAGAGAAGGGTGCAAAGGAGAGGAGAATCTGAAAAATGAGGTCAGAGCCTCAGAATCAGCTGGCTCTTCCTCCCAGATATCCTCTTTCAAGCGTCAACAACTTGACTGGAGGGACTGGTTTTTATTTTTTTTCCTTACAATCCACTTAGGGCCTAGAATAAAGGATACCAGGGTCTCCATGACTTACCATCCACCCCTACGGTTCTCTCTCTGTATCCCGGTATCCCCGTAGCTTTTGACAGAACATAGAAGCCTACACTTGCAATCTGCCTTGTTTCAGAGTTCGCTGTAAGTGGGTCTGTCCATCCTACCAGATTTCACTCTTTTCAAGGCAAGGGAAGTATCTATTTTATTTCCCCCTCCTCTAGCCCCCACCCACAGTAGCTAAAATAATGACTTGAAGGTAGCAGATGATCAAGAAATATGTGTTTTGCTAAGAAGCAACAGCAGTATGTTGAGTTAGGCCTATAGTCTCTGAAGTCAAACAACCTGGACTTGAGTGCACTGAGTGCTCACCTTGTGACTTCCACCAGGATACGTGGCTTCTCTGTGACCCTATTTCTTAATCTGTAAAAGGCAATGTTTGTTGTATCTACTTGTTGGGTTAGTGTGAGTATTAAGAGAGTTATTTCATGAGAAGTGCTTAGAACATTGCATTGTCTGGCATTTACCCAAAGCCCTCCTGAAGTTAGATCCTTCAGATCCTGTGGTCCTAACTCTGTGCATGATGCTCTGTGTCCCACCAGAGTGTGGCATATGGCGGGGGAGAGTGGGGAGCTCTAGCCTGACTCTGTCAACACTCCCCAGCCCCCACCCTGGCACCACATTCAGCATAACCTTCCCTATATCTCAGCTACCCTCTCCCTAACATGCACGGATGTGTCTCAAGGCCATGGTAGTTTTGCCTCAGTTTCCTTGTTTTAACTCTGCCATGGGTCTCCCAAAGCTGTACTGTAGAAACATCACCTCTCTACAGATATCCATCTCCCTTTGATCTCCAACTTTGCTTTCATTTATTCCATAAAAGGTTAGGATTGGGACTGCATCTCTGAGTCTCCTTGTTGACCACACTGAGAATTTTAGGTTTCGTTTTCTGATATATCGTGGGGAAGGAGGTCTAGGTCTCTGGAGCCTCGGGGTTTATAACTGTAGAGAGGATCCCCTGTCCTGTTCTGAGGGGTTGTTGATTGGGAGGGGGTTTCCTCTGGAGGAATCGGTAAGTAATAATTTTGTGTTGAGCACCTGGGCACATTGTATTCTTTCTACGTCAGTAGTTCTCAAAATGCGGTCCAGGACCAGAAGCCTCAGCTGCACCTGAGCTTTTTTTAGACCTACCAATCCTCAGATATCAACCAAGACCTTCTGAATCAGAAACTCTGGGGGTGTGACCAGCAATGTGCATTGTTATAAGTCTCCAAGAGATGCTGGTACATGAAAAATCAAGAACACTTACTCTGGACTTCAAATCACCACTTTGTGGGATGAAACTACGGATGACCAGGGAAATCCCTGTGAGGTGTCTATTCCATACCTTCATCAGGTAAGAGATTTCACAGGATATTTCTCAAACTTCCATGATGACAAGTATCATGTGACAGAACTCGTTAAAAATCATTCTCAGTTTCCACCCTTGTCCCCCTGAATCAGAACTTCTGAAAGAAGAGCCTGGGAAGTTAATTTTTTGATCAGAATTGCAGATGAATCTTATCAGTGAAACTTAGGAAACTCTTCTTGAAGGTGGGAGAGGTGGCTGGTGTGGCCTATTTCTATCCACCATGTCAGAGATGAGTATTGAGGGGTTGAAAGCTGTCGGAAGAACAGATTATTATGAAATTATTCATTCTGTTTGGCCCAATGAAGTAGATGAAACACAGCTCCATGAGTCTACATAGGAGATGCATAAAAAGCCTTTCCAGGTGTCCTCATTTGTCCTTGTAACTGCTTCCAGACACATGTTGTCCCCTGACATTCCTTCCCTGGTCTCCAGAGTCTCTGAATGATGCAGAAGTGAGAGTGCCCTTGCTCCTGGTAAGTAGCCTACTTTCTGCTCCTTGCAGTCCGGAAGACTTCACCTGTGTTTGCCTTTTGTTCCTGCTGACACTCTTTTTACCTAATGCTCATTCATTCCTTAGGTCTCCATCCTCCTCCCCTAGCAACAGATAATTTGTCCTGTGCTGTTAGAATTCTTACCCATTAGTGGTTTTCTATTGCTCTAAAGACAAAGTCCAAAATCTTACATGTGGCCTGACCCTGCTTATTGGGCCTAAGCAGAGACTTCCTTACAAACAATGAAGACTGACTAATGTTAACATAGGCAAGGGATTATTGAAGGATTCTCAGCGTTCATAGAACAACAAGGAGAACCAGATGTGGAGATGGGTAATCACCAGGAAGCTCTAACCATCAAGGACTGCAGCAGAGATCAAACAGAGGCATGGGCTGGTCTGCTCAGACCACCATGGCAATGATGATTGACCTCTGTTCCCATATGATTGCATTGCTCTCTCAAGAGCAAAACCCCAGCATTGATTGTCCACTTGCTGGGCCCAATCCATGTGCTAAACCCCTGGTGACTCAACCAGGACTAGAAGAACTGTGGTTGCTTTTCCTTTTCTAGGGAGGGGCACGTGCTTCTCCCTAAGACTCTATCAATAGGGGTTTCCCAAGTGGGTGACTGCAGAGAGCAGGCAGGGGAGGTCAGTTGTCAGAGAAGCTACAAATGGTAAGTGTCTACTATGCCAGTGCTCCAGCTTTTGACAATGCAAATATTTGGAGAAAAAGAGAAGTTTATATAAGACTCAAAGACTTTCTTAAAATTAATGGCAGCAAACAGCCTTCTCTTCTTTCTTCTTGTCTTGGACCTTCCCTTCTCATTTATCTTGGAAGTGATGCTCTCTTTCTCAGTACTAGGGAAATTTTAGACCTTTGGAGGAAGAGATGGAAAAGTAATATTCCAAATCACGAGAAAAAGGAAATTAGAAGTTGTATTCATGGAAGTTGCTGAATTAAAACTGCCAAGGGTTATCATGTTTTGGGGTCAATTTGAGATCCTTCTCTTCATCCATAGCACACAAATATTCATTTAAAGTAGGTCCTTCCTGGGGCACCTGGGTGGCTCAGTCCTTAAGTGTCTGCCTTCGGTTCAGGTCATGATCCCAGGGTCCTGGGATCGAGCTCCGCATTGGGCTCCCTGCTCAGCAGGAAGCCTGCTTCTCCCTCTCCCACTTCCCCTGCTTGTGCTCCCTCTCTCACTGTGTCTCTCTCTGTCAAATAAATAAAATCTTCAAAAAAAAAGAAAAAAAAATAAAGTAGGTCCTTCCTTAGAGTTTGAAGGTCTTCATAACATAGGACTTAAAAATTACCTGATAGATTTTCCTCTGTGAGAAAATAACCTAAAATAATTGGGGGGAAGGTTTGTACAAAAAGATGTTCATTCAGCTTTATTTATAATAGCCTTCAAATTGGAAACAATCTAAATGGGATGAATATCTATATGGTATGTTCACTTTATGGTATGCTATGCTTACAAAGCATTTAAAATGTGTTTGTTAAAAAGTGAAGTGAAAAATCAGTGCATAAAATATACTCGCAAGTATATGGAAGAGATTTTAAAAAACAAAAAACGTACCAAGTAAGAAGACACAGGAGTTAGACACATAACATTATGACAGAGATTGCCTTTAGATGATAGGGTTATTGGTAATCAATTTAAAGCACATTTCTGTTTGTCACCTTTGTCAATTCTTTAATTCCCCCAAATTTTACTTGGAGCATGCATGTATTTATTTACACACAAATAAAACAAACTTTGTTTACAACAACAGTAAATGTGCTTCCATTTTGCATGTGGGATCTTTAGAGATAGCCCCCCTCTTGCTGAAGTCACCAGTAGCATTGATCCCAGTAACCAAATCTAATAGGCATGTCTGCCTTCGTTTTACTAAGCCTTCCAACAATAATTCACAGGGTTAATCAGTCTTTCTTGACACTCTGTCTACTATTTTCTTTTAATTTTTTGAAGCTTTTATTTATTTTAGAGAGAGAGCACTCAAACGGGGAAAAGGGCAGAGGGAAAGAATCCCAAGCCGACTCTGTGCTGAGTGCAGAGCCTGGTGGTGGTGGTGGCGGGGGGGCTCAATCCCATGACCCTGAGATATGACCTGAGAAGAAATCAAGAATTGGATGCTTAGCTTAACTGACTGAGCCATCCAGGCACCCCATCTAATATTTTCTGAAATACAATTCTCCCAGGAGCCTGCTTGCTTCCCCGTGCCATTCTTGACTTCTTTGCCTCTTCTTCAGTTTTTCTTGATTGTTCTTTCTCTTCTTCTGAAACTCTAAGTGTTAGAACTCCCTCCCATGAATGCCTTCTTTTGTTACTGAAGCAATCCTACCTGCTCTCTCTCCATTATGGCTCCTTGTTGGTTTATGGGTCCAGCCCTCCTTCTCTTGTGACTGCCAGTCTGTTTACTCAACATCTCCATTAAAATATCTCTCAGATACTTAAAACTTATGTCCAAAATTGAATTCTTTATCTTCTACTTTATGGCATAGAGACAGAATGAAGACCCATGTGTCCATTGATATACTCAACAACTGTGAAATGCCATTTTCCTATTTTTTTAATTTAACAATGAATGAAAATAGAAGTTTTAATATTTTCTTCGTGAATCTCAATGGCTCATCTTGGTTACCCACTAAAGTGTATATAACCCCTTTCACAACAAGTGTTTGGATTTCCCAAAATCATAAATACTTTTTTTCTTTGGCTAGTAGGATTCCAATTCTTTTAAAATTAACAATGAGGCAGAAATTCCAGGCCTCAAAGAGACTTGGACAATAAAATAAGGTCCTGGTTGAACACAGCCCACCTGCTTCCACATAATGGGGAGAAACATTAAAAAAAAAGTTTTTACTTCAACCAGTGACTACAATAAAGTATTCTGAGGGTAAAAAAATAATTGATTCTAATAAGGGACATAGATAATTATTTCTTTATTGGAGTAACTTCAATGAGGAAATCCCTCTATTCTTTATTGGCAAAATCAGTCAACGTGACAGCATAATTTTGGACAGATATTTGGCACAGGAACTCTGTGACATACCTATTCAAGTTCTAGCAGTACATCTAGAGATCTTTATTAATTTCATATTCCTTTGCTTCCAAAAGTAAAGGAAGATTTAATTACATGATCAGTGTTGGCCAGTTTTGGGGTTATAAAAGGGGATTTGAACCAAGATCTTTTAGACACTTGTTAGCTAAAATGTGATGTAGGCATCATTGATATCAGTGTCACCTGCAAGCTTATTAGAAATACAAATTCTCAGGCTCAAGCCCTGACTCACTGAGTCAAAATCTACATTTTTTTTTTAAATTTTATTTATTTATTTGAGAGAGAGAATGAGACAGAGAGAGAGAGCATGAGATGGGGGAGGATCAGAGGGAGAAGCAGACTCCCTGCTGAGCAGGGAGCCTGATGCGGGACTCTATCCCGGGTCTCCAGGAGCATGACCTGAGCCGAAGGCAGTCGCTTAACCAACTGAGCCACCCAGGCGCCCCAGAATCTGCATTTTTAACAAGATCCCTAAGTGATTCATTTGCACACTAAACTTTCTGAAGCATTGTTCTAGAACTATAAATATTTGGGTTTCTTAAAATCTAGCTTTCTGTTGCTATCAGTGATTTAAATTATGTTTATAATAATTGTGACTATTCAGCTTTTACTTAATAAAATTTAGTTAATAAAAATGTAAGCTTAGAAATATTTATTGAATTTGGGAATAAGAAAACAACTCATTTAAAATCGGACAAAAGGTTTGAATATACATTTCACTAAAGACAAGAGATGGTGGCAAGTAAGGTGATGATCATAAGTAAGCAAGATGCTCAACATCATCAGTCATAAGGAGAATGAGGATTAAATCCAGACAGAAATGCCACTCCACACTCTCTAGAATTGCTATAACTACAACAACAATAATAATACCTGACAATACTAAGTTTGGTGAGGTGGTAGATCAGTACTGTGATACATTGCAGGTGGGGATGCAAAATGATACCATCACTTTAGAAAATAGCTTCGCAATGTCTTATAAAGCTACACATGTACTCATCCCATGATTCAGCAATTCTGCTTCTATGTATTTACCCAAGGACCAAAACTTAGGTCACATAGAAACATGTATGTAAATATTTATGGCAGTTTCATTGATAATCACCAAAACCTGGGAACAACCCAAATGTCCTTTAACTGATGAATGGATGAACAAGCACTAGTCTACTCATACAATAGAATGCCCCAGGGCCACAAACAAGAGCAAATTACTGATACACACAACAACAGGGATGAAGCTCAAATACATTACACATAATGCAAATGAACCAAGCCAGATTTCCATTTATATGACATTGTGTAAAAGGCAAATCTATAGGGATGAAGAACTGAGGGTGGTCGCCAGGGTTACAGGGTAGGTGGAGTATTTGAATACAAACGGTTTGAATAGAAAGCAGTTGCTGTGTGTTAATGGAGCTGTCTGGTATCCTGATTGTGGTGGTGGTTACACTGGCCTATGTCCGGTCTCATAAAACCGTACATAAAAAAGAATACTGTGATGTATGCTTATTAAAAATAAATTTACAAAAGTCACATATTGTTTGCAAGGCACGCTTTTCACTTTTCAGCCATGCCAAAGAGACACCCCACAAGCTCAATATGAGATTGCTGTCACGGGACGGCACCCTGCGGCAGCAAGTCTGCAGCCCTTCACCCTTCACCACCCTTCCGCCACACTGCTGAGGAGGCATGCAGACCGCTCGCTTTATTTGTTTCCAGCCTCCCCTTTCCTGAGCTGTGATCTCCTCTTGTAAAGAAGGCAGGACCTGGAACGCACAGGAGGGAAATGGGAGCATAGTGATTTGCATACTCTAATTAAACTGCTGTATCACGAGCTTTCTTTCTTTGGTTATACTGGAATGGAAACAAAGGTGTGCCTCTCCTTCCGAGTTTGGAGTGTCATCCTTGGGAACCGGCATGAATAAAATAGACCAGGAAGGCTTGCGTGCCTTACAACCTTAAAGCAGCTGTCTGTTGCACAACTTAAGGGCAGAGCACCTGGCATCACAGTCCTTCGTGGACTGGCCTTTATCTCAGGTAAGTGGGGCCTATCCGGTTGGATCTCTTCTTGACAGGTGTGCAGGCAAAGATGAGAGCCTGGCCCATGGGTGAATGATTGCTTCTCATCCATGGAATTCACTTTCATATTTGAAATGCCGCATAATCTGGGGGTGGATAGAGCACTGAATTGGAAATCCAGGATACGCAGACTTCGTGGGGACCTCGCTGCCCATATTCAGGTGAGCAACTTAACACTTTAATGCCTGAAATAACTCACGAGGGGCAATTCGTCATAAAAATGCAGACAATTTACACATGGTTTAAGTTTATAAAGTGCTTTCACACAGTTTAATCCTTTTAATCTTTAGGTTCAGATGGGGAAAGAATGGCTGAGTGCCATTCAGTGTTTGGTTTTATAGGACGGGAGATGTCTCAGCTCTATATTCACTCTCTTAAGATCTTTCACTTAATGAAGCAGATTTGATCCCAGACTTAGCTCATTCCCAAATCACAGAATTTGAGATCTGCCTTTTTCTTTTTCTTTTCTTTTCTCTTCTCTCTCTCTTGTTTGTTTGTTTGTTAGAAAAAAAAAATACATTATAGGGGCTCAGTCATTAAGCGTCTGCCTTCAGCTCAGGTCATGATCCCAGGGTCCTGGGATCAAGCCCCGCTCCCTCTCCCACTCCCCCTCTTGTGTTCCCTCTCTCACTGTCTCTCTCTCTGTTAAATAAAAAATAAAATCTTAAAAAAAAAAATACATTATAGATGAGTTAAGCAAGGTCCAGAGATGAGAGTGGGTAAAGGTCATTCAACCTGTAAATTGCATCCTTAGAAAATTAGGCCACAGGCTTGGGAAATACAATGCTAGGGGACCCAGTACTATATGGATGGTGTTCATAACATCTGTGTAAGACGCTGAATTACATTGTATCTATACTAACAGTTGAGAAAGAATAAATAGAGGCAATTTATGAGGTGCTTTGAATTCTTTAGGGCCAATAATGTCATTGCAAATGGTGGTTAATGGAACATAAAGAGAAAATAAAAATAAAAGAAGACACAATTTCAGTTGGGGTGGTGGGTTAAAATTCAAGTTAGGCATACTGAAGTGGAAGTAAATTGAAATAACTTATTAATCCTAAAGTTAAATTAGAGATGTAATTGTATAGTCAATTCATAACCTTGACTGTAAATAGGTTTTTTCCCTTCTGTCCCTACAGTGGTCTAGCAGTGGCGTCTTCCCGTGGCCCGGAACTCACGTGGAAAGCATGGTAAGGATACTGAACAGCCACATCTCATTCTACAATCCTAGGTAGTTCTTGAACTAAAGAGAATCAAGACTCTTTGGAGACCATCAGGGAGAGGCGAATTTACCCCTACCCCTGTTGGTTCTTTTGGCTGGTCTAATAATTAAATTAGCATAAGACAGATTAACAGGAGAAAATCAAATTTAATTCATACTTATGGGAGGTCATAGAAATATGAGACCCAAAGAAGTGACCAAAGCAGGCAGTTTTTATACTTTTTAGACAAAGATACAATAAATCTGTAGAACTAACAAGACAAGACACTTAGGCTTGGGTACTAATTAGTACTAATTAGTGAAGAAACTAAGCAGAGTTTATTTATGCAGTGTCTGGGCCCTGAATTCCCTGTTTCTGGTGATAAGGATGTCTCTCTACCTCCTGGTGCAGGGAGGGGACCCTTAACATGAGAGATTTATTCCTGCTTTCCCGGGGACAGAGAGGAGAGTCAGAATGTCCTTCCTGCACCGGTTGTTTCTCAAGTAACTTGAGTCAAAGTAATCAATATGCCACTTTGGCATATTTTGGGGAAGCTTGCCCTGAGCCCCATCAAGATCAATTTCCTGCTCTTATAAGAACACCAGTCATGGGGCAGCTGGGTGGCTCAGTCGTTAAGCATCTGCCTTCAGCTCAGGTCATGATCCCAGGGTCCTGGGATCGAGCCCCGCATCGGGCTCCCTGCTCAGCGGGAGGCCTGCTTCTCCCTCTCCCACTGCCACTCCCCCTGCTTGTGTTCCCTCTCTTGCTGTCTCTCTGTCAAACAAATAAATAAAATCTTAAAAAAAAGTTAAAAAAAAAAGAACACCAGTCATTTGGATTAGGGTCCACCTTAATGACCTCACTTAAATTTAGTTACACCTTTGAAGATCCTATCTCCAAATACAGTTGTATTATACGGTCCTGGGGGGTTGGGACTTCCAATTATGAATTCAGAGAAGGATACAATTCAGCCTATAACATATTCTATATCACAGATGTAATGAAGGAAAAGTGCAAAGACATCAGGTTGCAGGAAAAGACATGTCTGGGGACATTCTTCTTGACATAATAAGTCACTCATGATTCTAAGAGGAACCCAGGTAAGAAATAGCTGCTAGGGTTTGAATCACCTTGAAGTCCCAACTGTGTCCTTTGTTCAGGTCAATAATCAACTCACAGATAACTCTACAAGTTCCGTAGGTCTACTGTAATCATTTTGTTTGGTAGGGGACTGTAACTTGGAAAGATGCATTAAAATATATTAAGGTACATAAATAAATAAGAAATTAGCTAAATCTATAGAATTACTAATTTTCTCATAGGTTGAGTGTAAATATAAATGTTTTATAATTATTGTGATAATTTGTGAATATCATGCTTATTTTAAGGTGTCTGAAGCACTTAGGGGAATGTGGCACATTAAAGCTTATGCTTTTATTGAGACAGGAATTTGACTAAGATTTGTAATTAACTTTTAACTGTCTAAGAGGATTAGTAAAGTTTACATTTTGATTTATTAGTTGTGTAAGCTTAAATGTTTAGAGAAATTTCACTTAATATACTTATAGGTATAATTACATTGAACACTAAAGAAAATGCTGGTAATGTATTTGATTTTCTACATACACAGAAACCGCTTCAGAGGTAATTCTCCTAGCAGGAGTCCAGAGGTGGTTTGGAGCTGGAAATAGGCGTGATGTCAACAGTCCTTGGCACAGAGGGATGTGTGGTGTGAACTCATGGCCCTCACGCTCAGCCTTCCCCTTCCCACCTCCCAGGACTCCTGGCTGTTAATTCCAGTGTAAAAAAAGAGGTTGAGTTTCACTCAAATACATATTTCACTAACTTTACTCCTTTGATTCTGCCTCATTAGGAAATACTGTGGCTATCCCTATACTTCTTAAAGGGGTGGGGATTGGGGAAGATAATTTGCCACCAAAGTGGTTTGAATCAAAATTGTTCCTACAATCACTCACTGACCTTCAATAGCCGCATTTGTGCTCCAGGTTTTCCCACACCCTTAACTTTGTTCATGTCACTACCTCCTCTTCTAGTACTTTCTCCATCCATCTTTACTCAGAGGTGACCCAAAGCTTGGGTTCACCCTACAAGAAGACATTAATAGTATACCCAGGAAATTTCTCTGGCCCAGAGTCTGCTGTTGATGAGAAAATTGATTCAATAAATTTAATTCATTAAAAGTGTCCATGATTCAAAATATTACTAGAGTACCCCATTACTATTTGCATTTCAAAATAGGGCTATAAAGAAAGCACATGCTTAATCTGAAAGAGTTATCTGAATACTGGACATGAGTTCAAATCAGCTTTTTAAAATATATCCATGTGCCCATGATTATGCTATGTACCATGTTCCTAGTTTTAGTCATGGCATCACTATTTATGGGAAACTTAACCACATAGAAATTAATGCCAGTAGCTATCATGTTTTGAGTACCTCCATAAGTGCTCTTTGGTACTTTGTGTACATCAATACATGAAATACTCCCTCTACCCAGTGTTCCATGTCTTATTTTCCTGAATATGACAAATAGAGAGTTAAAAATGTCAAGGTAGTTCTCATAGTAATATCTGGGTAGAGTTGAAATTCAAATTTTGGTCTTATAAGCTATAAATCTATTCACTATAAATCTAGGTCACTTTTTACAATGATTCACTGTTGTTTTACCCCTTGAATCTAGGTTTCCCTTTGGTGAAATAATCATAATGATACCTACCAGGAGATCCCTGCACATCCAATTACATTGATATGAAGAAAAGGCATTCCTCTTTCCATGGTGAATTGCAGGGTGGCTGGGCATTTTCAAACTTCCAGGCTACTATGTCCCCAAAACCTGGTTTTACATATATTTGTGTTAATAATTATATTTACATTGGTATTTATACATCTATAAATACTAGAGGTAAGCTTGGCCTGTCTCTCAATTTGGGCCAGAGTGTGGATGGACAGTGAGGTGGGCACCCATTTACCCTTCCACTTGGCTCAGTATCAGGGTCTAGGTTTGCCATTGCTCAGAGTAGGGTTGACAGATTAACAAATACAAATATAGAGTTTCCATTACATTTAAAACAGGTAAACAATATTTTTTAAGTAAAATTATGTCTCATGTAATATTTGTAGGGAACATTGGGGCATACTTATAAAAAAATGTTATTTATTTGAAATTCAAATGTAAGTGGGCATCTTCTATTCTATCTAGCAACTCTGGTCATAAGCCCTGAGTTAGAATTGGCAGATCTCACCACAGATAGGCTCTTCCTAACAGGGAACTGACACATCAGATATGAACAGGCCAGTAGACAGAGGGCCAGGCTGACCCTCAGTGCCTGCCCCAAAGACAAAGAAAAGGAAAAGACAGGTACCAGTTACAAAGGACAAGATTAAACATCTCCAGTGTTTATAAAGGAGTTGGCCCTCTAACAAAAAGGATAGTTTCTTTTCCTATCTGATACTGACCTGATTTTCTTCTTTTATTTAGAAAAACAGACAATTTTGCTTTTCTGCTCAACTCAAATTTGGGAAACTTCTAGGTTGCTATCAGCTCAACTCCTTATTATTATTTTTTTTCTTGTTGTGGGGTCACATGCATTCATAGTACACTAAAATATGCAAAAACGAAAAAATATACCTTTCTATTTCTATTTCTTATTTAGTCTTTCTACTCCAGTGGGTCCTGGAAGAGAATCTAAATTTAGTCCAATCTGGAAAGCTAAGTCCTATCTAATAATTGAAGTGATCTTTTTGGAATAACACATTTCTTTAGTGTTAAATGTTTTCAGCATTAAATAGTCTTTCAGATTATTTTCCCCATACCCCTATTTTTCACCAAGATGTGGAAGAGGGGCTCATAGATCCATGAGTCTGCACTGGTAAGAGCCAATGACCAGTCTGGGGCGCTCCCTGAACGGAAGACTGCCCAGGGGTCAGCATGTGAACCTCATGCCTGGAGTTCCAAATCTTGGCTTTTCTACTGAGAGACAAGCGTCCTTTCACACTGCAACCTCTTTCAGGGAATGACTCGCAGCATCTGCTGGACCATCTGTGCTCTCAGTAATGTTCCATTCCCTCCTCGTGTCGGTGGGGAACTTCTGGATACTGTCACTAGCTCCTTGGAGTCAGCTGTCTAGCCTTCTCCCTCCACTTCTGTTCAGCCTCACCCACCTCTGCTCATGCAGTGTGCCATGGAGAGTGTTTCTCCTGGGGGATGGCCGCTTTCTGAAGCTCTTCCTGGAGAACCATGTCACTGGTTCCTCATTATGTTCTGAGTTCCCCCAAACCTTCCTGAATGTGTTCCAAGCCCTCACTCTTGCTGGGGCCAAATGAAGACCACTCCATCTTAGTTGCTCGGTCTACTTCTGCCGCTGATCAATTCCCCCAAATTTGCTGGGGTCCAAAGAGGCACATTTTAACCTTCACTATACCATGCCCTGAGTTCTGTCTACCTCAGTAATTAGAAAGTAGGTCCCACTTGGCTCTCAATCTCCATGAAACCTACTCAGAACAGTATGTTTCTTTGTAACAAAGCCTGACTATAGAGATCCAGCACCAGAACTCAAGTCAATTGATGGTTTCTGTTCAAGGCAGGATTCTGGGGTGATAAACCTCATGGTCTATTCTTGGAGGTGGAAACCTGCAAAGGGCATTATTTGGGACCAACTAACAATTCATTATTCCTCTTATGCTCCTCCCACGGTTCTCTGAAAGATGAAAGACCTTGTTCTACAGCCTTCCTCTGGCTGCTCCATGCTCCCACATCCTTGCTTTCCTTCCCCAAATACCTCTTTCCTGGTGCCTTTGTCTTTGCTAGTCCTTCTCTCTTGGGCGATCTTCCTTTCCCTTCACTCTTGTGCCTTTCCCCCCTTCAGATCTCTGCTCCCCTTGCCTCCTCCCAGAAGACAGCCCTGACCACCGTCTATAATTATCTGAGATTTCTTTCTTTATCCTTAGGTCTCATCCATTTCCCTTCATCTGTAATGTAACTTGCATCGTGACAGGAACATTTCCATTTGGTTCATTTTTGCATCTTCAGTGCTTATCACATAGTAGGTAATCGTAAATACTCGTTGACAAAGATGAGATTTATCCCATGTATCTACACCCCCATCCGCAAATGATAGGTCAGCTAGAACGGTAGTTTTGGCCAAGCTGCCACAAAGGGACCCGTGTTATATACTGGCATCGTCCTCAGTCACTTACATTCTTTCGAATTTTTGAAGCATGCTGATACATGTCACAAACAGAGACACCGGGGCTCGGAGGAGTTAATTTTTGCCTGAGGTCACTCAGATTGAATGTTAATAAGTGGCAGAGCTGAGGACAGACCCAGATACGTCAAACCTTAAAGTTTTCCATCATATTATACTGCCTTTCAAATAACAAAAATCGTGCTTTAGTTTTACAATGTGCTTTGAGGTACTTTGGGACGTATGAGACGAATTAAGATAACTCTTGATCTGGTGTCGGGATACATAGATCTGAAACCAGGGTGGCTCAGCCTTGGAACTATTAACATTTTAGTGCAGACACATCTTTGCTAAAGGGGCTGTTCTACACATCATGGGGTGTTTAGCAGCGTCCCTGACCCTCTACCCACTGGATGCCAATACTGTAATTCCTCTGTGGTGACGGCCCCCGATGTCTGAACATGGCCCAAGAGGCAAAAAGACCCCTGATTGTGAACCAGGGCTTTCCCCCGATGCCCACCCTTTATGTGATCTTGATCAGTTCATTGACTTTCTCTGAGCTCCGTGACCTGCTCTGTTCAGCAGGAATTGCAAGTTGGCCCGGGCACCACAAACCTTATCAGTAGCTCTATGAAATTAAAGGGTGTTACACTTATTGAGGGCTTATTATATGCAAAATATCATGCTAAAATATATATTTTCTTGTTCAGCCCGGCGCACAACACTTTGACTCTGCCTCTGGAGAAATTACGTAAAGTGACAAGTGTTCATCATTTTCAAGCCGCTCAAGCTGCCCTGCTGGGGGCACAGAAAGACAACCAGCTTCCAGGGGAGGGAATCGAGCCTCCCCCGCAACTTTCAAAAACCACAGGAGAGAGCGAGTCCCCAAGCTGCACAAAGTTCCTTTGAGAAGGCAAACGTGGGTTTATTTTAGCTCCTTCCGGAGAGGGAACGGTGGGCTGGGAGACGCTGCCCGAGGGCACGGCCACCAGGGTGTTATGTGGGCCATCTAAAGGTCCTGGGGCAGGAGGGGGAGGCCGGGTGGCACTGAATCAGCAGCTCCTCTGTTCTCCATGTTTAGAAAGTAGAAAGTGAGGCTCTGAGGAGTAAGGCAACATGCTTGCTTCACAGATTCAGCAGGTGTAAGAAAGGAGAGTCAAACCCGGGTTAATTCCAAAACAGGTGATTTGGACAAAAAAAAAAAAAAAGGAAGTAAGATGTTTGGGTCAACTCATCTCTGGTTCATGAGGAAAATTAGACAGGTCATTCCATTTGTTTGTTTCGTTAATATTATCAACTTGCAATATAACAAAGAACAATGTGTTTATCTTCTGCTCAGCTGGGCAGTCAGAGCAGAAAAGTAACGAGGAATATTAGTACAGATCCTGAGCTGTGAACATTGAGTAGATATTCCTTAATTTCTTTTGTGAGTACAAAAATGAACTTTCTATCTTAACAGAAAGGAAACAACCCTTAGACATCATCAAAGAGACCCCGATATAACCGCTTCTTTAAAAACAAAAAGATAATGTTTTACTCACATGACAGAGGAAGGCAATGCCAGCTCTATCAAATCAGGATAATTTCAGAGCATCAACACTTCAAGCTTTTAGTTTTTAACTGCTTTTTATGGTTCTCAGTAATTTCACTGTTGTTACTGTTTTATAAATAAATAAAATTGGTGCTCTCTGCAGGGATCGAACAGGAAAAAGTGGTAAGTTTTGGTAACAGAGAGAGAGAAAGGCAAAGAGAGAGGGGAAGAGACAGACAGAGTGATAGAGAGAGAGAGGAAGAGAGAGACAGAGACAGAGACAGACACAGAGAGACAAAGGGAAGGAGGGAGAGAGAAACAGAGAGAGGAAGAGAGAGGCAGAGACAGAGAGAGGGAGGGGACAGGGAGAGAGACAGAGAGAGAGAAGGAGAGAGAGAGGGAGAGGGAGAGATCACTGGGAAGGAAGGAAAGAATAAACAGTATGAAAACCACCCCAAGAAGTTTAAGTGAGGAGGCTATCAGACATGGTCTCTACGGGAGGAGGAAGCATGTTTAAGTGGGTGAGGATTGCCTGATGTCCCTTCTTGGTCCCGGAGCTGCTGATTCAGTGCAGCCACCACCCGGCCTCCCCCTCCTGTCCCAGCGCCTTTAGATGGCCCACATAACACCCTGGTGGCCGTGCCCTCGGGCAGCGTCTCCCAGCCCACCGTTCCCTCTCCGGAAGGAGCTAAAATAAACCCACGTTTGCCTTCTCAAAGGAACTTTGTGCAGCTTGGGGACTCGCTCTCTCCTGTGGTTTTTGAAAGTTGCGGGGGAGGCTCGATTCCCTCCCCTGGAAGCTGGTTGTCTTTCTGTGCCCCCAGCAGGGCAGCTTGAGCGGCTTGAAAATGATGAACACTTGTCACTTTATGTTAGAAAGAAAGTGTTCCCATCTGTGGTTTCAGTTACACCTCAGGTTCAGTCTTTTAGTGAGTGAGGACAGGGCTAAATGCTGCTAGTCATTATCGACCTGCAAGAACATTCAGCAACCAAGAGAGGTGGTGGTGAGCAACTGTGCCCAGAGCAGTTTCTGGAGGGGAAGGTGATATTACTGATATTACTCCCTCCCTCCTGGAGGGACAGACGCGTGCGCTAGGCTGTGTACGACCTCCCGAGTCAGGGAACTCAGATCCCATAAAGCACATGGGGTGTGTGTGGGGAGAACAGCAGGGGGCATGCCAGAAATGTCAGCTTTCAGGGATTTTTAGAAACATTTATTATTATCATTATTATTATTAATTATTATTTTTCTCCCCTCTTGGGCCAAATCATTGGGTCTTTCCACTCACTGTGATTGGTTTAGGCAGATCCAGCAATTTTGTGCCCTAGAGTAGAAAACAGAATGAGGGTGCCTGGGTGGCTCAGTTGGTTAAGCGACTGCCTTCGGCTCAGGTCATGATCCTGGAGTCCCGGGATCGAGTCCCGCATCGGGCTCCCTGCTTGGCAGGGAATCTGCTTCTCCCTCTGACCCTCCCCCCTCTCATGTGCTCTTTGTCTCTCTCATTCTCTCTGTCTCAAATAAATAAATAAAATCTTAAAAAAAAAAAAAAAAAGAAAACAGAATGAGACCCAGGATAAGTGCTTCCCTGAGGCTCTATCACTAATTAGCTTTGTGATTTTCGGCAAATGATTCCCTTTCTCGGCCTGAATTTGTTTATGAAGGTGTTTAAACTGATCAATAATCTCCAAACCTTTTTTTTTTTTTTTTTTCTTTTCTTCCCCCAGCTGCGAGATGTATTTTTCAAATGGAATGTGTCCGGGAACTCCAGCGTACGGAACAAGAACAAACCCCAGCTCCAGTTGGCATGAGTGTCTGAGCAAAGGGCAGAGAAATGAGCCAGCTGGGCTTCCTGCCTCGAGGAGGCCTCCTCTGCCCCTGGGGGGCAGGCCCAAGGCTCCTTGCCAGGTTCCTGGGGCGTCACCAAAAGGAATGTGAAAATCCCAGAGTATTTAAAAAAATTTTTTTTATTGTTATGTTAATCCCCATACATTACATCATTAGATTTAGATGTAGTGTTTCATGATTCATTGTTTGTGCATAACACCCAGTGCTCCATGCAGAATCCCAGAGTATTTTATCCACAAGATTCTTTAACATTGTGTACGTCTACTCTGTAAATGAAATGAGATCATGCCAGGGAAAGCACGGGGTAAAACCGAAAGCACATTGTGTCATTCCCGAGCTGATTCTGACTTTTTGGATGGAGCTGGAGGGCACTTGTTTCTTGCCTACAAAGGCGTGTGGGCCGCTGGCTTTGTCTGGCATTGGCAAGAACGAAACCCAAGGTACAGCTTCGGGAAGGTGGCTTTGTTCTCTTCTGTGAACACAAGAGCCTAAAAAAGTGTTGAGCAACTCAGGGAAAAAAAAAAAAAAAAGGAGAGAAAGAGAGAGATCTGAATGGCTTTTCTTAATAAAGCATTTCCTCTCATCGAAAAGCAAAACACAGGAGCCAGGGAGAGCAGGAGCCCCTGTTTCTGTGCTTAGTTACCACACTGATCTCACCACCAGGGCCACTCACTGCTGGGTCAGGGGAGGACAAGCTTGCTAGCACTTACCCGCTTGATCTGGAGGCCTGGAAGAATGACAGGGAGGCTAATCTCCTAGGAAAGCTGATCCCACTGGGCTCCTTGCCTTCGCAGGTGGGGATTCACTCATTCACCCATTCATCTATTCATTCATTCATTCATTCATGCAGTCAGGACTAGCACAGCCTGCACACAATAGAGAACACTTGTGTATCCTTTTTCCAGATTCCCCAATAGTGGATTCCCGATGTGCCAGGTTTTTAGGCCACAGGAATGAGCAAGATTTCCCAGGTTCTTCCATCTCTGAAAATCTATTAAGACAGCAGTCAGATACCCTCTGGGAAGCCTGCCTTAACCTCCTGGTCTGGAGTAGGTGCCCCTCCTGCAAGCCCCCAGCAGCCGTGCTTACCCGTGTCAGCCACGTCTCTCCACTGCTACAGAAATTCTGGAGGTGGGGAGCCTGGGTCTCTGTTTTGCACAGCTCTGGACCCAGAGGGCTTAGCAGAACACCTAGCACATAGTAGGTGTCCAATAAATACTGGGTAGAAGAATTTAACAGTACTTGCCACCGCACACTATGGGATCTAGTTACGTATCTACCTTCCTTCTCTACCTTCTCGATGGGCTGTGAGCTGGAGGTTCTTCCTGCCTGACATCACATGAACTGTCCCCCTGATGCAGTGACAAGAAATAAACCCGACCTGAATTCAAATCCAGGACCCTGGCAAGTCCTGCAGTGAGTAGCCTGTTTCAATTTGCTCATGTCTAAACATGAAAATAAAGACATAATTTCTACATCCAGAACCACTAAAAATTAGTTTAGAAGGAATGCCAGTGACCTGCCTAGGACAATCCATAGCAAATGATGGGCACATAGCGATTGCTTGCTATTAATAGAAAGTTCAATTTGTTTAAACTTCTAAAGCTCATTGAATTGCTGGAAATATAGTCTTTTCCTCTCCATATACTTTTTCCAGATTTAGCAATTTTTAACATTTTGTTACATTTGTTGTATCAACTCATCTGTCTCATTCTCTCTCCCTCCCCCCATATATATATATATACACACACATCTGCATATATTGTTTTTCTGAGCCATTTGAAAATAGGTTACATACATTCTACCCTTTTACTCCAAATATCTCAGTGTGTACTTCCTAAGAATAAGAAAATTCTCTTAACCATAATTTTGTTACATTTCGAAAATGTAACATTGCTACAACATCCCAATATCCCATATTTGTCAGTTGTCCCAATAATGTCCTTAAAGCCCTTCCTCTTCCAGTACAGGATCTGGTCCATCTAGTGGTCACATTTGCTTTGTCTCCTTCAATTGGGAAGGTTCCTTAGTCCATCTCATTTTCACAAATGGACATTTTGAAAGAATCCGGGCCAGTGTGGGTTTGTCTGCTGTTTCCCTGTGATTAGATGCATGTTATGCCTCCCGACAGCAATACTCATATGTGATGGTCTTTCCTTCTCAACACGTCACACCCAGAGGCATGTGATAGCCATCTGCTCCTCGTTGCTAACATTAATTTTGATCACACAAAATGTCATCTACTTTATCTACTGCACAGTTACTGTTTTTCCCCTTTCAACTAATAATCAATCTGTGGGGAGACCTTTGAGACCAGGGAAGTGTTCTCCTCCTCATCACATTTTCTCCTGGATTGGGCTTCATTGATAATTCTTGCCCAAGGGATCCTTGCTAGGATGGTTGCCCCTGGCGACTGCATTAACCCCACTGCTCTGTCCATTTGTCTCATAGGCTTCCTCCTATAAGGAGGAGCTCTGAGTAGGCAAGGCAATGGACCTAAGGAAACCCATTGTCAGAAGGAAATGGGAGCCTGGTGTGCTGGTGAGAGGTCAGGCTGGAGACAGCTTTGTACGTTAACCACAGAGAAGCCCTAAGAAAGACTGGGAACAAAGAGAGAACTAAGTCCAGGGAAACGGGACATTTAGCAGAGGAAGTGGAAAGAGGATTCAGTTGCTGGAGGCTCAGTGGTGCTTGGAGAGCCTGAGCACCAGCTGCAGGCAAAGGCAGGCTCCTATCCCACTCGGGCCATGTTCTAAACAGTTGACTGAGAAAAGTCTTTCTTCCTTTGGGTCTGTTTGTTCTCTTATAAAACTGTGACCATCATGCTGATCTCATAGCTTTTCCCCTTGTTTTAGACAGACACTGGATGTAAAATGCCAAGCACACCACTTAACATCATGTAAGTGCTCATTAAATGCTCCCCCTTCTCTTCTTCCTTTCTCTTTGTGTTGTTCAGATATTGCCATGGAAACATCCCTCTCTGCTTTCACCGAGGTCCCTTTAAAAATTTTGCAATTACTCTAAAAGATTGATTTTTTTTTTCCATCTGAAATGAGAAATTCTAAAGGTAATAATATACTACCTTTTCTGCTAAAAGTAAATTAAATGTAGGGTCAAAGCTGATTCTGAACTCAACTAGAGAGTGTCAGGGATGCTTCTGTTTCAAAATTGTTTTCATTATTTTTGTTAAATTAAATATAACTAATTAATTATTTTGCATAATGATAATATTGCCATTTTATCATTATCACTAAAATACAATAATAATTGCTACTTTTAAAGCTAGATATGTATTTGGCCTTTTCTAGATGTTTTACAATCAATACTTCTACTCCTCCCAACTGCCGTGCTGTGTCAGTATTCTCCCCATTTTACAGATGAAGACTTTGAGGCTCAGAGTATCTGTGAGAATGGTCAAAGCCAGGCAGTATGTGTACTATCTTCAGAACACGTATACTTTACACTCCAAATTCTTTCTGGACAATGGTTTCAATGTGCTGAAAATTCCATGGTCCTCATGTGCTTCTTCTGAACTTGGCTCAGCACAGCATTGAATCAATCGTGTAATTGAGGCAGAGACTGTTATTGCTCACCAACTATTTCATGCATCCCCCCCCTCATTCCCCACTCTCCTTGCAGTTCAGTGGAAGCCACATGAGTCCTCTTGGCCAAAGAATCAGAAGCAGAATGACACATGTTACTTCCAGGCTGGGGCAATTACAAGCTGGTACACTCCCTTCCTCTCTCACTGTGCTGAAGTGACCTTAGAAATGACATGTGAAGACTGTCTAAACAGGATGGAGGTTCCTCAAAAAATTAAAGGTAGAATTACTTGAAAACCCTGCAATTGCATAGCTAGGTATGTACCCAAAGGATACAAAAATACTGATTCAAAGGGACACATGCACCCCATTGTTTATAGCAGCAATGTCCACAATAGTCAAATTATGGAAAGAGCCCAAATGTCCATCGACTGATGAATGGATAAAGAAGTTGTAGTGTATATACACAATGGAATATTACTCAGCCATCAACAAGAATGACATCTTGCCATTTGCAAGGATGTGGATGGAGCTAGAGTGCATTATGCTAAGTGAACTAAGTCAGTCAGAGAAAGACAAATACCATATGATTTCACTCATATGTGGAATTTAAGAAGCAAAACCGATGAACGTAGGGGGGAGAAAAGAGACAGGGCAAACCATAAAACAGACCCTTAACAACAGAGAACAAACTCAGGGTTGATTGAGGGAGGTGGACAGCGGGATGGGTTGGCTGTTATATGTAATCCATTCCTGAAATTAATCTTACACTCTATGTTAATGAACTGAAATTTCAATAAATACTTGAAATTAAAAAATGACATGTGAAGGCAGCTGTATTGTAATATGAAGAGAACTTGGATCACTGAGTCACTGGATGGAGAAGCATCTGGACAAACCACATTAGACTCTGTGTGTGGAAGCAATTAACTTCTGTTCTGTGAAGCCTCCGTGACCGTAATGATTGGTTGTTATCACAGCACAACCTAACCTACCCTGACTGATACAAGAGTGAATCCTTTCCAGTGACCAGTTATCTTGGGAGGTGTAAACACCTCATTATTTGGGGTGCCAAGGAAGCTAGGTGATCCACTTACCATTGTCAACATGAAAACTGAATGGCATGGCCTCTATAATTGTGTTTAGGCAAATCTAGCTTGTCGTGTTCTTTTGAAAAGGGAAGGATGAAAAGAAAAATTTCTTCATTGAGATTTAGATTAAGTTGAATAAACAAATCTTCTCCTTCAACTCAGAAAGATTGAGGAACAATAATCTGCAGGAAGAGGCTGGTGTACACTGGGGAGGGCATGTTTTAAATAATGCTCCCACAGAAAAGCTTCTGCAAACATCAGAATCTAAAAGAAAGGAATCACAGCTAATGAGATACAGCCTGATTAGAGAAAATCATTTTTAAACCACTCTGGGTTTTCACTTATGCCCCGGAAGGCTAGGCTTTGTCTGAATCTTATTAATAAGAGAGCAATGCAGAGATAACCAGGATTGATAAGGAATAAATACAATCTGGCTTGATTCAGATGCAAACATCACATGTTTCCAAAGATGATTATGAGTGAGTTTCAAGTGTATGGAATTCTTTTATAAAATAAGTTTTCATTGGGCTATAAAAATATTTTACAATTTCCCTAGATTAGAAATGGCAAAAAAAAAAAAAGGTTAATTGTAAGTCAACTGAAGACTACTTAGGCACTTAAACATATAATTTCTTGAGCTTCAAACTTTAATAGTTCTAACTGCAAAACAGCTGACTATTATCACTCATGCCTTTACTCTTCCAACATTGTTTTTTGTTTCTTTGGTTTGATTTAAAATCTTATCTTAAAAGTTTAAACAGAATCCTAAGTGTTTACTAAGTCCCCCCATTTAAACAAATGAGTGGGTCTATGTATACAAGTCGAGAGATTGCTGGGTTCTAGAAAGTCTCTCTCAAAGCCTGGAACATGAACGAACTGAAGTTTTCTACAACCTCTTATGCTGTCTCCCCTGCTTCTCTGCTCTCTTCCCACCCCACTGCCCTCCCTCCCTCCAGGCTGGATGACCCAGCCATTAGTCATCTGTCAGAATCTTACTCATTCTTCACAATCCAGTTCAAACTGTGCTTGCTGTGGGTTGTCTTTCCAATGGCCATGGTCTCTTCCTCATTTGATGTCCTATCACATTCTTTAGGAAACTCAACCATCATTTCACAAAGTTTGCATTTGTATTGTCTTGTGAATTGTCTTTTTTTTTTTTTTTTAATGTTTCTAAGCTTTCTCTCTTATTGCACATTTCCAGAGGTTAAGGAGTCTTACCCAGTGCCTAGTTGGGGGCTAGCAGTGGGAGGATGTTCCAAGACCCCCATGTCCTGCCTACACTCAAGATCTATATTCAGCTCTGCTTCCAACAGGAAGTTACTCTTTTCCCAAAGAGGAGGAGGGATGAACATGTACTTCAGCCCAGCATCAAGATCAGCATTGAAAGCCCACGGCCAGCTGTGGGGTCTTGGCATTGCATGAGATAGGGCCATTCTGGGCTAGGATTGCAGAAAATGAATCCTAGTTGGGGGCTAAAGGTGTACTATAGAAAAATAAAATCTTCTTTATTAATATTTAAAGTTAACTCTGCCATGTATTAAAGAAAGATTGAGGATTTTCTGCAATTACTAAGAGAGTCCAAGAGACTATACTCATTAGGGGACAAGCCATTCCTGTTTTGCCTTCCAGGGCACCTTTCAGAACTTGTTTCAAGACTCTGAGGTCTCCTGTCCTCTCCACGGTCCAAGCCATTTTACATTATTTCCCAGTTCCCTGCAACCATTCTGTCCTTTATCAAGATAAGTTATTTGCCAGGAAGTTCGTTCATTAGCTTATTTAGGAGAACTTCACACATCTTCTTAAATATCACCTCTTGTGAGAAGCAAAGCATGATCTCCTCTAATTTTTCTTTCCCACCCCAAACTAAGTTATTGGCTTCTATCATACATATCCCAGACTTTCACCATTCTATCACTTACCTGCCGTAATTTCTTACTTGATTATCCCTCTTCCCTGATAGAGTGTCAGCTGTCTGAAGGCAAGAGTCAAGCCTATCTTGTTAGCTGCTGAATCCCACTTGCCTGGCACAGTGCCTTGACAAAGCAGGCACTCCAAAAATATTTGTCAATTAAAACATCCACAGTCCTAAAACTTAGGCTGTGGAAGGAGAGAAACGCAGGCAAGCTGAACCGGAGTCTCGTATTTCAGTTACATCTGATTAAAATTGCTCACATTACTGAGGAAGGAATTGACATGAACATTAGAAATCTACTATGCAGTATTTATAATACAATGTATTTATTAGGAATATAGTAAGCTATGTTAGAGTTCTCATTTTGTTGGTAAATTATAGTCATTTTCCCTTCTGTGGGATATATGATCTTAAAGTTTTTTTGTTTGTTTGTTTGTTTGTTTGTTTATTAAGGAAGCTGAACAAATAGATGGTGTGGCTCTCACCTGATTATTGCTGTCAGACCTTGTCCCCAGAATGGAGGCTACCATTTAGGTGCCTACCTTTCCTAAGGCGGCCATGACTAAGAATCGTTAATATTATTAACACAAACTCATAGTTGTTGAGTACTTATTGTGTTCCAGGCACTGTGCTAGGTTAGTTACATCAGTTATTGGAGATCACAGACCCCCTATGAGGTCAACACTATTATTACCCAAATTCATTCACTTGTACATCATACATTTCCTGGGTTCCTGCCACATACGAGACATTGAAACAGGCATCAGGGATACAATAAGGGAAAAAAGTGTGAAATTTTGCCCTCCTGGAACTTACATCCTAGTGTCGGGAAGGAGAGAAATAAGACAAAAATCAATTATGTTAGACATTAAGAGTGTTACAATTAAGTACAGCAGGTGAAGGGAAAAAGGTGTACTAGCGTATGTGATTTTTTATACAGAGCCCAAGGACAGCATCGCCCATAAGGTACAGGGGAGCAAAAACGTGGAGATAAGAGAGAAAGCCATTCAAATATCTGGGGGAAGAATATTCCAGGCAAAGGGGATAGCATGTACAAAATCCTACCTAGGAGTATGTTGGAGTATTTGGGGGTCAGCAATGAAGTTGATGTGGTTAAAATAAAACTGAGTAAACCAGGGGGAGACTGTGGAGGAGGGGCCAGGCAACATGGGGACTTAGAGGTTATTTTGAGGATCCAGGCTTTATTCTGGGTGACTGGACTTGTTGGCGGACTTTGGGATAAAAATGACATAATCTGGTTTGCATTTTTAAAAGGGTACTCTGCATGGAGCACTGGGTGTTATACAAAAACAATGGATCGTGGATCACCACATCAAAAACTAATGATGTATTGTATGGTGACTAACATACCATAATAAAATAAATAAATAAATAAATAAATAAATAAATAAATAAATAAATAAATAAATAAATAAATAAAAGGGTACTCTGGCTGCCGTGTTGAGAATGGATTAAATGGGTCAAGGGTAGAAGTAGGAAGTCAAAACAGAAGGTATTGCAATAATCCAGAGAAGAGGACATGATGGCTCAAAACAGTGTTGTCCTCGTGCAGGTGATGAGAAATGGTCAGGTTCATTGTGCATTTTTAGGTGGAACCCGCAGGATTTGCTGATGGATTGGATGTGGGCTCTGAGAGAATGAGAGAAATCAAGAATGACATCAAAGTGTTTGTCCTTAGCAACTATAAATATAGAATTCTTATTTAGCAAGACAGGAAAGATTGAAGAAGAGACAGACTTAGGAGAAAATATCAAGGGTTTGGATTTGGACACATTAAGTCTTAGGCTCCTATTGGATAACCAGCAGAGACGTTAAAAAGGTATTGGATGTATCTGGAGTTCAGAAGACTGCTCAGGGCTGGAGTCACAAATTTGAGAGTCTTCAAATGAAGAGATGGCACCAAACATCCAGACACTCAGGGGGCTCATCTAGGGAATGAGTGTAGAAAGAATAGTAATTCAGGCCTGAGACCTGGGGCAGCCCCACAAGAAGGGATCATGTCCACTTAGGGAACAGAAAGATGCTCAAGCAGAGCAAAAGACTTCTTGTGTATTTGCCTGTGAATGATAAAGAGGAAGGAAGAAGGACTGGGCAAAAAAAGTCTTCAGACCACAAAGCAGATCTGATACCTCAGAACGGGAAGAGTCAGGAGGAAGCAGGGTTGGTTAAGTGAGCCTCAGACCACGCAGCTTTGACAAAGTCTTGGCAAACCCAATGGGGAGACCCAATGCAAAGCTTGCCTTTTTAACAGAGTCCCACGTTGGACAAATAGGGCCAGGCCCCATTATTCCCACCATGGTCTGTCATTGACTAGGGGCTTCTGGGAAGAGAGTGTAGCCTGAGCTTAAATTCTGCAGTGAACCCCAATGGGACTGCAGCTAAAGACTAATATCTAAGGACACGACTCTCAGTTGCAGATCAGGTTCTTTCTTGAAGAAGGTTTGAGCAGCACAATTCCATGGTCACCATAGATATTGGTTTACCCATGAAAGCTCAGAAGCACAGATAGATTAGGGAACTAGACCAACATCACACAGCGAGTGAGTTTGAACCCCAGCATCCTGACTGCAAATCTTAGTGCTTAACTATGATGTGAGATGGCCACCCCCCAATATGCATACTCGAAAGTGTCAAGTAGTGAATGAAATTTTATTTGGCATGATACCTAGAATTCCCTTAAAGAACTACTACAGTTGGTTTGAAGGAGCCTCATGGAGCAGGGGGTGTGGCCATTCAAAGTCTACTCCTCTTGGGCTCTGGAATGTTCTTGGAGTGTCTCCTTCTCCTCCTACTTCCTCACCCAACTCACCAGACTCAGCCACACAAGCCCCACACTGTTGATCCCTGGGGCCAAACCTATAAAAGATTCGGAGATAACTCAAAAATGCTCCCCCCTTCACGAAGCTTTCTCTGGTTCTCCAAGCAGAAGCAAACTTTGACACTTCGAAATTTTTTCTTTTAATATTTTATTTATATATCTGAGAGAGAGACAGAGATTGCGAGAGAGAGGGCATTAGCGGGGAGGGGAGGGAGAAGCAGGCTTCCCGCTGAGCAGGGAGCCCGATGCGGGGCTCCATCCCAGGACCCCGGGATCACGACCTGAGCCGAAGGCAGATACTTAACGACTGAGTCACCCAGGCACCCCTACACTTTGAAATTTTGAGTGTTTCATTCTCATTGTCATCCATGACTTACTGTTTTTTTGTTAAATAGCTGTGCCCTATCTCCCCATTCTGCACCAGCCCTGTCTCTCCATTCTACACTACCCCAGTCCTGGGATGGTAGCTTGAGGGATCCCAACTATAAGGCATGAGCCAGCACAGGCCCTGATCTGCTGCCCAGCAGCCACGGGATTTTCCAGTCTATGCAGCCTTCTCAGTCCTCTGTGCCTGTATCGTAAGCTGCTCATCATCTTGCAATTGCTGCCTTTTCTCCAAGATTCAGATTAAGAGCTCCCTTCTTCAGAAAAATTTTCCTCCTCTACCTCCTGCCAGTCTCATCTACATGCCTCTTCTCTGGGTTCCTACTCACATCACATTAACATCTTTCAAAAGTTTCTGACAATTACCTAGAGCAAGAAATGGATTTTACAGCCCGACTTGGTACACAAACCTGCACACACACAGCCTCCCTCACAACTGGAACACAATTGTTTCACCAGATCCTTACATCTTTACTGCTGTGCAAGGCACACTGATACATTCTGGCCTATTTTTTCCTCTTTCTCTTCTTTTTTTAAAATGCTGTCTGCAGCCCACTAAATTGATTTAATGACTTGCCAATGGGTCTCAGCATACAGCATGAAAAACACTGCCCTCTATGGACCTTCATTAATACACTCTGCTCACAATACTGACATCATTAGTATACTTGTCTGTTCTCCCCAGCAGGCAGTAAACTCTGAGGGTAGGGATCATATCTTATTCTCATTTTTTCTTCTATTTTAGCACCAGTAAATGTCTGAGGAATGAATAAGTGAGTGTGTGCATGCTCTGAAGTCTTGACAACCAACTACCTTCAGTTTGAAAACATAACAGAGTTCTTGGGACATTGAAATGTTTACCTTAGACTTTCCAGAAGCTTCTCCCTTGCCTCATGGCTGTGAATCCCCATTGTGTCCTGGATGTCAATGTTATTGTCAGCCCAGTTGCCTCCTTGTTCTGGAAAGTACTCTTTTTCCACTTCATTTGTGTTGTTGGCCCAGGAGCTGCCATGATCTTACAGAGCTACTTCTCTGGCCTTAGGGGATGGCTCAAGGGTGGGCACGCAACACAGGGAGAGCCGATTTCTAAAGCTGTGACCAGAATGAGTATTAATTAATCCCTCTCCAGAGGTTGGAAGACATGTTTCCTGCCAAGTGGAGCAAACCAGTACATAGCTAGAGTGGGGACGATGCAGAGCACTTAGGAACAAAGATGGGTAGAGATTGAGAGAGAGTGTGTGCATCCAGGCAGCATTCTTGACCTTCAGGTTCCAGTTTTCTTAAAGACCAACAGATCCTATTTTTCTTCCATTAGGTTATTTAGGCTTCTGTTCAAATGCTCCAATAAGCGTCCACCAAGTTCCTCTTTCTTTTGTATCAATTTGATGTAGGTTTCTGTCACTGGGAAGCAAAAGTCCCGAATCGTACATATGACTTGTCAAAGAGTCCCAGACAAGCATGTGGTCAGATGCGCAGTGACTTGTGGTGATGACCAAGGCTCTGTTCTAGACGCACCATAACCTCAACGCTATCAGGAAGAGGCCGTGGAATGACTGGTGTAGGAATGCAAATGCTGCAGTTTAAACCAAGACACATATCAAGGTTGTATCAGAAAGGGCAGAAAGGGTTTATTCTTCCTACTCATACACCAGGAGCGCTTGGGGAAATCATTCCACTTAATGGGTTCTGGCATTTGGCTTCTCAAGAACCCATTTTCATCTATAAAATGAACACAGTCCTAAGTTTTGTTGTGAAGATTAAATGAAATGATGAGTGTGAAGGATGTAGCCGTTTCTGACATGAAGTAATTACTCACTAGAGCTCTTTTGATACATCTTTTTTCCTATAAAAACCATGACATAGTCTTCTAATTTTAAAATTATCCTTCTTTTGAAAAGTTAATATCTTTTTTGTTCATTTCCTTTGTTTCTTAAATTCCACATATAAGTGAAATCATATGGTATTTGTCTTTCTCTGACTGACTTATTTCGCTAAGCATAATAATAATACTTTCTAGCTCTAGCCATGTTGTTGCAAATGGCAACATCTCATTCTTATTTATGACTGAGTAATATTTCATTGTGTATATATATATATATATATACCTCTTCTTTATCCATTCATCTATGATGGACACTTGGAGTTGGGTAGGGGGAGGGTAAAATAGGTAAGGGGGATTAAGAGTACACTTTTTGATGAGCACTGAGTAATGTATAGATTTGTACACTTGAAACTAATATAACACTGTGTGTTAATTATTCTTCAATTAAAAAAATAATGTTTTTGATAAAGCAGAGATTCTTTCCAGTTAGCTTTCTAGTGTTTTCTCATTTGCTGATTTGCTCAATCTCCCAATGATCTGAATGTTTGGTTTGGGTAATAAATTGTGGCGATGACACCGCATCAAATGAAGATGATTTCATTTTTAGAGCAGTCCTAGAAATGACTTGTTCACCGTCCACCAGGGCACTAGATGACAAACATTTCCCTGGATAAAGCATCTACTGCGGTCTACCATTACTGACTCAACAAAATTGTTCATCCCTTCTTCCCAGACAGATAATGAAGCAGCTTGTCTTGTCAGGGCCTGATGCTTGATTGTCAGGGAAAATTGAGTTTCTGAACCTGCCATATTTTGTTGTGGCCGGAATGTCACTACGGGACACAGCAGACTGTAGCAGCCAGATTTGGCTTCTCACCTCAGCGTATTTGTCTAGGACTCAGGACTCTATTTGCGAGGCCTGGGGCAGCCTCTGTTGCCCACGCCTGCCAGGCTGAGGCTGCTTCAGGGTTGGGATAGTGCCCTGCATTCTGGATATGCCTGGTGGCATAGAGTCCTGTCTGTGCTCTGACCCAGAAAAAGGCAGTGGGTGGAACACAGGGCAATGATGGTAATTCCACACCTTCTCCAGTGTCCACCTAATTCCTACACATGGAAAAACAGTGCATAGAATGGAAAGTAGTCAGAAAACTGCAAAGAAATTATACATAGTCTAGACCTTGGTTCTCAATGGGCAGAGGTAGGGCTGAGGTGGCTTTGGGACATGAGAATGATCAACATCACCTGCAAGCCTTCTGTCATATTATCCAAGGCCCTTATAGAAGAGTATCAGAATAATTGGGTTGCCAGGGAAATGTGGGCATGGGGGCTGGGGCGGGACAACTCTGAGACTGTTCTACTTGGAATTTTAAAAAATCTTCCAGATTATTTTAATATACCTCTATCATTACCACTCTCAGAAAGATAATCCTTTCTCCAGCCCATTTTCTCACTAGAAACCTCCTCTACCATGCTGGCCCCGGGATTCAATGACGCTGTTATTACATCATATAGAAGAGAAAACTGGATGATGTTCAAGTTGATCCTGAAATTTAGTGCTTCTGATCTCTTAATCAGATTTCTTTTTAATATTGTCCCAACATCTCAAACTCAGAACCCTTCAAACCCACACCCCACACACACACATATTCTCCCTGTGACCCAGAGGGGATTCTGCACATCCCTTACAATCAATGCCGCTACCGTGGAGTGATTCCACAGATGGCTCTGAACTCATTTTGTTCATTCATCTCCTGATACTCTGTAGGGTCTGAAATCAAGACTCAAAGAAAGAAAATGGTGTCTTCAAGATGAACAAGGCTGCTAGTGTAAGAAGGCTAGCACTCAGGTTGATGTAACTGTTGTGCATTTGTCTGATCACATTCATTACTAGTATCAGATATTTATTTACTTGAGAGAGAGAGAAAGCTCACAAGCAACGGGGAAGAGCAGGGAGAGAGAGGGAGAAGCAGACTCCTCGCTGAGCAGGGACCCTGATTCAGGACTCGATCCCAGGGTCCTAGGATCATGACCTGAGCCAAAGGCAAACGCTTAACCAACCGAGCCACCCAAGCACTGTCAGATACTTTTTAAAAAAGATTTTATTTAGGGGTGCCTGGGTGGCTCAGTCGTCAAGCGTCTGCCTTCGGCTCAGGTCATGATCCCAGGGTCCTGGGATCGAGCCCCACATCGGGATCCCTGCTCGGCGGGAAGCCTGCTTCTCCCTCTCCCGCTCCCCCTGCTTGTGTTCCCTCTCTCGCTGTCAAATAAATAAATAAAATCTTTAAAAAAATAAAAAATAAAAAGATTTTATTTATTTGAGAGAGAGAGAAAATGCAAGTGGGGGGAGGGGCAGAGGGGGAGGGAGAGGGACAAGCAGACTGCGTGCTGAGTTTGGAGCCCAACGTGGGGCTCCATCTCACGACCCTGAGACCATGGCCTGAGCCGAAATCAAGAGTCAGACGCTTAACTGACTGAGCCTCCCAGGCGCCGCTATCAGATGCTTTCGTGTGATGTGATCCGTACTAACAGACAAATAACATGCCAACTTGTTATATATAAGTCACCTCCACCTTATTGTTATCCAAACCTCATGCATGTCCAGGATGAGCAAAGGAACGTACCTCTTTTCAAGGATCCAACGTACGAATACAGAAGATGAAGTAAGTATACTATGGCAAAGTTACTCAGGAAAGTATTTGGCTATTCTAATGTCATTTATGCAGGATTTGAAAAAAAAGAACAGTGCCCCTCCAAAGCCAACATTGATAGGCAGATACTGTGCACTTTTTGCCTTATGCTCATTCTCTTCTGGTAACAGGATCTCTGTTTTCCTTGTGGAGAATTATTCCATTCCCATCCACGTCATCCCAGCAGTCTGAAGGTAGAGATTGTGACCAAGACTGGTGTATTGGTTGTCTTGGTGCAACTGTAATAGATTATCTCAAACTAGTAGTTTATAGTTCAGGAAGTCCAAAGTCTAAAATGGTTCTTACGAGGCTAAAATCAGGGTGTCAGCAGGCAGGGCCAATTCCTTTTGGAGGCCCTAGGAGGAGAGTATAATCATTATTACTTCCAGCTTGTCCAACATGCCTGCATCCCTCGACTTGTTCCACTTGAATCTCTGAATCCATTGCCACATGGCCTGACCTCTGACCCTCCTGCCTCCCTCTTATAAGGACCTATGTGATTACACTGGGCTCACTCACATAGTCCAGGATAATCTTTCTATCTCAAGATCCTTAACTTAATCACATCTGCAAAGTCTCTCTTGCCACGTAAGGTATCAAATTCATAGGTTCCTGGGATTCAGGCATGGACATTTTTGGGGGGACTATTGATTAGCCAGCCTACCACAACTAACCAATCAAAACACCAAATTTTCCCAGCAACAGTCACAGCGTTGGGTGAGCAAAGGGGCGCAGGTTGGTCCAATCAGGGGGAATCCTGGGACATGGGCAGGTGCTAATATGAAGAGGCTTTCTCTGCTGGCCTTGGAATTAGGGGGTGGGGGTTGGGCTCACACCTGGTCCACTGCAGCTATCCTGCTACCCCTGGGGAAGAGCTTGTCTCTGAGCAAGAGGCACCACATTGATTGAGATGCTGGCCGGGTCTACATCTGGGCTTTCCATTTTGAAAGTAAATGTGCTTCCATTTGCTGAAGTTGGTTGAAATTTTTCTTTTTGTCATTTGCAGTGGGAGAAAAAAAAAAGTCCTCCTAATTATTAAAATTAATAATTTTATTGATATCTTACTTTCTACCTAGTACTCTGCTAAGAGTTTTACATAGATCATTCTCACTTTGCCTTCACACAGCCCCATAAGGTGGTACTTGTTTATCTGTGAAGGCTTGAGGCTTAAAAAAGTCAAGTGCCCACCTCAGGGACACAGATATGGCAGTCTGCTTTCAGAGGTTTAACCACTGTGCTAAAAATTACGGTGTGATGTTGAAGGAAAAGGCTGGGTAAAATGGCAGGGTCTTTATAATGAAATTATAACAATGTAAACAAATTATGTGAAGCAACCACAACAAGAAAAGGAGGTATTTCTTGGGGGCACTAGGATTCCTTTGTGTGTGTGTGTGTGTGTGTGTATTCTATATTTAAAAAAATTATAATTAGAATTTCTCATTTTTTAATTGGAAAATTGTTTTTATTTGACCAGAGATGACCCATTCCCTGCAAAACTTTGTTTGAGTGTCAGTTTTGTGGAGAAAGAATGGCATATAAGATTGGGAACCTATGATGCTAATTGTGCATTGACTCTCCTTCCTGGGGCTGGGGCTAGAGGTGCACATGTATGCATCACCCACGGTGCTCCTGACACTAATAGGAAATTTACTTTTTTTTTTTTTTTTTTTCTGGCAGAGCACTGGATGACTAGGTCTCTCGAAGACGTAACTATAATAGGGTTTGTTTTTTTTTTTAAGATTTTATTTATTTATTTGAGAGAGAGAGCATAAGAGTGGGGAGAGTCAGAGGGAGAAGCAGACTCCCTGCTAAGCAGGGAGCCTGATGTGGGACTCGATCCCGGGACTCCAGGATCATGACCTGAGCCGAAGGCAGTCGCTTAACCAACTGAGCCACCCAGGCGCCCCTATAATAGGGTTTTGGAATGAACTTGTTTTCTAGCAAATATAAAACTCAAATGTGTGTATATGTGTGTATACATCTACTTACAACATGTGGGTCTATACATAATTCTATCATGAGAACTCTCTCAACTTGCCATTTAGATACTACTTTGGCAAATGAATTCCTCTTTGGTTTCTCCATCTCATAATGTCTTTAACTTGAGGTGACATGAACTTGACATTTTGGGAGCAGATACTGTGTATGAGGCATATTGTCAGGTCATTTGATCACATCATCTCATTTAAAAAACTCTGTGAGATGGGAAAACACTTTATTTTTTTACTTTTTATTTTATTTTTTTATTTTTTTTAAAGATTTTATTTATTTATTCATGAGAGAGAGAGAGAGAGGCAGAGGGAGAAGCAGACTTCCCACAGAGCGGGGAGCCTGATGCGGGACTCGATCCCAGGACTCCGGGACCATGACCTGAGCCGAAGGCAGACGCTTAACCATCTGAGCCACCCAGGCGCCCAACACTTTATTTTTTTAGACGAGGAACCTGCAGCTAGGAGGTCACACAATTTGCTCAAGGTCACACAGCAAGTAAGGGTAAGAGGTGGGACTCAGACTGGATCTGTCTACCTCCAAAGAACATACACTCTTCACTCTATGGTCTGCATGTCTGAAATCCTGGAGGTTTTCACGAAGCACCCCATGGCTTAGTGTACAACTGTCAGCTTTCTTGGGCACCGGGGGGCTCAGTCGTTAGGCGTCTGCCTTCGGCTCAGGTCATGATCCAGGGTCCTGGGATTGAGCCCTGCATCGTGCTCCCTGCTCAGCGGAAGCCTGCTTCTCCCTCTCCCATTCCCCCTGCTTGTGTTCCCTCTCTCACTATGTCTCTCTGTCAAATAAATAAAATCTTGAAAAAAAAAAAAACATACGACAAAACAATTGTAAGCTGTCTCGGGGCGCCTGGGTGGCTCAGTCGTTAAGCGTCTGCCTTTGGCTCAGGTCGTGATCCCAGGGTCCTGGGATCGAGCCCCGCATCGCTGCTCGCTGCTCCGCTTCGAGAAGCCTGCTTCTCCCTCTCCCACTCCCCCTGCTTGTGTTCCCTCTCTTGCTGTGTCTCTCTCTGTCACATAAATAAATAAACTCCTGAAAAAAAAAAAAAAAAACATATGACAAAATAAATGTAAGCTGTCTTGTGTCATCCTTACTCTCATTTATGCTTGTTATGACCATACAGCTTTGTATTTATACAGAACCTCATACTGAGAAGTAAGAATTAGGGGTCCATGTGGACTTCAGAATTAGTTCTGGGTTTAGGTCCTGGCCCTACTAAATCCTAGCCATGCGAGGTTGGGCAAGTTATGTAACCTGGGCAAACTCTGGTTTGCTCATTTGAAAATGGAGAAAATACAGGGTATTTTCTGGCTGGCTCAGTCAGGAGAACATTTTGTTCTACCGGTTGTGAGTTTGAGCCCCGAATTGGGTATTGAGATTACTAAAAATAAATAAATAAACGTTTCAAAAATTTAAAAAAAAAAGAGAAAAGGGAAAATACAGGCACACCTCAGAGATACTGCAGGCTCAGTTCCAGACCACTGCAATAAAACAAAAATCACAATAAAGCAAGTACAATGATTTTTTTTTTTTTTAGTTTCCCAGAGCATGTAAAAGTTATGTTTATGCTACACTGTAGTCTATTAAGTGTGCAATAACATTATGGGTTAAAAACAATGCACAGACCTTAATTAAAAAATACTTTCTTGCTACGAAGTGCTAACCATCATCTGAGATTTCAGTGAGTCATAATCATTTCATTAGTGGAGGGTCTTGCCTCCATGTTGACGGCTGCTGACTGATCAGGGTGGTGGTTGCTAGAGTGGAGCGGGGGAGGTCTGGCAATTTCTAAAAATAAGACAACAATGAAGTTTGCTGTATCAATTGACTGTTCCTTTCACAGATGCTTTCTATGTGATGCTGTTTGGTAACATTTTAGCCCCAGTGAAACTGCTTTCAAAAGTGGAGTCAATCCTGCCAAACCCTGCAGTTGTTTTATCAACTACGTTTATGTGCTATTCAAAACCCTTTGTTGTCTTTTCAACAAAATTCACAACATCTTCACGAGGAGTAGATTCCGTCTCAAGAAACCAATCACATTGTTTTGCTCATCCATAAGAAACAATTCCTGATCAGGGCACCTGGGTGGCTCAGTGGGTTAAGTGTCTGGCTCTTGATTTTGGCTCAGGTCATGATGTTGGGGTCGTGGGATTGGCCCCTGCATCAGGTTCTGTGCTCAGCGTGGAGTCTGCTTGTCCCTCTCCTTCTGCTCCTCCCCCTGCATCCCTGTGCTTGCTCTCAAATAAATAAATAAATAAATAAATAAATAAATAAATAAATAAATAAAATCTCAAAAAGAAAAAAAAAAGCAGCAACTCCTGGTCTATTTAAGTTTTATCATGGGATTGCAGCAATTAAGGATCCATTTCTAATTCTAGTTCTCTTGCTATTTCTACCACATCTGCATTTACTTCCTCCACTCAAGTCCAAAGCCTCTCAATCCTAACCCTCATTCCTGAGGGTTAGGATCAACTTCTTCCAAACTCCTGTTCATGTCAAAATTTGGCCTCTCCTCATGAATCATGAGCGTTCTCAATGGCATGTAGAATGCTGAATCCTTTCCTGAAGGTTTGCAGCTCACTTTGCACAGATCCATCAGAGGAATCACTATCCGTGCACGTATAGCCTCACAAAATGTATTTCTTAAATAATAACCCTTGAAAGTCAAAATGACTCCTTGATCCATGGGCTGCAGAATGGATTCTTTGTCGGCAGGCATGAAAACAACCTTAATTGATGGTACATCTGCATGAGCTCTTTGTTCACCAGGTACAGTGTCGATGAGCAATAATATTTTATTTTTTATTTTTTTAAATTTAATTTAATTTTATTATGTTATGTTAGTCACCATCCAATACATCTTTAGTTTTTGATATAGTGATCCATGATTCATTGTTTTCGTATAACACCCCGTGCTCCATGCAGTACGTGCCCTCCTCAATGCCCATCACCGGGTTAACCCATCCCCCTCTAAAACCCTCAGTTTTTCAATAATATTTAAAAGGAATCTTTTTTCTGAGCTATAGGTTTCAACAATGGGCTTAACATATTTATCAAACCATTGTAAACAGATGAGCTTTTGCTCAGGCTTTGTGGTTCTATTACTAGAGCTCAAGCAAAGCAGATTAAGCATAATTTTTCAGGACCCTAGGATTTTTGGAATGGTAAATGAGCATTAGCTCAACTTAAAGTCATCAGCTGCGCTAGCCCCTAACAAGAGAGCCAGCCTCTCTTTTGACGCTTTGAAGCCAGGGATTGACTTCTCTCTAGCTATGAACATCTTGAGTAGCATCTTCTTCTAATAGAAGGCCATTCTGTCTACGTTGAACATCTTCTGTCTAGCGTAGCCACCTTCACTACTGATCTTAGCTAGATCTTCTGGATAATTTACAGCAGCTCTACATCAGCAACCTGATACTTCACCTTGTACTTTGATGCTATGGAAACGGCTTCTTTCCTTAAACCTCATGAACCAATCTCTACTAACTTCTGACTTTCCTTCTGCAGCTTCCTCACCTCCCACAGCCTTCACAGAAGTGAAGAGAGTTAGGCCATTGCTCTGGGGTAGGCTTTGGCTTAAAAGAATGTTGTGGCTGGTTTGATCTTCTCTCTAGACCATTAAAGCTTTTTCCCAATCAGCAATAAGGCTGTCTTGCTTTCTTATTTGTATGTTCACTGGAGTAGCACTTTTAATTTCCTTCAAGAACTTTTCCTTTGCATTCCCAACTCTGCTTGTTGTTTGGTGCAAGAAGCCTAGCTTTTAGCTTTTCTCGACTTTGGGCATGTTTTCTCCCTAGGCTTAATCATTTCTAGCTTTTGATTTAAAGTGGGAGAGGTGAGACTCTTCCCTTCACTTGAATACTTACTGCCCCGCTTTAAGGCTACTGATTAGCCTAATTTCAATATTGTTGTGTTCTCAGGGAATAGGGATGCCCGAGGAGATGGGGAGAGACAAAGGCTAGTCAGTATAGCAGTCAAGAATGCACATTTGTCAATTAATTTCCCTGTCTTATATGGGTGTGATGTGTGGCACCTTTATAAAATTACAATAGTAATATCAAAGATCGCTGATCATAGATCATCATAAAAATATAATAATAATGAAAGAGCTCAAAATATGGCAAGCATTACCAAAATGTGACACAGAGACATGAAGTAAGAAATGATGTTGGGAAAATGGTGCCAGTAGGCTTGCTCAGAACCGAGTTGCCACAAACCTTCAATTTGTAAAAAAAGCACAGTATCTGTGAAGCATAATAAAATGAGGTATGCCTGTGATTGCCTCCTTGTAAGGTTGCTGTGAGCAGTCATAAAGAGATGCATCCAAAGTTTGTCTCACTGGAAGCTGGGTAAGTTCTTGCTTTTTTTTTTTCTTTTTTCCTTTTTTCTTATCCTTTCAGAATAGTTCCGTGAACATGGCCTGATGTAGTAGTTAAATTAAATTAGATTTTAAAACCTTCTTTTCTAGTCCCTGATTTCATCCCTCTCTCACAAAGAATCACACACAAGACAAGGAATAGCTGGTATTCTGATGAAAATACTCCATCTTTCTGGCAAAGACAGAATTCATGCCATTGATCAGAACTGTGTGGCAGGTTTCATTTTTATAGCCTGGTGAGTGGCACATTTTGCTTCTCGTGTTTGCTTTTATCTTGAGGTCAAAGAAATGATGCAATACATTATCGCAAGTGCCTGCCCTTCATTTCCTGAACATCTGTGTTCAGAGCATATGTCTGCAGAGACAAGTGGATTCATCTTGCTGGTGTCTGGTCTCTTATGTGCTAGCTCCTTTGAAGCATGGTGCATTTATTTTCACTATTTCTGCCAAATAATGACAAGTTTAAGGGGAAATAAGAAAAAGAAAGTCTTTGTTTTCCATCTGGAAAGAATTCTGAGATGTTTACTAGCCACCTTCTCCCTTCTCCCTCCTAAGGCTTAAATATGTTCAAGAACCACCAGACCTGAAGTGAAGTTATTACTACTGGCTTATCTTGAGCAGATTTTGGCTTGTAGATAAATACCCATGTGGGTTGAATTTCTTCCATAATTGGCTTAAAATATAAGAGTATAATTAGTGAGTCTTGAAGTTGAATGAATTTACAAGCCTGAAAACTCTTAAGATAAGCCAACTGCCTGTGGCAATACCCCATCCTAACGAGAGGCTTTTCAGGGATTTTCTGAAAAAGGATACTCATCAGTCAGTACCCCAACATGGTTGTTGTTAGAAGCTCTCTTTAGCCCATCATCCAGGTAAGAAGCCTAACATCTAGGAGATATCCTTGATACCTCCTTCTTTCTCTACCCAGCGTCAAGTCCTGTGAGTTTTACACATTTCCGTTATCTGCCAATTAGGCATCCAATCACCTTCTATTATGTGCTGTTCTACCCTCTATCCACTCTGCAGCCAACTGTGAGTTTTTCCACACAGAAATACTACCACATAGTGATCTACTCACTATCGCACCCCCATTATGCAGCACCATGCCTGGCACCTGCTAGATACTCAATAATGAATCATGGCATGCTGACGAGTGGCTGACAAAGCGAACCATGGCATTTCAGGCAAATTTCACCTTCATTTTCCTTACCTGAGATGACTATTGAGATATATATATATATACTATTCATGTGGACTGAGGAACCAAATACATATGATCTAGATTCATGTCCAAAGTACCAAAGACCAGCAAGCCTACTTAATTCGATAAAAATTTTATTTTCCAATAGAATAAATCTGTCTTAGAAATTTTTTATAAAGAAAAAGAACCTTCCTCTAGTCTTAAAATAATCTTCATTCTGGTGGGCCAATATGATACCTGGCAATGAGTAAACTCAGGACGTGAAGATCATGTTAGGATGAGTGTCTCAAACTCTGTGACACTAAAAGGTACAGGGCTGTGTGCTGGGGAACACGACATGCTAGGCTCAGGGAGAAACTTGGCACTTCCGCCCATGCAACACTTTAAATTGAATGATGAGGGAAGTGGGGAAACATAATGTTTATGCTTTCCAAAGTTTATGTTATATCCACCAAATCCTTGTTTTAATTCTATGCCATTTCTTGTTGAATTTATTTTATGTGCCTTGTTTACATCTTGATAATAAAAGAAAATCATTCACTCCTACACACTGGATCAATTTCCTACAGCAATTGCTCTAATTTGACTTTTGTTTTACAGACATGTAATTCTGTTAAGTTTCATTTCCTTAGTGAGTTTTTGAGGGAGTTTGGGCATTTGTTTTATGCGATTTCAGCATCATGCTTTATTTACGTCTTTAAATTGAAATATCTTTAAATTGAAACATCTTCAGTCTTGCCTTGTTCCCCCATATTGTGCATGGATATACATGGGAGCTGTGCTTGGGATCCACTTAAATGTTCTTCTTGAAACCTAGTGAGTTTCTAGTCCAATATTACAGGGTTGGTCCAAAAATGGATTATGATTACAGGACTCAGGTTTTTTTGTTTTGTTTTTTTTTTCCTGAAATTTTTCAATGGCTTTTTTTTTTTTTAATTTTCTTGAAAATTATGCCTTCATCTTATGACCAATCTTTCTCAGGTCCTGTGGCACAGGGGGGTTCTTCAGCATCACCCCCAAGTTCTAGAATTTTCTCAGTGGTACTTTATCCATTAACAGTTGTTAGATGTTCTTGTGAGGGGGAATGAAGTTAGCAGCAACATATGTCACCATCTTGGTGATACCACTCCTCCCACCCTGTTTCCAAGTATTCTTCATGCTCCAATTAATCCTTCCCCCCTGAGATCGTTCTTTCCAATATCCTAATTTAATCTGGACTCTTTGCTCCCTAAAAATGGTTTCCTAACACCTATTCTCTGGATTGGGTTAAATTCATTACTTTCTGGAAGCCAGGTCTTCCTCTTGGTTTCTACTTTCATTTTCACTGGTGTATATCCTCAAATAACTTCCTAAAAGTGGGTGTGAGGGTTATAAACTTTATTCATTATCTATCCAGACAGTTGGCTGCATATAAACTTCTGGATTGGCAAAGTATTTTTTCCTTCATAACTTTGAAATTCTTTTTTTTTTTTTTTGGCCTCCAGTGTTCCTGATGCTCTGGCCTTTATTCCTGGGTGGAGAAACTAATTTTCTCTCTGTGAGATTTTAGGCCCATTGTTTAGTTAATAGTGTCCTGAAATTTCTCTAAGTGTAGAATACATTACTGTTGACAAGAGTTACAGTGTTGTACAGTGTATCTCTGGAGCTTGTTCATCTTGTTCATCTGAGACTTTATGTCTGTTGACTAGCGACTTCCTATTTCCCCTTCTCTCCAGCCCCTGACAACCACCATTTTACTCTTAGATTCTATGAATTTGTATATTTTACATATAATTTTACTCCTGTAACTGGAATCATGCAGTATTTGTCTTTCTGTGACTGGTTTTATTCACTGAACTAATGTCTTCATGGTTATCTACATTATTGCATACTGTAAAATTTCCTTCCATGAAGGCTGGGTAGTATTCCATTGGATGTATATACTACATTTCTTAATCCATTTATCTATAAACACACATTTAGGTTGTTTCTAGATCTTGTCCATTGTGAATAGTGATGCAATGAACATAGGAGTGCTAATATCTCTACAAGATCCTGCTTTTGGGCGCCTGGGTGGCTCAGTCAGTTAAGCATCTGCCTTCAGCTCAGGTCATGATCCCAGGGTCCTGAGATCGAGCCCCACATCAGGCTCCCTGCTTGGCGGGAGTCTGCTTCTCCCTCTCTTCCCTGCCTGTGCTCTCTCTTGCTATCTCTGTCACTATTTGTCTGTCTCTCTCTCAAATAAATAAAAGCTTTTTTTTTTTTAAAGATTTTATTTATTTATTTGACAGAGAGAGGCAGTGAGAGAGGGAACACAAGCAGGGGGAGTGGGAGAGGGAGAAGCAGGCTTCCCGCGGAGCAGGGAGCCTGATGTGGGGCTCGATCCCAGGACCCTGAGATCATGACCTGAGCCGAAGGCAGACGCTTAACGACTGAGCCACCCAGGCACCCCTCAAATAAATAAAATTAAAAAAAAAAAGATCCCGATTTTCATACTTTTGAATAAACACCCGATGTGTGATTGCTGGACAATATGATAGTTTTGTTGTTGTTGTTGTTGTTGTTGTTGTTGTTGTTGTTATTGTTGTTTTTAAAGCGAGTAGAAACCACAGTGGAATTTCTAGCACAAGGTGGCCTATGATCAATGATCTGGTGAATGCTTTAGATCTTTTTTTTTTTAAAGATTTACTTATTTATTTGACAGAGAGAGAGAGAAAGAAAGAGAGAGCACAAGCAGGGGGAGCAGCAGGCAGAGGGAGAGGGAGAAGCAGACTCCCAGTGGATCAGGAAGCCTGATGGGGGACTCGATCCCAGGACTCCCGGATCATGACCCAAGCTCAAGACAGGTGCTTAACCAACAGCCACCCAGGTGCCCCAATAGTTCTATTCTTAATTCTTTGAGGAACCTTCTTCATACTATTTTCCATAAAGACAGCAGGATTTGCATTCCCATCAACAATGTGCAGGGTCCCAATTTCACCATATCTTCACCAACACTTCTCCTTTTGTTTTTTTGTTTTAAATACTAGCCACTCTAACAGGTGTGAGATGATTATCTCATAGCAGTTTTGATTTGCATTGCCCTGGTGAGGAGTGACACTGAACATTGTTTTTTGTTTGCTTGTTAGCTTTTTTTACTTACCTGTTGGCTATATCTATGTATTCTTTGGGAAAATGTCTATTTGAGTCCCTAAATAGTCTTTTTTAAAGATCAGGTTATAGGGTTTTGTTTGTTTGTTTTTGTTTGTTGTTTTACTATTGAGTTGTAAGTAGTCCTTATATATTCTGGATGTTAACTCCTCATCAGATATCTGTGTTATGGTCAACTGTTGATGTCTCTTCCCCTAAATTCACATGTTGAAATCCTAATGTCCAATGTAATAGTATTAGGAAGTGAGAACTTTGGGAGATGCTTAGGATATGAAGGTGGACCCCTCATTAATGGGATTAATACTGTCAAAAAAAGAGACTCCACAGAGCTTCCTGGCTCTTCCACCAAGTGAAGATACAAGAAGAAATCTGCAACGAGGGACACCTGGGTGGCTCAGTCAGTTAAGCGTCTGCCTTTGGCTCAGGTCATGATCCCAGGGTCCTAGGATCGAGACCAGCATTGGGCTCCTTGCTCAGTGGGGACCCTGCTTCTCCCTCTGTTTGCTGCTCCCCTTGCTTGTGCTCTTGCTTTCTCTCCTCTCTCTGACAAACAAATAAAATCTTAAAAACAAACAAGCAAAAAAATGAAATCTGCAACTAGCAAAGGGGCCTCATCTGATCCCAGATTTCCAGCCTCTAAAACTATGAGAAATAAATTTCTGTTGTTTAAAAGCTACTCTGGGGACACGTGGTTGTCTCAGTCAGTTAAGCATCAGATTCTTTTTTTATTTTCCAGTACCATTTTTTATTTTATTTTATTAATTTTTTTATTCTTATGTTAATCCCCATACATTACATCATTAGTTTTAGATGAAGTGTTCCATGATTCATTGTTTGTGCATAACACCCAGTGCTCCATGCAGAATGTGCCCTCCTCAATACCCACCACCAGGCTAACCCATCCTCCCACCCCCCTCCCCTCTAGAACCCTCCGTTTGTTTTTCAGAGTCCATCGTCTCTCATGGTTCGTCTGCCCCTCCGATTTCCCCCACTTCATTCTTCCCCTCCCGCTACCTTCTACTTCTTCTTTTTTCTTAACATATATTGCATTATTTGTTTCAGAGGTACAGATTTGAGATTCAACAGTCTTGCACAATTCACAGCGCTTACCAGAGCACATACCCTCCCCAGTGTCTATCACCCAGTCACCCCATCCCTCCCACCCCACCCCCCACTCCAACAACACTCAGTTTCCTGCAATTAAGAATTCCTCATATCAGTGAGATCATATGATACACGTCTTTCTCTGTTTGACTTATTTCACTCAACATAATACCCTCCAGTTCCATCCACGTCGTTGCAAATGGCAAGATCTCATTCCTTTTGATGGCTGCATAATATTCCATTGTATATATATACCACTTCTTCTTTATCCATTCATCTGTCGATGGACATCTTGGCTCTTTCCACAGTTTGGCTATTGTGGACATTGCTGCTATAAACATTGGGGTGCACGTACCCCTTCGGATCCCTACTTTTGTATCTTTGGGGTAAATACCCAGTAGTGCAATTGCTGGATCATATGGTAGCTCTATTTTCAACTTTTTGAGGAACCTCCATATAGTTTTCCAGAGTGGCTGCACCAGCTTGCATTCCCACCAACAGTGTAGGAGGGTTCCCCTTTCTCCGCATCCCCGCCAACATTTGTCGTTTCCTGACTTGTTAATTTTAGCCATTCTGACTGGTGTGAGGTGGTATCTCATTGAGGTTTTGATTTGGATTTCCCTGATGCTGAGCGATATTGAGCACTTTTTCATGTGTCTGTTGGCCATTTGGATGCCTTCTTTGGAAAAATGTCTGTTCATGTCTTCTGCCCATTTCTTGATTAGATTCTTTGTTCTTTGGGTGTTGAGTTTGATGAGTTCTTTATAGATTTTGGATACTAGCCCTTTATCTGATATGTCATTTGCAAACATCTTCTCCCATTCTGTCGGTTGTCTTTTGGTTTTGTTGACTGTTTCCTTTGCTTTGCAAAAC
>NW_023270323.1:73630559-73631446 GCF_011800145.1 Mirounga leonina | reverse complement strand
ATAGATTTTGGATACTAGCCCTTTATCTGATATGTCATTTGCAAATATCTTCTCCCATTCTGTCGGTTGTCTTTTGGTTTTGTTGACTGTTTCCTTTGCTTTGCAAAAGCTTTTTATCTTGATGAAGTCCCAATAGTTCATTTTTGCCCTTGCTTCCCTTGCCTTTGGCGATGTTTCTAGGAAGAAGTTGCTTTGGCTGAGGTCAAAGAGGTTGCTGCCTGTGTTCTCCTTTAGGATTTTGATGGACTCCTGTCTCACATTGAGGTCTTTCAACCATTTGGAGTCTATTTGTGTGTGTGGTGTAAGGAAATGGTCCAGTTTCATTCTTCTGCATGTGGCTGTCCAATTTTCCCAACACCATTTGTTGAAGAGACTGTCTTTGTTCCATTGGACATTCTTTCTGCTTTGTCGAAGATGAGTTGACCATAGAGTTGAGGGTCCATTTCTGGGCTCTCTATTCTGTTCCATTGATCTATGTGTCTGTTTTTGTGCCAGTACCATGCTGTTTTGATGATGACAGCTTTGTAATAGAGCTTGAAGTCCGGAATTGTGATGCTGCCGGCTTTGCTTTTCTTTTTCAACATTCCTCTGGCTATGCGGGGTCTTTTCTGGTTCCATACAAATTTTAGGATTATTTGTTCCATTTCTTTGAAAAAAGTGGATGGTATTTTGATGGGGATTGCATTAAATGTATAGATTGCTCTAGGTAGCATTGACATCTTCACAATATTTGTGATGTTCTTCCAATCCATGAGCATGGAATGTTTTTCCATTTCTTTGTGTCTTCCTCCATTTCTTTCATGAGTATTTTATAGTTTTCTGAGTACAGATCCTTTGTCTCTTTGGTTAGATTTATTCCTAGGTATCTTATGGTTTTGGGTGCAATT
>NW_023270323.1:73616242-73625559 GCF_011800145.1 Mirounga leonina | reverse complement strand
CTGGGAAGCCATCTGGCCCTGGGCTTTTGTTTTTTGGGAGATTTTTGATGACTGCTTCAATTTCCTTAGTGGTTATAGGTCTGTTCAGGTTTTCTATTTCATCCTGGTTCAGTTTTGGTAGTTGATACATCTCTAGGAATGCATCCATCTCTTCCAGATTATCTAATTTGCTGGCATAGAGTTGCTCATAATATGTTCTTATAATTGTTTGTCTTTCTTTGGTGTTGGTTGTGATCTCTCCTCTTTCATTCATGATTTTGTTGATTTGGGTCATTTCTCTTTTCTTTTTGATAAGTCTGGCCAGGGGTTTATCAATCTTGTTAATTCTTTCAAAGAACCAGCTCCTAGTTTCGTTGATCTGTTCTACTGTTCTTTTAGTTTCTATTTCATTGATTTCTGCTCTGATCTTTATTATTTCTCTTCTCCTGCTGGATTTAGGCTTTATTTGCTGTTCTTTCTCCAGCTCCTTTAGGTGTAGAGTTAGGTTGTGTACTTGAGACCTTTCTTGTTTCTTGAGAAAGGTTTGTATTGCTGTATACTTTCCTTTTAGGACTGCCTTTGCTGCATCCCAAAGATTTTGAACAGTTGTGTTTTCATTTTCATTGGTTTCCATGTATTTTTTTAATTCTTCTTTAATTTCCTGGTTGACCCATTCATTTTTTAGTAGGATGCTCTTTAGCCTCCATGTATTTGGGTTCTTTCTGACTTTCCTCTTGTGATTGAGTTCTAGTTTCAAAGCATTGTGGTCTGAAAATAGGCAGGGAATGATCCCAATCTTTTGGTACCGGTTGAGACCTGATTTATGACCTAGGATGTGATCTATTCAGGAGAATGTTCCATGGGCACTAGAGAAGAATGTGTATTCCGTTGCTTTGGGGTGGAATGTTCTGAATATGTCTGTTAAGTCCATTTGGTCCAGTGTGTCATTTAAAGTCTTTATTTCCTTGTTGATCTTTTGCTTAGACGATCTGTCCATTTCAGTGAGGGGGATGTTAAAGTCCCCACTATTATTGTATTGTTGTCGATGTGTTTCTTTGCTTTTGTTATTAATTGCCTTATATAATTGGCTACTCCCATGTTAGGGCATAGATATTTACAATTGTTAGATCTTCTTGTTGGATAGATCCTTTAAGTATGATATAGTGTCCTTCCTCATCTCTTATTACAGTCTTTGGTTTAAAATCTAATTTGTCTGATATAAGGATTGCCACCCCAGCTTTCTTTTGGTGTCCATTAGCATGGTAAATGGTTTTCCACCCCCTCACTTTCAATCTGGGGGTGTCTTTGGTTCTAAAATGAGTCTCTTGCAGACAGCATATCGATGGGTCTTGTTTTTTAATCCAGTCTGATAGCCTGTGTCTTTTGATTGGGGCATTTAGCCCATTTACATTCAGGGTAACTATTGAAAGATAGGAATTTAGTGCCATTGTATTGCCTGTAAGGTGACTGTTACTGTATATTGTCTGTGTTCCTTTCTGGTCTATGTTGCTTTTAGGGTCTCTCTTTGCTTAGAGGACCCCTTTCAAGATTTCTTGTAGGGCTGGTTTTGTGTTTGCAAATTCCTTTAGTTTTTGTTTGTCCTGGAAGCTTTTTATCTCTCCTTCAATTTTCAATGACAGCCTAGCTGGATATAGTATTCTTAGCTGCATATTTTTCTCATTTAGTGCTCTGAATATATCCTGCCAGTCCTTTCTGGCCTGCCAGGTCTCTGTGGATAGGTCTGTTGCCAATCTAATGTTTCTACCATTGTAGGTTACATATCTCTTCTCCCGAGCTGCTTTCAGGATTTTCTCTTTGTCTATGAGACTCATAAGTTTTACTATTAGATGTTGGGGTGTTGACCTATTTTTATTGATTTTTGAGAGGGGTTCTCTGTGCTTCCTGGATTTTGATGCCTGTTTCCTTCCCCAAATTAGGGAAGTTCTCTGCTATAATTTGCTCCATTATACCTTCTGCCCGTCTCTCTCTTTCTTCTTCTTCTGGGATCCCAATTATTCTAATGTTGTTTCGTTTTATGGTATCGCTTATCTCTCGAATTCTGCCCTCATGATCCAGTAGTTGTTTATCTCTCTTTTTCTCAGCTTCTTTATTTTCCATCATTTCATCTTCTATTTTACTGATTCTCTCTTCTGCCTCATTTATTCTAGCACTTAGTGCCCCCATTTTTGATTGCACCTCATTAATAGCCTTTTTGATTTCTACTTGGTTGGATTTTAGCTCTTTTACTTCTCCAGAAAGGGTTTCTCTAATAACTTCCATATTTTTTTCAAGCCCAGCTAGTATCTTTAAAGTGATGATTCTGAACTCTAGATCTGACATCGTACTAATGTCCGTATTGAGTAGATCCCTGGCAGTCGGTACTACCTCTTGTTCTTTTTGTTGAGGTGATTTTTTCCGTCTTGTCATTTTGTGCAGAGGAGAATAGATTAATGAGAGAACAAAATGCTAGCAGAGTAACCACGTCCCCAGAAAATATACTCTAAACAAATCAGAAAATACCTGAAGCAGTGGGATAAGAAAGGGAAAGAGAGAAAAAAGAAAAAGAAAAAGATAAAGATAAAAACAAAAACAAACAAAACAAAACAACAACAACAACAACAACAAAAAACCAGAATGTGATCAAATATGATCAGGCTGGTATATAGATCAGTGCCACACACTAGATTTGGGGTGTATTTTGGTCTTTTAGAAGAAAGTGCCTCCCAAAATTTTAAAGAAAGAAAAACTTACATAAGTACAAAAATAAGGGTTGATATGATGAAGGGATGGAATATGACCGTAAAAATGGAAATTATAAAAAATTTTATAAAAGGAATTGATAAGAAGTTGTTTGAAAAAAGAAAGAAGAGGATTTAAAAAAAGAAAAAAGAAAAAGAGAAAAAAAAAGGGAGAAGATGTGATCAGGCAGGGGAATAGAAAGCACCATATACTAGAGATTTAGGGTATATTTTAATCTGTTAGAAGAAACTATCTCAAAATTTTAAAGAGAGAACAACTTATATATATAAGCCAAAAATATGGGTAACTACTATTAAGGGATAGAATATGAGTCTAAAAATGAAAAATAAAAATGTTTTTTTTTTTAAAAGGGATTGATAAGATGTTGGTTGAAAAAGGGAAAAAGAAAAATTCAAAAAGAAATAAAAAGACAAAAAGACAGTTAAAAAAAAATTAACTTTAAAAGACTAAAGAATCATGGTAAAAAGCCGTGAATTCTATGTGTAGTAGTCCCCTAGCACTGGAGTTCTGCCGTTCTCATTGATTGGTAAACTTGGTCTTGGCTGGCTGTTCTCGCTGATCTTCTGGGGAGGGGCCTGTTGCCGTGGTTTCCAAATGTCTCTGCCGGAGGCGGAATTGCCCCGCCCTTGCCCCCTCCTGGCTAAGTAATCTGCTCGGGTTTGCTCTCCGGGGCTTTTGTTCCCTGCGAGCTTTCCGTCCAGCTTTGGAGGCGGAGAGTGAAAATGGCGGCCTCCCAATCTCCGCCCCGGAGGAACCTAGAACTCGGGGCCCCGCTCCTCAGTGAGCCCCCAGAGAAAAGCCGTCAGTCACTCCCGGCTCCCCGGTCTCCGGCCGCACTCTGTGCTCACCCGGCCTGCGACCGCGCGCCTCTATCTCTGGCACCCGACCCCGGGTGGAGTCTCCAAACCCAGCAGATCCCTGCGGTGCCCTCCCGCGCGGCTCCTCCCGGTGGAGGAAGGTGAGTCTCCCAGGATCTGCCGCTTTTTGGGTCCCTGCTGGAGGAGCAGGGGCCCGACTGGGCCGCGGATCACGGTCAATGGCCACCCCGAGCTGAGAGCCCGCGCCTGGGCTCCGCCTCTGCAGCCGGCTTCCCGGCTCCGTTACCTGGGAGCTCGGCCGCACTCAGGCACCCCCGGTCTTTCTGTGACCCCGAGGGTCCTGAGACCACACTGTCCCAGAGGGTTCCACCCCCCGCTTAGCCACCAGAGTGACGTCCCTCAGCGGAGCAGACTTTTAAAAGTTCCGATTTTGTGCTCCGCGGCTCTATCACTTGCCAGAAGCGGCCGACGGAGGCCCCTCCCCCGCCGTCTATCCTCCCGAATATCGCCTCGGATTCACTTCTCCGCACGTCCTACCTTCCAGAAAGTGGTTGCTTTTCTGATGAGAGAGTTGTTGCTCTTCTTTTCTTCGATCTCCTGTTGAGTTTGTAGGTGTTCAGAATGGTTTGATCCCCATCCAGCTGAATTCCTGAGAGGAGACGAAATCCAGGTCTCCTACTCCTCCGCCATTTTGCTCCGCCCCCCAAGCATCAGATTCTTGATTTAAGCTCTGGTTATGATCTGAGGGTGGTGGGATTGAGCACTGAGTAGGGCTCCACCCTCAGCAGGGAGTCTGCTTCTCTCCTTCTCCCTCTCTTTCTTTCCCTCCCTTTGCTCACAATCTCTCTTCCTCTCTCTCTCTCTCTCAAATAAATAAATAAATCTTAAAAAAAAATAAGTAAAAGCTACTCAGTCTGTGATATTTTGTTATAGCATCCTTAAGAGATGATGAAAAATGATTTGCAAATATTTTTTTCCCTTCCATAGGTTTCCTTTTTATTCTGATATTTGTTTCCTTTGCTGGGCAGGTTTTACTTTGATTTAATCCCACTTGCTTACCTCTGTTTTTGTTTCCTATGCTTTTGGTGTCATATCAAGAAATCATTGTTAAGACCAATATCATGGGCGCCTGGGTGGCTCAGTCGTTAAGCGTCTGCCTTCGGCTCAGGTCATGATCCCGGGGTCCTGGGATCGAGTCCCACATCGGGCTCCCTGCTCTGCGGGAAGCCTGCTTCTCCCTCTCCCACTCCCCCTGCTTGTGTTCCTGCTCTCGCTATGTCTGTCTCTGTCAAAAAAATAAATAAAAATCTTTAAAAAAAAAAAAAAAAAGACCAATATCATGAAGCTTTCTACCTAAGTTTTCTCCTAGGAATTTTACAATTTCAGGTCTTATGTTTAATTCTTAAATCTATTTTAGTTGATTTTTTGTATGGTGAAAGATGAGGGTCCAACTGCATTCTTTGTCATGTTTAGATCCAGTTTTTCTAGCATCATTTATTGGAGAGACTAACTTTTCCCCATTGTGTATTCTTGGCACCTTTGTGAAAGATCAGGTGGCCATAGACTCATGATCTATTTTGGCCTCTCTATTCTGTTCCACTGTTCTATATGTCTGTTCTTATTCTAGTTCCAGGATGTTTTGGTTGCTGTAGCTTTGTAATACTTTTTGAATTTAGGAATTGTGATGCCTCCAACTTTGTTCTTTTTTTTTAGAATCAGTTTATTTATTCATGGTCTTTTGTGGTTTCCTAGGAATTTTAGAATCATTTTTTTTTCTTTTTCTGTAAAAAAAATACCATTGGGATTTTGATAGGGATTGCACTAAATTTGTAGATCACTTTGGGTCATATGGGCATTTGAAAAATTTGTCTTCCAGTTTGTGGACACAGATATTTTTCCATCTGTTGGTGTCTTAAACAAGGAAATGAAATAATTTCTTTTATCAATCTTTTCTAGTTTTCAGTAATGCAAGTCTTTCACCTCTTTAATAAGTTTTTCCTAAATATTTTATCTTTTTTGGTGCTAATGTAAATTGAATAGTTTTCCTATTTTTTTTTTCAGATAACTTGTTGTTAGTGTATAGATGTGAAATTGATTTTTGCTATATTGATTTTGTATCCTGAAACTTCACTGAATTCATTAGTTCCAATGGTTTTTGTTTTGTTTTGTTTGTTTGTCTGTATGTTTTTAATGGAGTCTAGCTTTTTGATATATAAGATCAGGTCATCTGCAAACAGGGACAATTTCACTTGCTTCCTTTCTGATCTCTGTGCCTTTATTTTCTTTTCTTGTCTAATAGCTCTAGCTAAGAATTCCAGCACAGTACTGACTGAATAGAAGTGGTAGGGGTCTTGTTCCTGGTCTTAGAAGAAAAGTTGTCAGTTCATTGATGTTAAGTATGATATTAGCTGTGGGCTTGTTATATATGGCCTTTATTACATTGAGGTAATTCCCTTCTATTTCTAGGTTGTTGAGGGCTTTTATCATGAAAGGGCATTGACTTTTGTCAAATGGCTTTTTCCATATCTGTTGGGACAATAATGTGATTTTTATTTTTTGTTCCATTTACTGTGGTGTATTGCATTAATTAATTTTTGTATGTTGAAACATCCTTGCACCCCACATGATAAATTTCACTTGGTCATGGGTATGATTCTTTCAGTGTGCTGTTGGATTCTGTTTGCTAGGTTTTTGTTGAGGATTTTTGCATCTATGTTCATCAGAGATTATTGGCCTGTAGTTTCCTTTTCTTGTAGTGTCTTCATCTGGCTTTGGTATCAGGGTCTTTGCTGGCCCCATAAAATGATTTTAGAGGTGATTCGTCCACTTCAGGTTTTTGGGAGAGTTTGAGAAGGATTCATATTGGTTCTTCAAATGCTTGGCAGAATTCATCTGAGGAGCCATCGGATCCTGAGGTTTTCTTTGCTGGGAGTTTTTGATTATGTATTCAATCTCCATACTAGTGGTAAGTCTGTTCAGACTTTCTATTTCTTCATGATTTAGTTGTAGCAGATTGTGTGTTTCTAGGAAATCCATTTCTTCTAGGTTTTCCAGATCATTGGCATATAGTAGTTGCTCATAGTAGTCTCTTGTGATCCTTTGTATTTCCATGCTTCCAGTGGTAAAGTCTCTTCTTTTGTTTCTGATTTTATTTGAGTCTTCTCCCTTTTTTTCTTAGTCTAGCTAAGGCTTTGTTAATGATGCCTATCTTTCCAGAGAACCAACACTTAGTTTTGTTTTGTTCTTTTGTTCTTTTATTTTTTTTTAATTTGCTATTTCATTTATTCCTGCTCTAATCTTTGTTATTTCTTTCCTTCTGCTAACTTTGGGTTTAATTTGTTCTTTTTCTCACTTGTTTGGATGTAAATTTGGTACTTTGTTTGATATCTTTCTTCTTTTTTTAATTTTATATTTTTAAACAATTTATTTATTTTTTGAGAGAGAGAATGAGCAGGAGTTGGGGGAAGGGCAAAGGGGGAGGGAGAAAGAGAAGTAGGGAGCCTGATGCAGGGCTCAATCCCAGGACTCAGAGATCCTGACCTGAGCTGAAGTCAGATGCTTAACCGACTGAACCACCGAGGCACCCTGAGATCATTCTTCTTATTTAATGTAGGCATTTATTGCTATGAACTTCCCTCTAAATACTGTTTTTGCTGCATCCCATAAGCTTTGGTATTTTGTGTTTTCATTTTCCTTGGTCTCAAAGTATTTTCTATTTCCTTTTTATTTCTTCTCTGATTCAAAGCTTGTTCAAGGGTGTGCTGTTTAATTTCCATAGTATCTGTGAATTTCTCAGTTTTACTTCTGCTATTAATTTCTACTTTTAATCCATTGTGGTCAGAAAAAAATACTTGATATGATTTCAGTCTTCTTACATTGGCTAAGATTTGTTCTGTGACTTAGTTCTGTGACTTAGTATGCCATCTATCCTGGAGAAAGATCTGATCATATGGTGCTGTGCCAGGGGCAGGGCTTCTGTTGAGAGGGTGTCCTCAATCTCCTTGCCAGCTTCTGTGAGTCCACTTCTTGGAAGAGTTTCACTTCTCCCAAGGTGCAGGAGCCTTTCAGTTTCTGATTTCTCACAAGGGGAATTTGTCCATGAATTGTTGTTGAATTAGTGTGTTTGTAAGAGGAAGGAGGGCCAAGGCCTTTCTACACTAGCATCTCATTAACATCACTTCTGAAATTTCTTAAAGTTATAGCTAATGTGGGCACTTAAAAAATTTATCTTGCTTGTCATTCAGTAGGCCTTTTTTATTTTTATCAATTTAGGCTTATTGAAGAGGAATTCACAAATTCATCCATTTTTTTTTTTTTTTAAAGATTTTATTTATTTGAGAGAGAGTGAGAGAGAGAGAGCATGAGCAGAGAGAGGAGCAGAGGGAGAAGAAGACTCCCTGCTGAGCATGGAGCCCAATGATGCAGGGCTCCATCCCAGGACCCTGGGATTATGACCTGAGCTGAAGGCAGACACTTAACTGACTGAGCCACCCAGGCACCTCTTACCCATTTTTTTTTTTTTTTAAGATTTTATTTATTTATTTGACAGAGAGAGAGATAATGAGAGCAGAAACACAAGAAGGGGGAATGGGAGAGGGAGAAGCAGGCTTCTTGCCGAGCAGGGAGCCCGATGTGGGACTCGATCCCAGGACCCTGGGATCATGACCTGAGCCGAAGGCAGATGCTTAACGACTGAGTCACCCAGGCGCCCTACCCATTTTTTTGAAGTATATTTTGATGTTTTCACAAGCATATACCTTTATAAATTCACCACCAATATCAGCATATGGGATCTTTTCAGCACTTCATACCTTTCTTAATCCCAAGTTCCTCCTTTCTAGCCCGTGGCAAACACTGATCTTATTTCTGTTACTATGGTTTTGACTTTTTCAGAATGTCATACAAATGGAATCTGAGAGTATATAGGCTTTTATGTCTCATTTCTTTAACTTAGTATAATGCTTTTCAGAGGTATCCATGGCGTTGAATATATCAGAAATGTGTTCCTTTGGGTTGCTGTAATATTCAATTGTTTGGATGTACCACAAATTTATTTATCCAATCACCAGTTGATGAACTGATAGTCATTTGGGTTGTTTTTGGATATCAAATAAATACAGCTGCTATGAACATTTATTTACAGGTTTTATGTGGCCATGTTTTCCCTTCCCTTGGATAGGTAACTAGGAGTGATATTTTTGGGTCATATGGTAATTGCATATTCAACTTTATATGATATTGCCAGCTTGTTTTCCAAAGTGGATGCCCTTTTTTGTTCTCTCACCAGTAGTATATGAGAGTACCAGCTGGTTTGCATACTCCCCAGCACTTAGTGTTTTCCATTTTTACATATTTATTTTCTAATTTTAGCCATTCTAGTGTATGTGTAGTAGCGTCTTGTGATTTGGACTCTTTCTTTTCGAGGATTCACATTTCCTTCAGTTCAGGAAACTTTTGTTGTACTATTTCTCTGGCGGCATCCTCCCCTCTCTTATCACTGATACTCCTTTTCAGAATTCCTTTTTTGTCTGATGCTGGGCCCACTAGATTGTCTCTCATCTTTTCTCTCATCTTCTTTTCTATCTTTTTGGCTCTAGATTCTGTGTAATTTCTTTGACTTTATCCTCAAGCTATATATATATATATAATATATATATATTTTAAATTTTATCTGCCTTTTTTAAACTGCCAAGAATGCTTTCTTTTTTCTTTCTTCTTTCTTTCTTTCTTTCTTTCTTTCTTTCTTTCTTTCTTTCTTTC
>NW_023270323.1:73594243-73616232 GCF_011800145.1 Mirounga leonina | reverse complement strand
TTCTTTCTTTCTTTCTTTCTTTCTTTCTTTCTTTCTTTCTTTCTTTCTTTCTTTCTTTCCTTCTTTCCTTCTTTCCTTCTTTTTCTTTCTTAAGAATTAATTTACTTATCTAAGAGAGAGCATGAGAGAGCAAAAGCAGGGGGAGTGGCAGAGGGAGAGGGAGAAGCCGACTCCCTGCTGAGCAGGGAGCCCAATGTGGGGCCCAATCGCAGGACCCTGGGATCATGACATGAACCAAAGGCAGACATTTAACTGACTGAGCCACCCAGGCACCCACAAGAATGTTTTCTTGTTCTCTAATGACTTTTCCATGTCAGCTGATTCTTGTTTTTTTGGAAGCAATGTGTCCTTAGATTTCCATCAGGATACTAATCGGATTCTGCTTTCTGGTTAGAACTCTCTGTATCTCCTAGGATCTTTATTTCCCAATTATTTAATCTCAGTCTTTCTCCATCACAGTTTCCATCACACTTTCTCCATCATATTTCAGGTGTTTCTGTGTATTTATAAATTAGGCACAAGGATGTTTTCTGGAAGTTCTGTGTGCAAATGGGTACAAATACTATATACAGAGCAATGGCAAATGCCCTCACTGGTTTGGGTTTTCTACTGTCAACCTGTAGAGGGGAAAAGGATGCAGTTAATATTTATTAAGAATTAACTATGGGCTTAAACACTTTCAAATTATAGCAATAAAAACAATGAACAGTTATATAGTGCTCATCATCTGGCTGGCCCTCCTCTAAGAACTTTTCATGTATTCATTGAATTCCATAACAGCCCTGTCCGGGATGTCTGTTACTATTATTGCTCTTTAAAGATAAGAAAATTGAGGGACAGAATGGTTAACCACTGCATCTAAATTTGCACAGCAAATGAGTGGCAAAGCTGGCTTTGAAACACAGCAGTCTGCATCCAGTGTCTTTGCTCCTGAACAGTGTACTATACAGACTCTCTGACATTGATTCCTCCCTGAACCCTTCAAAGAAATCTGTGAGGTGGGCATTATCAATGCCACATTTCAAAAGGAATTTGGAGGCCCAGACAGGTTGAATGACAAACCTTATTCCACATAGCTCACGAATGGATACTGACTCCAAAGCTTGTAGTATATTGCCTCAAATTTGTCCAAAAAATAATAACTTTAAGCACCAATAAAGATTTCTTGACAATTAAATCAATGTTGATTTGAAGCAGGGTAACATTTGAACTCAATATTTTGGTTTAAAGAGTAAGAACAAAAAACTCTGTTACTAATGATCTGTACAAACTGTCTCTTTTACTTTGGAACCAACAATTAAGATCCAAAATATCAATTATGTTGTTTCTCAATAACACAACGGATCAATAACCTTCATTGGTGTTCTTCTTAATTACTGCGTGGGGGTTTCTGCAGAAACATTCTGAACCAGATCTTGCATATTAATCTCAGCACATAGTTCTTGTTCCTCACAATGGAGCAATCAGACCTTGATTAATGTTAGCATTAAACTAACTGCTATCTAATCAGTTGACAAAACGCTGGTTTTGACTCTAGTTTCTGTGGTCTGTTTGTTTCAGATGTTTCTGATTGGTGTTTGCTATGGGGAAGAATAAGGAAATAAGACATACATTATTCATTGAAGTGAATAGAAGGATTTTGTGATATTCCCTCTGGCTTTGACAGAATGACAGAGCAGTAACTCAAGGCCTAAATGTAAACCACCACTCTCCCCATCCTGCTATTTTTTGAAGAATAGAGAATTTAAGCCAATCATCAAATAAGTAAAATGTCGCTCTAGAATTCCACATCATGAAAAATGATACCACCAGCCACCCAACTAGCCGAGGGGAATAAATTAAAGGTAAAAACAAAAATGAAAGAGGGTCTCTTTCTTCTCTTCCTTGTACACCAGATTCCTTCAGATCATGAGATCATCTGTTTTTCTTTCTTCTCTTCTAGTTAAAAATGGCGCTTACCATCTTTTTTCTTCATCTGTTTTCATGCCTTTGTAGTCATCCATTCCTGTTGCCATGTTACCTCCATGTGTCAGTCCTCAGTGACTTTCCCAAGACATAGTTTCAAATCAGCCGGCTCATGTTCAGAATTCTCTGGTGGCTCTCTGGCATTCCCACTAGCTATGTAGAGCTCCAAGTTTCAGTGAGGGTGGCTCTGGGGCCCAAAGGTGCCTGAGAGGGAAGGTCTCCTCCCACCTCTAAGCAGAGCTTTTCCATTTGTATCGGCTTTATCTAAAAGGGATTCTGAATAATGTTTCATTTGAAAAGTAAAATGGTCTGTAACTGAAAAACAATTTAGAAATTACTGGTGCACAGGAGAGAATCTGCATTCTATCCTACAACATACATATTCCATACTATGTTATTCAATAACAGAGAAAGTCATCCATGAAGTGGTGCCTGACTTCAGGCAATTCATGTTATGCTCCTCATTCCAGGATGCCCTTTAAAGACTTAGAATTATTGTAATTTATGTGCAGCTCACTGGACAACCTGTGTCCTCTCATGTCTTCTCCCTGCCTTGGCACATTTGATTCCTTTGCTTAGAATCTCCTGCCTCTGCTGGTTTGTCTGAAAACTTCTATTTCAATCTTCAAGTCTGAGCTCAAGAACAACTTTCAGGGAAGCCTGTCTGATCCTCTGGTCTGGCACTGTCCCATAGAACAGTGTACAATGACAGGAAAGTTCTACAAGATGCACTGTCTCCTTCAGCAGACATTGGCCACACATGACTGTCAAGTCCTTGAAACATGACTCTTAACTGAGGAACTGAATTCTTCATTTTATTTTTAAACAATTCCAATGATTTAGATAGCCAAACATGAGCAGTGACTACTGCATTGGAAAAGCTGCTCTAAGTGAAACTACCCTGAGACTTAACTTCTGTTACAGCACTTTAAAAACAAAACAAAACAAAAACCCAAAAATCCAAAAAACAAAACTAAACAAAAAAACCCTTCATTATAATTCACTGACATTGGCTTTCATTCTGCTGGTCCACCAGCATATGTGGGAAGGGCTGTGTGTTTGCCTGCATAAAAACTTTGCTGCTAGTGAGTGTTTGGGTCATAGTAGGGATTACTTGAATATTGAATGAATAGGTGAAAAGCCAGCATAATCAAGCAAGAAATGTGTCACATTAAAGGAAAATTACAAGGGGCTTTGCAATTAGACCCTCCTTATTTGGAGTCCAGAATGTTTCACTTAGGTGGTGAATGATCTGGGCTAGTTGCCTTTCCTGAGTCTAACTTTCTTACCTATTTAGTGATTTAATGCAAAATTTCCCCTCATTAGATTTGTTGAAAGAATTAATGGAGTGATGGTATATGAATCATATACAAGTTAATTAGTTAATATTAATCCTTTTCTCAAGATTACCCACTGTGTATTTAGCTCCCTATATATATTCTGAAGCATATTTAAATTACCTGCGATTCAAAATTCTAATAATAGAAATGTTTGAAAAATCCACACCAAGAAATAACAACTTGTAATGTATACTAACAGCCAAGGAATATTTTTAAAAGGACTGCAGCTGGTGAGTTGCAGAACCGGGTAAGCGCAGGTGTGTTCCCAACTTCAATGAAACCAAATCCACCTCTATGTGGGTAAAAGTATTTGCAGAAGCATGCCAAGTGACAGGTGGTGAGCTAAACCTGCATGACTAATGGTGGCAGAAAAGAGAAAGGCTGAGGGAGAGAGGCTGTTGGTGGAAACACAGTGATTTATTATTCGCTGGGAAAAATGCCGTGTCAAGAAGTATAGGGTCTTGGCTGACATCAGCGCTCTGAATTAATCGAAACAGTTTTATTCGGGTGAGCTGCAGCCAGAAACAATTGTCCACCTTTGTCATCACTTTGTATGCCTAAGCACAAAATGAAGCGAAGGCTGCCATCTGCAGAAGGGAAGGAGGCCATCATCGCAAAAAGTGTTCAGGTCTCGTCCTATGTGTGCAGAGACAGCAACCCTGGAAACACCGCGATGACATCTATAAACACACACACAAATGCATGTGTGAAAATCACCTCATCTCCAAATCAAAGCCGGAACTCATCCCAGCACACCCTAGGGTTGAGCTAGTGGCATGGCTTTCATCTGCGCCAACCAGATTTCCATTTGAAGTTTGAGCAGGTTCAGGCGTAGGAAACCCGCTGTCATTAATCTAACCAAGGTATTTCTCTAGTAAAGCAACTTTGGTAACTGATAACTCTCATGGAATTACTAACTTTGAAAGTTGATGAGCCCAACTGTTGCTGGGAATGGCCAGCAGCCCCTGTGCTGATGGATGAAAGATTACACCAAACTTTACTATGAAAAGACAGGAGAAAGCAAGGGGGTCAATGCTCAGAGACGAAGACCCTTTGCTCTTCTTTGCTCCTGCCTTTATTTGTCCTTCAGGATAATCATAAATCTTTATCACTGTTTCTCAAGCTTGTGATATGTGACAAGGGGTCTTACTGGAACTAGGAGGATCTGGTTACAGGAAAGATATGATATGCTATGCTAATCTGCATGTCTTACGAGTTCTGCTAAACATAGCCTAGGGGACAATGCATACATCTCTCAGATCACAGGACGGCTGTTTGGGCCAAGAAAGCTTTGGGGAAGGCAACTCCCCTCGGTATTCCTACGGCAGAGTGGTCACGCAGGCATCACCATCCCATAGGCCTACGACTTCTCCAAAACCTTCCCTCACCCCCAGCGACCTCCATGTTACATTTTAGCAAGCCAGGTATTACAGATGATTTCATGCTCTACATTAACCCCAACAAACTGTAAAATGTGCAAATCTGCAAAACTACACTTTCATTATCCAAGAGGTTTTTCTTTCTTTCCATTTTGTGATATTTCTCTTTCATTTTAAATCTCTCCTCCTATGGATCAACGTCTACCAAAAGACTGCAGTTCATTTCCTTATTGTTGTTTTATTGTTTAATTTGCTATCTGAGGTATTTCTTTTGCCAGGTATACAACTAAAACAGATAATTTTAAAGCATCAAAATCATTGAAACTGAAATCAGTTCCACTTAACAATGAATACAAGCATAACTTGCTTTTTTTTTTTTTTTTTTGAGAGAGAGAGAGTGTGTGTGTTGAGGGGAGGGGCAGAGGGATAGGAGGGAGAGAGAGACTCTTGTCTGACATCATGACCTGAGCCAAAATCAAGAGTCAGACACTTAACCAGCTGAGCCACCCAGGAGCCCCACATCAGTTGCCTTTTATGTCAGAAGCTCTGCTAGGCACTGAGAAGCCTACTCAGTAAGATTCACCCTCTACCTGCAGTTGGCAGAATTTCTAGGTATAGCCACCAGGAGTTCATGCTTTAATCCTTGGAAGCTGTGATTGTGTTATATGGCAAAGTTGATCCTAAAGAGGGATAATATCTTGGTATGCCTGATCTAATCACATGAACCCTTAAAACAAAGATCTTTCTCTGGCTGGTGGCAGAAGACAGAGATGAAAGCCAGAGAGTTTCAATCAAAACATAAGACTTGATGTACTATTGTTGGCTTTGAGGATGGAGTGAGCCCCGTGGAAAGCACCTGGGCAGCTTCTAAGAGCAGGGAGTGGCACTGAACTGATAGCCATCAAGGAAACAGGAACCTCAGTCCTACCACCACAAGGAACTAGATTCTGCCAACTAGAATGAGTTGGAAGTAGATTCTCCCCAAAGCCTCCAGTGAAGAGCTAGGCTGGCTGATACCTTGATTTCAGCCTTAGGAGACCCTAAGCAGAGAACCTAGTTGAGCTTATGGGGACTTCAGACCTATGAAACTGTGAGATAATAAATAGGTGCCATTTCAAGCCACTATGTTTTTGGTAATTTGTTGCACAGCAGTAGGTAACTATTACAGTATCCTTACAGAGCACAGAGTTTAGTAGGAAATGAAAATATCTGAAGAATAATTATAAGGCAGTGTGATATATATTGGTATCGAGGAAAACCAGAATGTGTTATAGCTGTTCAGAGAATGGTGGGGCTCACTTTGGGGCATCTAGATGACGTTTGACTTCAGACGTGCACTATGTGTAAAGTGCATAGGGGTTTGGCAGGCAAAGATAGAACAGAAATGCTATGCAGGCAAAGAGCACAGCATCTGCAAATAGCCACTATTGGATTGGTTCCTTTGGGGGAAGACTAGGAGATGGGGATTCCTGTGCAGGACTTTGTTTCGTTGTTGTTGTTGTTCTTTCATTTTTGTTTTTTTCCGAGGAGTGCCGTTGGAATGTCTACCTGTGGAAGGGAGACAGAGGAAGCAGGTATTCGGAGAGAGAGAATTTGAGTTGTGATTCGGCCCCAACAAAGTCTTCAGCCAATCCCAGGGAGAGTTCTGGAGCTGGAATGGCTCACTGGGGATGTCTTGAGTTGAGTCAGGGAAGCCAGGACTTCATGCCCTTGTGTGGATCAGTCACGGATGCAGGCTGTCCTGTGGAAGAAGATGTGACTTCGAGCAAGGCAGTTTTCTGTATTTGGGACCTATTCCCAGTGAAGGGGGACAACCAAGAGCTTCTGCCAATATACATTTCTGAAGTGGGGACTGGTAGATACACACAGAGGCATGGAGGAGTCTGGCCTATTCAAAGATCAGTGAGAAATTTAGTGTAGGTAAGGATATGCAGAAATTTAGAGGAGACTAGTAAGAAATCATTCTATTTTTTTAAGAGTTAATTTATTTTGAGAGCGAGCGAGAGAGAGAAATCTAGAGCAGGGTGGCAGGGGCGGGGCATGGTGCAGAAGGAAAGGGGGAAGCAGACTCCCCACTGAGCAAGGAGCATGACGCAGGGCTCCATCCCCGGAACACGACCCAAGCTGAAGCAGACGCTTATCCAACTGAGCCACCCAGGCGCCCCCATAAAAAATCATTCTAGAGAAATGAGTGGATCAGCTTCATGGAGAGCCCTGTATGTCAGACTAAACAGACAGATGTGTGTTCTCTTGTCCCTTCATAAACCATTAGAGGGTTTTAAGCAGAGGGGTGACTTGGATTTTTATGAGTTAAATGTTTTTGTGGCAGTGGAGATAGAGTGGGTACCTGATTTAAGGCATAAGGAATGGAGGAAAAAAATGAACCAAGGGATACTTAGAAGAATTCAATAAGGTTGGGTTTGAGATGTGGGGAAGAAGCTGGACTTGGGGATTATCTTTATATTTGATATTTATGTTGGGCTCCTGTGATATATTTTACTGTCTGAGCAACTGAGTGTATAGTGGTGCCATCTATTCAGCTAAGAATAGAGGTGAAGTAGATTCAAAGGTAAAGATAGTTTCTGTGTTGAACATGGTTTGGAGGAGTTGGTAAAGCTAGAAATAACTGGTAGGAAGTATAGAAATGGAACAAACGAGGCAGAACCACGGTAGTGATGGGAACGCAAATGTCAGTGGCAGAATAAGGCACTTACTAAAGTCTCAAGAGGGTTAACAATTTCCCGGATAGCTCACTGACCATGAAGAGAAAGTGACTAAGATAGAACCTCAAGGAGGCAATATTTAAGAGGTGGGTCAAAAGGAAGAGGAGAAAGAAGAAATCTGAAGGGACCTGAGGTGTAGGAAGACATGGAAAGGCAGGTAGTATCCCAGAAATCAAAAGGAAGGACATAAGAAAAAGTAAATGGTTGAGTGTCAAATGCTAGACCCAACCATTGCCCTCATGGAGTTTACAGTCTGATGGAGGGATGGACATGAACTGAAAATTATGCACACACACACACACACACACACAACTATATAATTACTGCCATAGTAATTATACATAGTGTAGAATGCTAGCATAGATTGTATTGGGGAAGTCTGACCTTGTTTGGAATATCAATGAGAACTTCTCCAAGGAAGTGATATTTGAATTGAAATATGAAGGATGGGTAATATTCTGGGTTGAATTTATTATCCCTTCCCCCCAAATTCTTATGCTGAAGTCCCAACTCTCAGTACCTCGGAATGTGACTGTATTGGGGACAGTGTCTTTAAAGAAATAATTAAGTTACAATGAGGTCATTGGGGTGGATCCTAATCCAATACAACTGGTGTGCTTATAAGAAGAGATTAGGACACAGACACAGAGAAGGCGGCCATGAATGAAGCAAGGAGAGAGGCTGCAGAAGAAACTAACCCTGCCAACACTTTGATCTTAGACTTCTAGCCTCCAAAATTGTGAGAAAATACATTTCTTCTGATTAAGCCAGCCCATCTGTGCTACTTTCCTATGGCAGTCCTAGCCGACTGATACAGCAGGAAACCACCCACCAGAGTGAAATGATGAAAATGTACAGATGTGGATGAAGTCAAGGGATATTTGACAGGTAATATGAATAGCACTTGATGGTGATGAACTGGATATTGGGAAATAAGATTGTTGTATGTGGTGATACGGATCAGGACAACAGTTTACAGTGAGTGTTGGTCTGAGTCCAGGATGTGGGAAGTTGGAAAGCTGGGGAATGGAAGGAGTGGAGGTTAAGATGAAGAGTGTGGTGAACACATTTGAGTGGTCAGTTGCCTGGACCCAGTACCTTCTAGTCAGCAGGGACTGGGGCTGCCTTCTCCTTACAGAATGGACAACTTGGACCTGCAGCTTAGATGAGTGAGATGTTCTACAAGGAAGTCTTTCTTGTTGTGTTAAGTCATTAGAAGGAGAAATATAAACTTTATGAAAGTATATAAGCAGGCGAGGAAGTTCATTGGCCTATAGTTTGGGTGGTTATTACTAAGGGAGAGGTTTTAGGATGCGGACAGGTGTGACATGAGGGGGAGAAACAATAGTTGGAGAGAGAAAATCAATAGGTGAAGTCAGGGTGGAGGTGAGGGAGCATTTGTAATCATGAGCCCACCATGTCTGATGGTCCTGGGAGAAGGAAGGTCATCTGAGCAGGCAGAAAGAGCCTGACGTTTGTCATTCTGGAGCCCAGGAGAAAGACAGCCTGCTCTCCCTTTATGAACAGCATGCAGAGCACCACGCCATGTAGCTTGTCTGGGGACAGCTGCTGAGGCCTGCCAGGCTGCTCCTGCCAGGGCCCTGGCTTCCTGTGGAGCTTTCATGATGGCATAGGGAGGCAATGGGAGGCTCAGGAAGTCTGGAAGCTACAGCTCTCAAGGGTGGAGGGGCCACCTGGCAAGGACCTGGGGTCAGGGAGGGAAAGTTTTAAAGTGACAGTGCTCATCCACCTAACACACATTTGATGAAAGCCTGGTGGGAATAAACACCATCCTGGGTTTGGAGAGACTCTGGGGGTTCCCAGTAGAGTGAAAGTGTTTGCTCTCCAGAGTTGGGTTGCATTATGCCTCTTCCTCAAAAAAGTATGTCCAAGTCCTTACCCCTGGAACTGTGGAGGTGAAGGCATTTAGAAATAAAGTCTTTGTAAATTAAATTAAAAATCTCAGCATGAGCTCATCCTGAATTTAGGGTGGGCTCTACATCCATTGGCTGGTGTCCTTATAAGAGAAAGGAGATGGGTATTTGAGACAAAGTCACACAGACATAGAGGAGGAGGCCACATGAGGATGGGGACAGATATTGGAGTAGTGTACCTACAAGCCAAGAACACCAAGGATTCCCCCAGCTGCTAGAAACTCGAGAGCAGCATGGGACAGAGTCTCCCTCTGAGCTTCTAGAGTGAACCGACACCACCAACACCTTGATGTCAGACTTTCAGCCTCCAGGACTGTGAATCAACCCATTTCTGTTGTTCTGAGCTACCTCATTTGTGGTACGTGTTACAGCAGCCCTGGGAAACTAACATAACCTCTAAACTTACATTTTAATAATGGATGCAACAAATAAGCAAGTAAATACGGCAACATATGTCCAGATCTTTGATAAATGTATCTAAGAGCTAATCTGGGGGATGTGGTTGAGTCCCAACCTCCTCCGGACCCTCCTGGGTGTGATCTGAAACCAGACTCCGGTGTGCAGAGGGCAGGGAGCATCAAAGAGGGAGGCAGGCCACTCCCGGTTGGTAGGCGGCAGGTGTAACAAGCAAGCGAACTTACATACGAGGCTAGTCAGAGGAGTAGATTTCTACACTCACCTACCAAATCTTAAAAGTTTCTATAGAAGCTTAAGTGGTGTTCAGTCACGTACACAGTACAGATAGTCTTAACACCACATTGTTATCTCAAGGCTGTGTCCTTGGGGCAGCTTCTGGGCGCGGGAAAGGCAAGTGAAAGACACATCCTAAGGACAGGGGAGAACAAGGGCCATCTCACGGGTCAACCGGAGGTGATGTCTTCCTAATGACCTCCCCCAACAGTTGTGATCAAGGCAGAGGTGGGAGGGAGGCACACATAGCCTGAGATATTCAGAGAAGGGCCCTTGAAGGAGGCGACATTTGAGCAGGGTGAAAGTAGTGGTTCTGGGGAGACACTTAAGGAGGAGGTGACAGTTTGGACAGATGCCCTGACTGGAAGAGGGCAGATGTGTTCAGGGGGGAGAGAGGGGAGTGGGGCCAGAGCCCACGAGGTGGCTGCGACCAGCTGTCAAGCGCTTGCAGGCCATGGCACAGGTTGGCATTTTATTGTTAAGAGTCCAGAGCTTGGGGACACCTGGGTGGTTCAGTTGGTTAAGCATCTGCCTTTGGCTCAGGTCATGATCCCTGCATCCTGGGATCGAGCCTGGCGTTGGGCTCCCCGCTCAGCTGGGAATTGGCTGCTCTCTCTCCCCCTGCTCGTGCTCTCTCTCTCTCTCTCTCACTTGCTCACTCTCTCTCTCAGATTTAAAAAAAAACAAAAAACAAAAACCAACCAACCAACCAACCAACAAACAAAAAAAAATGAGTCCAGGGGTTAGTGCTGGAAGAGAGGAGAAAGCAGAAAGGCTCAGGGTGAGGTATGGGCAAGTCCTTGCAACGCAGAATCTGCCTTTGCAGAGCCAGTGAGAACTGCAGGGAAAGGGCAGTTTGCTCTTCCCAGTCGTGCCTATGGCTGGGTAAGATTTCCATTGGCAAGAGACATCACTAACCGACATTTCTGATCCTCCAGCGCCACGTGGGCATGATGCCTTGTGCCGGGCCACTGCTCAACTGCTTTTATGAAAGTGGAGCCCAATTCAGCAATGTGGCCGGACGAGAACAGCAAGGGGGTGAAGACCGAATGTTTTTATTTTAGGACATTCAGAATAGAGTCCTGGGGCTTATGTAGCAATAATCACAGGTACAGTGATTACATGGCTCCATGTGTAACCCATGGAGTCACTGTCAATCTTGTGATTTTCTTTGATGGGGGACAGAATTGCTGAGGGAATTAGGAAAGGCTTGATGGGGCTTTCCCTGGGGGATGACAGTAACTACTCAGAGGAAGAAAGCCATGAATATTTTTGATGAACCTACTGTGTGCCAGGCATTATGTGGGGTTTGCTGCACACAGTAAGTCACTTACCTTTTCTACCCCCTAGGAAGTTGGCATTATTCATATGAAGAGTCTGCATATGAAGACCCTGAGTCCTAGAGGGTTAGTTGATTTGTGCCGGGTCAACCAGAATGGAGCCACAAGTCCAGGCCAGCTGGACCCCGGAGCTTGTAACCTTCCTGGTGCCAAGCTAAAATTCCACCCCCCTGCCAAAAAGATCCTGACTCAGCAGATGCCACATCACACCTGTCTACATATGCCTCCGTTTCCTCATCTGTTAACCGAGAAGACTGAACACGACAGCTGAAGGTAAGCTTTGCTCGGGTTTAGAGAGCCCGCAGCTTTCCATTTATGCCACCTGAGCTGGTACATTTCCTGCATCCAGTATGCAAAGTGAAACAGGTTCATTCTCACTCTGACTGCTCTTTTGGTTGTAATTCTTATCGTTATTGCTACTCTTGCAAGGAGGAGTAAATCATTACGTGTGTATTTTTGTTGGCTTTTTCCCCCCTCTCTCTTTCAAAGTTAATCGGGTTACTTCTATGTAATTTTTTACAAAGTAAATTCCCAACTACCTTTAACCACAAATTAGTCATCACATTGAGCTTTTCAGGGTTATATTAAGTCATTCGTCATAGATGTTGCCGATAATAGTTAGCTTAGGCTAAATGTTTCCTCGTTCAGGGTATTTATCACATCCTGTACTTGCCAAGCCTGTGGAAATGAAAGCAGGCAGGGTGCGAACTTGTTCATGGGAAGTGCAGGGTAATGAATGAAAGCTGGCTAAGCTGCCAAGGCCTCTGTCGTTGGGGGATGGTTATTATTGGCGTTAAATCCTTCGTCGGCATGTTTCATTCCTGAATGATCGAAGTGGCAAAGAGGAAGTATACACAGGTTCCTAAGTACATGTGGAGGATGGAGGAAGAAGCTGGGCTTTCCACTCTGGGAACCAAGATTTCCTTGACCTTGGGCAAATCCTGTGCCCTCCCTCAACCTCTAGATCCTCACTTGTGATGTGTGAACTGGAACCTCGACCCCACAGGGCTGTTGTGAGGTTCAAATGAAATCGTGTCTGTGAAACACGAGCCCAGTGCCTAGGCCATAGTATTCGGCAGATTTTGACTTCTGGTCACTTGACACCTGCCTTGAAAGTAATCTCCGAAGCATTCAGCTGGACTGATTATGACACACCTCACATCCCTAGTCTTCTATGCTGGATGGGTTTGCGGACTTGAGCCTCATATCTGCCCCCTGAAAACATATCTTCAGAGGTACCCCATGAATTAATTAATCTGGTTTCTCATTCTGGTTCATCCTAATCCATTTTGTTTTGTTTTATTTTGTTTTGTTTTGTTTTGTTTTGTTTTTAGGAAGTGCCTTTTGACACCGTGTTCATGCTTTCATGCTCTCTGGTATTCAACATCTACCCAAGCCCTTACTCTGGCTTCATGCTCTCATGTATGAACTGGACTTTAAGTGCAACACTTCATTGGCTTCCATTACACTAGGAATAAGATACAAATAACTCCAGGATCCTTGCCATGGCCCACTGACCCCATGTATGACAGTGCTGAGAACATCCTTCAACTCCTCTTGCTATCTCCTTTCCCTTTTTCCATCCACCTCTAGAAATAGGCCTTCCTGTGGCTCCAGGACCCCACCAAGCTAGCTCCCACCTCAGCTCATTTGCTTCTCCTTGCTAGAACCGTGCCTACCGGTTATGGTTTGTACGTCCACCAACTTCATGTCTTGGCTTAGATGTCATGCCCTTAAAGAAACCTTCCCCTAACTCCCTGTTTAAGGTAGTACCCCCCACCATTGCTTCCCACCCTCTCAGTCCGTTCTATTTGTCTTCCCAGTCTTTATCATTGCATTATGTATCAACTATACCTTTTGCCTGATTTGTCCCACTATAGTATGAGTAATATGATGGGAAGGAATTTCATTGTTTTGCTTTGCCCTATATCCCCAGCCCTAGAAAAATGCCGGACACACAGTGTATATGATATAAATATTTGTTAAGTGAAAGAATACATAAACACACTGACCTTTATCAATAACCATGTCATGGGACTTGGAATAAAGGGAAGAGGCAGATGAATGAGGGGCTTGTCCCCTCAGTGCATTTTCTCTTTGAATGATGATTGCTTTGCTCTATCAGGTTGGGGGTATTATTCCCATTTTGCAGAAAGAGAAAAAAGAGGCTCAGAGATTAAGTTATTCAGGTAAAAGGATGGTGCATGAAAGTGCCTCCATTTCTCTAACAGTAAATGCTCTGTAAGGACTTCTTTAATGAAGAAACAATTTGTTACATAATCCAGGCCTGGGAACTATGTTTAATCTTCTGATTGTTGGGTTTATTATTTTTATTGTTGTTGCTATTATTATTACTAATTATTATTATTATCACTCCTTGAGCTTGATATCATAATATCAAGTTATCAATATCCTATATCATAATATCAAATATCATAAACTCTCCAAGGCTATATGAATGAGGACATAGCACATATTCTGTACCCACATAGGATTCCATTGATGGAATGCAGAAAACCAGATGAAAGGCTAGACTCACATTCATACGAACTACACTATAGCCACTTCTGCTTCCTCGTCCTGCACTCTCCTTGTTTGTGTGAAGGTGTTGAGGCTCAAGGTCACACAGAGGCAGAACTTACATAAGGCACAAGGTCTACAGAGTCCCTCAAGCTTTCTGTCCATCACGAAGTACTATTCTGTTCTTTCTTTCTTTATCACAAGCCACTAACAGAGTACCTGGTATTTAGTAGGTCTTGGGAAATGAATGACTGTATGCTTACAACACCAATTGTGCCCTTTGTAGTTGGGTCCCATTAATTCAGTCATTGAACACATTTTTACTGGACTCTATTTCCCAAGTCCTCAGCTGTAGCCATGGGATGAAATGACAATAGGCAGGTGTCCTTGCCTGCAGGAAGCTTCCATTCCATTCTCACATCAGTACAATATACATTATTGCAGATGCTACTTTCTCTACATTGACTCTGGGAAATAGAAAATGAGAATGCTTGATTTAATATTTTTCAGTTCACTGCTTTTATTCCAAGAACAATTTTCACTCCAATTCTCTGGCCTTACCAGTGTTACTGAATAGAGATAATTCTTAAACACCCAGCAAGATGAAACACATGGTTTCTTTCTTTTGATGAATACATAACAATGTTTTTTTTTAATCTATTTTTGGAGACAACCTTTTTTTGTACAAACAAATTTTATATATGATGTTTTAAAGAAAAAACAACCAAGGCATATAAACAAAAAGCTTTTTCTTCATATATCAAATGGTTCATAAAAAACATTTAGCTCTTGTTAAAGAAGCCGTAGTGCTCCCTAATTACCATCAAGTGTTATCTCTTAAGCTCACCACATAAGATATCTGCTTTAAGACAGAAGATAGCATAAATATAGTAGGCTGAGGCTGCACATGAAAAAAGAAATCAACTGGTCAACAGATGTACAGAAAGTACCTACTACATGCAAGACAATATTCTAGAAATTGATGTACACAAGAGAGACTTCATCTTTGCCATTAAAGAGCTTACATTCCAGGGAAGAAACAGAAAATAAGCATGCAACCAAACATAACTGATGAGGATAATGTTAGGTCCTGATAAGTGTTATGAAAAAGAGAACACTGACCTATGTGTTCAAGAGGGACTGAGGGTATTGCCTTAGCTGGAGGTGGGAGTCTCTGAGATGTTCTTGTGTTGGGACCTGAGTACTGAGAAGAGAGTCACGTGGAGATGGGAGGCAATGGAATGAACAGCACATACAAAGGCCCTGAAATGAATGCACACGTTTTGCTGTTCCAGGGACAGCAAGAAGGATATGTAGTTGAAGCTTAGAGGTGAGGGAGTGAGTGGCCAGGGGTGAAGTTCAGGACACAGGCAGGGGTGACATCCCAGAAGGCCTTGTAGGGCACAGGTAAGAGCCCGAGGAATGGTTTTATGCAGGGAAGATCACACTGGCTGATTATAAAGCTCTCTCTTGCTTCTGTGTGGATAACAGCCTTTAGGACACACCCATGAGGAGGGGGCACCAGGGAGCATGATGGCCCTGGATAGTGCCTGGATTCAGGTTTCAGTGTTAAAGGTGATAGGAAAAGACAGGGTTGGAGGATGTTTGGAGGAAGCAGTCATAGAGCTTACTGATAGACCAGTTTGGGGTAAGAGAAAAGGGAAAAATTCAAGCATTGCTACTAGTTTGGGGCTTTAGGAACTGGGTTAATGCTGGTGCCATTTCCTGAGATAGGAAGGCTGGCGGAGAGGGGATGTGGGGAAAACATGTGCTCTGTTCTGGGCCAAGCACAGTTTTAGATCCCATCAGATAGCTCACTAGAAATGCTGAGTCGGCAGTTATGCACAAGAGCCTGGGACTCGGAGTCATCAAGGCTGGAAATGCATATTTGAGAGTCTTTCTGTATCTGTGGTATTTAAGGACAGGAGGCGGCATAAAATCACCTAAAAAATAGCATAGCCACAGAAGGTAAGAGGTTTGGGAAGGGAATCTTAGACACTCCAAAATTCAGGGATCTGGTAGAGAGGAAGGAGACAGTTTAAAAAGCCAAAACGAAGGATGATTTAGGAGCAAAACAATGTAAGAAATATATTAATTCCTAAATGTCTTTCCCAGTTAATCCTTGTGAAATCATTGTGTTCTCCTTTGTCCCTGAGGTACCTTGCTCGGCATCCCTTCTGGTCCTGGCTTCACCTTCAACTACATCAAGTCAGCAGGTCCAGATTTTCTAGTTCTGGCCTGTTTCTACCTTGATGTTCTTCTTACAGATTCTGGGCCCTGCCCTGTTTTGGGATTTACTTCTCAGACACTCACTGTGGATATCCGTGAGCTTCAAGTACTTGTGGGTGCATTATCAGGGCGAGAACCACAGGCTCTCAAACACAGAATGGGAAGAAACAAAAACAAAGCACTGACTATAAATATGGAAATGTCTCTGGCTATGCTCGCTTGTGTTTCCATCCAGCAAGAGTTTCTGTGTGTACTTTGGGGACAAGTACAGACTATAATTGTAATTTTGGGGTCTTCTCTGACTCCGATGCCTGGAGGGGAGAGGTGATGTTTTGTAGGTGAAAGGCCATGGGTCTCTGGGAGAAAGATCTAGACCAAAATGTCTTATGGTGTCTGTAATAGATTGGTGTACTTAATTGTCCAAATGCACCTCTCTCTTAGACGATTAGTCCTGCATAGGGCAGCAGCCATGTTTTAATAATAATAACAGTAACAGTAGCGAAGATAAAACAGCGGATATTAATAGAGGTTATGTCTGCGCTAGACACTGTATCATGAAAAGCTCTGTTTAATCCTCAAAACAAACTTTAGAGGCAGGGGTTACTGTGATCTCCAGTTTTCAGATTAGTAAACAGGCTTATAAAGTTGAAGAGATTCCCAAAATCATATAGCAAGTCAATGCCAAATAGCACATTGAGATTTGTTTGACTGTGATTTAAGCACTGGCTTTAAATATAGGCTTAGAATCAAACCAACCTGGGGATCTTGTTAAACGTACACATTCTGGTTCAGCAGGTCTAAAGCAGGGCCCATGACTCTGCATTTTTACCACCTCCCAGATGATGCTGGTGCTGTGGTCCATGGACCGTGCTGCCTTACTCAAAGCATCTACGCCCTACTCCCATTTGCCATACTATGGGAGTCCAGCAAATGCCTCTTGACAGAATGAACATGGGGAGAAGAGACAATAAGAATCTTCCCTTCTGCTGAGGGAAACTCAGATCTAATGGGGCCACCTGACCTCAACATTTCTTAACTCCCAAGTAAGGAAGGAGAGAGTTCAGTTCTCTTGTTTCTGTGATTAGGTTTTACACAAGAATGAGTTGAAACACATTTCAATCACATCTTGGCTAAAACTTTAAACTAGAAATGAAAGAGATCCCAAATTGGGTCAAGATTATTCTAGTCTGTACCTTTGCGTGTAAGATCAAGGGGAACTTCACCTGGCTTTCTCAGGCTTAACCATAAATTACATTTTGTGTGTGTGCATGGCAATTTTTTCCCTCACAGTATTTTCCTCCCCACTACACCTGAAGTCCTTATAACCTTTTCTCCCTTTCCTTCATGCTGCTGGTAACAGAGGCTAAGGTTTCTCTGCTTTGCAAAGGGAAAAATAGGAAGCACAGATATTTTAAGTGGTTTCCCAAGATCACGCTGGGAATCAGGAGTGAAAGGTGAAAGAAGAAGGTAGACTTCATGCTCCTGACTCTTGGTCCACATGCTCCCTCCCTCACCACACTACTCTTTCTGGTGACATGCATTCTTTCTCAAGGAAACAGAATGCTGAGCAACAAGATGGAATTAACAACCTTAAAAACTTGGGAGTGGAGGGAAGGTTTCTGAAGGACAGGTTATACCGAAACTCGACTACACCGTCCCCTTGAATTCTCTAACATGTCCTTGTGGCTGGACTTCCAAGTGACCTTTCAGCTTCCACCTGCCCAGTGACCCATGGATAGGAGTTAATGTTCTCCATCCTACCAACCACTGCCACAGAGTCTAAAAGAGGCTGTACAAACAAAATTTTGGACACATGATGAACTGTTTAAGATGACAGTCCCCCTAAGTCAGAGGTGTGTGTCTGATCCTTTACAAATGGTCCAGAGACAATAAGACAGTCTGTCAGAATGAAGGTGGACCTTGCTGTGCTCTGTGTTGAGTCCTTCTCTTTTACTTCTCCCTTTGTCTGTGTTATGTCTTTTTCTTCTTTCATCTAATTTGGTGTTTTTATTTTATATATGTATCTATACTATATGACATACTTGTGGACCTGGCATGTCATTTGACTTGTCTCTTCTAGACTCTATCCTAACCATTGAAACTGAATCTTAGTTTTATCCAGTTACCACCATCATGAGTGTCTACTCCTGGTTTTGCTCTCGGCCCACAATCTCCTTTCATAATTGACTCGGGACAAGATGTTCAAATGTGGAACCTGGAGCTTGGTTCATTGAAGTCAGTCTGAATGTAGCACTTTACCTATTCTACCCACCGCTTCCTTGGTTTGTTCCCTGGCATTATTCACAAATTCAAAGCTCTCTGCTCAGGGTGGAGATTGAGGGACCAGCTCTCTTTCATGGTCACGAGAGTGAGAGCATGAACACACTAATTGGTTACACAGGCCAGCCAGGGGCAAATGGGTCTGGAGATTAGGAACAAAACTAGTCCCAAGGGAGACTGTCAAGGGTCATAGCAGATTTTGCCAAACCCACTGTCAGGTTTCTGGAGCCAGAAATAAAAACTGAAGCAGAATATCCGGAGCCAGGTAAACACAGGAATAAAGCAAGAGACATGAATGAAAGAGGATTCAAGGCAAAGGCATTTGTACCCTTGTATGCACAACACCAGAGGATTAAGAGCTCCATTATTTTGGGACTGGCAGGTTAAAAACATGGCATCTCAGCAGGTACCAGATCAACTTTCTTTCACTAGATTACAAACTCTTGAAAAAGGGGAATATGGTATAATTATTTTGTATCTGCCACATAAATTAGCAAAGTTCTTAGGACACAGAGAGCACTTAATGTATACTGAATTACCTATCTCATATATAATGCTTGTCTTATGAAGCCTACTGTTCTTTTTTTTTTTTTTTTAAAGATTTTATTTATTTGAGACAGAATGAGAGAGAGAGAGAGAGAGAGAGAGCACATGAGAGGGGGGAGGGTCAGAGGGAGAAGCAGACTCCCTGCCGAGCAGGGAGCCCGATGCGGGACTCAATCCAGGGACTCCAGGATCATGACCTGAGCCGAAGGCAGTCGCTTAACCAACTGAGCCACCCAGGCGCCCTAAGCCTACTGTTCTTTTGAGAAAAGATTGTAAGCCATGGCCCTCAGTGGAATGATGAACTCTATCAGTTAACCTCATATGAAACTGATTTCAAGTAGTAAAGTGTAGTCTCTAGAATTCATCTTCTCAGGCTTGAGTCTAGCCTTGCCACTTGCTGGTATATGTACATATATATGTATATACACATGTAAATATGCACACACATATATGTATATACACATGCATACACACACACACACATATATAGGGGGAGAGAGAGAGAGGCTTGTATGAAATTGTGTAGCTAGTGTCTGTAAGGTTTTCTCTGCATCTGATTGGGAACTTGACATTTACAGGGAACACACTCACAAGGGGAACATCATGAACAGGCTAGACAGGAACCCACAAGCATGACACGGAACTCCACAAAGATGGACTGAAAACCTTGTCCGTTCTTGTTGCCTCTGACCTGGGTTACAAGAGTGTTCTGCAGAAACCAGGGCCATTTGTTTCAGAACAAAACATACACCTGATCTAGCACTCAGAGAAGCTGAAAGAGGGATCCAAGGGAAGGTGGAGAAATTGCAGACCCAGCTGCTGCTTCATGCCAGTGAGGAAGTCAGGTGGTCGGTAACAATGAACATGAGCAACAAAATGGAGGCTGCTTCTCTGTTGCCCTCCAGAATATCCCAAGAATCTTTTTTGTGGCTGACCCTAGGAAACACATAGGAAAAGGAATCCTGGGAAATGTGCTTCAGCCTAGCAGAGTTGACAGATGACAAAGTCATCTCAATGACAGATCAAATAATTTTAGGTAATTTAGTAATATGTGAAGCCAATTTAAAATCTTCCTCATCTAAAATTTAAGTGATCATCGTGGCAGCAAATTAGAATTGGAAGACAGAAATCTTAAAGTGTGAAGGTTTCAAGCACTTGAATGTGGTGGCCACGAAGCCATGGGATTTGTCTTGTATTTATTCTCCCTTGTTAAGGTCAGTCAAACTTGTTTCTTAAGCAGCCCAGAGCTTGTGCAATTGCTCTGTGAAGTCGTGAAGGACCCAGGCTCTTCTAGCTTTCCATTCCACCATATGTGGCACATAGTCCTCATCTTTGGGATGTTGAGATGGATGCTCTGCCCCAGGCATTGATGTCATCCACCAGGTAGAAGAAAGGAGTTAGTGAGGAAAAGGGGAGTTCCTTTGATTGGTGGGGGGCAGTTTTCCTGGAAATCAGCAGGAGATCACAGCTTTTGTCTCACCGATCACAACGGAGCAAATGTCTACTCTAGCAGCTAGGAAGGCTGGGACTGGTGTTTTGGGGCTTTCTTTCCTTATAAACACACTACTGCTCCAAACAAAATTACTGTTGTGGTAGTACGGAAGAAGTGAGGAGAGGTAGATACTGGATGGGTAACAGGCATTGAGTGCCAGAGGGGAAAATGCCAGAAAAAAACAGGGAGACTAGGCAGGAAATTTCTGAAGAAGGAAGAGCCTGGAGACTTGGAGGGTGGGCCATGGATGGGCATGGTTGGAAGAGGTGGTGTCAGATGCATTGTGGAGGTAAAGCGACCAGGACTGGCAGATAGATTTTATGCTCTGTGGTATGGGAAAAAGATAATCCCATGAGCCTTGATTTAGGATAAGGTTTGGATGTTGGGCTGCCTGGACCCAGTGGCCATGTCACAGGACTCAGGACACCATGGTTCACTCTTTTGCAATGTTGCAATGATGCAGCTGGACACAAGGAAGGTCAGACAAAAGCAAGGAATGGTTGCTGGATTATTCAATCCTAAAGGATGAAGGAATGGGGCCATATGGAGGTGGGTGTCGTGGCTGTTCAATGGATGAAGAGTGATGTACAACTAAAAGTAGGAAAACCAGGTTTGGGGGTATGGCAAACACCCAGGGGTATGGCAAACACCCAGCATTAGCTCTTACCACCTGCATCTGCAATGACCTGAACTTCTCTGAGACTCAGCTTCTTTCTGTCTAAAATTAGGGAGTGATAACTTTATCATCTTAAGCTTGTCCTGAGAATTACTTGAGATCTTTATAAGAATGATTTCTTTTTCTCCCTTGGTGCCTGCGCTGGGGAAGGAAGTACCCTCTTTTCTGAAGCCCCAGGAAATTCTGATAACAGACTTACACCATATCTTAGAGGCTATCTGATGTTATGGAAAGGGCCAGACTTTAGCACACATAGATAGGGTGTCAAAACCTCTTCATCAGCAATGTGACAACTTGTCCCGACCACAGTCTGACAAATGCAAAGCAGAGATAATGACACTGACATCATGGACTCCCTAAGAAGCTCACTGAGAGCTAAGTGGGAAAACTAAGTAAACTTAAATAAAATATAGCGATAAAATCTCTAGCCCAAGACCTGGCATGGGGGCAGATGTTTATTCTCCTGCATCGAATAAATAGGGAGACATTAGCAGAGACAGATTATTCAGTTTAAAATGATCGGGTTTTCTGCGATACCGAGCTCTTAACCCACCCAAGCCTGGTGGACACATTCTTGCTAATCCCATTCTTGTTTCGGTTTTTGTTTTGTTTTGTTTTGTTTTTTGAGAAATTCCGGGTCTCATCCTGGAACCTCTCCTTACTGCTGTCATAACCCTTTGGAATTAGGAGGTCTGGAGACTTTCAGTGGAGAATAACCCATGATGTGACACAGTCAGTGTGTTCTACAGCACCCCACAAATAGGATAAGTTCTGGAATGATATAAGCAAGGGACTCTGAAAGAAAGAGAGAGAGAGAGAGAGAGAGAGAAAGAAAGAAAGAAAGAAAGAAAGAAAGAAAGAAAGAAAGAAAGAAA
>NW_023270323.1:73499169-73594233 GCF_011800145.1 Mirounga leonina | reverse complement strand
AGAAAGAAAGAAAGAAAGAAAGAAAGAAAGAAAGAAAGAAAGAAAGAGAAAAAAGAAAGAAAGAGAAAAGAAAGAAAGTGAGGAAGAAAGAAATCAGCCAGGATGGAAGGGATAGATTTCCCTTGGGCCACATTTCAGTGGTGAAATAGTGAGTCATAAAAAGAGACCTGTATTTTAAATGACACACAAGGGACGCCTCCCTGTTCCACCTGATAGGACCCTCAGCACAGATCAGAACTGGGAAGGCCTTCCAAGGCAACAGGCTGGTTGGTGGCTGATAGAAAGATTGTCAGGGACTTCAGTCGTGCCTTCCATTTAGAAAGCTTCCTGTCATCAGACTAATCACTGAGCCTTTTCCTTGTGACTAATGGGTAGTTTTCGTTAATCTCCAGAAACCTCTGATCAATTAACTGCTATTTAAGCCAATCAAGGAAATTGAGATACGGGGTTTAATTAGCTTTCTGAAGGTTATTCACAGTATCAGTCCGTGGAGAATCCTGAAGTGGAACTCAGGGCAGAGCTGGTAGATGTGGCAAGAGTGAAAGCGAGGTGACATGTGGGTGGTGCCAAAGATGTGAGCAGACCCCCAAGACGAGGCATTCCTGCCCACGCCAGGAAACCAGAGGTTCCTTTTCTATGGCTCCATAAAGGAAACCAATTTGAACACTTAAGTTTGAGTGATTAACTTTTTTGTTTCTTTGTGTTTGTGCTTTTTTTTTTAAGATTTATTTATTTATTTGAGGGGGGGTGGGGTGTGGCAGAGGGAGAGAGACTCTCAAGCAGATTCCCCACTGAGCAAGATGGGGCTCCATCCCAGGACCCTGAGATCCTGACCTGAGCCAAAACCAAGAGTCAGATGCTCAACCAACTGAGCCACCCAGGTGCCCCTGTGTTGGTGTTCTTAAGGCACGTTTCACTTCAGACATATTTGTCTCTAGCTCACTGGATGGTCTCATCAGCCCTCCACTTAACCTCACTCTGTGATTGGGAGGAATTAATGGTACAGCTGGTTTGAAGATTTGATGGTGCAGACTTAAGTCTAGAACACCCTCAAAAATTTTAAGCAGAGCCAAGCACATGTAAGGGTAGTGATTAGCCTTTATTATTACTGTTATCCGCCCCCAAATTCTATCAATGCAAACTCCCTGGTATTACGAAAACAATTTATCGTTTCTCTATCCCTCTTATTCTGGATGACTGCTGAGATAGGGTTAGCTCCCTCTTCTTGCAGTTTTTGGTGGCAGTGTGCAGCCCCGTCTGCCTTGTCTCTCCAGGGCCCCCCAAATCAGCTGTGGTTTGACATCTCTTTCCCAGAGTTCTTTGTGGTTCTGACAAGCACCTCACTCAGTCAGTTTACCTGCATACAATTTGCTTTTCTTGACAAGAAGGGCTCACTCAAAGGGATGCCTGGCCATGTTTCATGGCCAGTCTAAGCATGGAACACATTTTGTTTCTCCAGCTGTGGCATTACAGAAATCCTGGGAGTAGATCGCTGGTCTTGACATCTTTGATTGCAGTATGAGTTTCCTAATTACTACTGTAACAAATTACCATAAATTTAGTGGTTCGTAACAACACACATTTATTATCTCTCCCTCCCTCTCTCTACTCCTTCCTCCCTGCCATTCTTTCTTCCTAAGAGATATCACAGGGAAAGTATTATAATTTAGATAGGGGCCATAGAGCAGATTTCTTTATGGGAAGCTGCATGATGTCAAAGAGTTCACTGTGGGCTCTATCTCGACGGGTTCTGATGAGTTCCCGTGGGGGTGTTCGTGCTCTTATCCTCACCTGCAGATGTTATCGCCTTCATTGCAAAAGCTCCATGGCCTGACTGAGGCCATTTACTCATTACATGAAATCACACCCCAGATCTTCCAGCTCCCAACCTCCTTTGATGAGGCCACCACTTCTCCCTGGCCCCCATTCCACCCATGATGTAGTTTCCTTCTGAAATTTCTAGTATGTTATCATATCTCTGAAAACATCTTTGGAAGCTCTTTATTTTTTGACTGGAAGATTAACAGACAGAATACATGGCTCTTGAAATTATTATTGATGGAATTTTCATAACCAAGGTCATGGGTTGGTGCTATGTATTATTGAAGGGGCACAGTTTGCTTTTCTCTTTTGCAAAAATAAATGGAATAAAAGGAAAGTCAATAGTCTGGGATCCATGAGAGTTCACACTCTAAACCCTGGGAGTCCAGCATCCAACCTGCAGGCCCAATTAGAACTGCTTGCACTGGACATGGCTCCACCTGAGATTCTTAGTACATTAAACATTTTTCCTAATTAGCCAGCCCACATGAACTCAGAGGCTAGCAGGACTCAGCCACGTCTCAGACACTGCATGTGTCTCATGGACACCACAGATAAGATGCCATGAATCAGTGAGTACTTGTCATTGAAGCTGAATGCTGCATTTGGAACAGCCCAAATTGACCTTCATTACAGTGAAAGGGCTGAGAACAGAAGGTGTAAGGAGACTGAAGAGAGAGATAAGATGGTCCAGGAGAAAGAGAGCAGGCTCTGTGTTAAAAGTAGATAGTCCATGGCTTTTGTCCAGTTCACAACATCTTCTAAGGACTTGGAAGCAGACCATACTTTTTACCCAATTTCCAAGCTCTGTGCCATGTGATCCTGTGACTCTGGTCATAACTGATGATGGTGTGGGGCAGTTTCTGGCCTAGGGTGACCATGAATATGCTTGATATTGTCAATACAAATCACTTATGATGTCACTTTGCAACAGACTCACCAGTGGAGACATTTCATATTGGATGAGGACAAACTTACTCACTGACACACTGTTTATTGGAGCATAACATTGTGAAGGGCAGTGAGGAATTCAACTGACACTCATCCATACCAATTCCTCTCTCCTCATACCTCCAGTACTTCCATCCTTTTCCTTACATTCAGCTGATGATCTCATTTCTAACTTTACTGAGAAAATAGAAGCTCTCAGAGCATTTGAACAAACTTTTGAACAAGCTGCCTCAACTTTTATATCCAGCTACTGTCATGCGTACTCATAAATTCTTTTTTCACTCCTGCTAATTTCTAGAGATAAATTGTCTGTGTTCCTCTCTATGGCTAACTCCTTTGTGTACTAGATCCCATCCTTTTGTGACTGCTCAAGGATGTCACTCCTTGATGGCTTTCCCCTTCCTCCACAACATTTCCCCTTTAATTCTGGAACATTATTGACATAAAAAAAATATTATTGTTTCTGCCATCTTAAAACAACAACAAAGGGCCCCTCCTGACTCCACTTCTTTCCCCAGTTATTATAGTTCTCTCTTCCTCTTTATAGGAAAACTTCTCAAAATATAGATCAGAATTCAACTTCCCTTGGCAAGAATAACTCACAGGTGGTGCTGTACACATTCTATTGACCACAATAATGAGGTGAGCCAAGTTCAGTGTTGCTACTCTTGACCAGTGGGTTCAAGTGGTAACACTGATTCCCTCATTATAAAATTCCCCATCAGCCTTTGATCCAATTGTTTCCTCTTAAATCAATAATTTTATTATAGTGTGCAAAGACTTGCTTTCTAATTTTACAATTTCATCCACATTTGAGCTCGAATTCTTCTCTGAGGAACTTTTATTTGCCATATATGGCTATTTGATTATACTTATACAAACCCATACAGGCTGGTGGCGAACTTTAAAATGAGGCATTAGTGATTACCACCTGAACTCACTGGTCAAGTTTAGTGATATTGAACTTGGCTCATCTCATTATTGTGAACACTACCAAGGGCACAGCCCCACCTATGGGGTACTCTTGCCAAGGGGGCAGAGGTGTTGAATTCTAATCTAATCACAGCTCCAGAGCTAGCTTACATTTGTAGGAAAGAAAGAAGGCAAAGGAACCAGTTAAATATCACCACAACAAGCAAAGAGACAAATAAAGAATATCTGATGATCATATTGCCCAAACCAGGATTTTCTTGAGAGTCAAAAAAGGTGCTATTAAACTCTTGTCTGGGAGGGAAGGTGGATAGAAACCAGAATAGTTACATGTAAAATGAGAAGTTTTACTACTTAGAATATGAATACTCTAAAGGACAACAGACCTATCTTTCACAAACTAATAGTTTAGGGAAAAAACACAAGGACTTAACAGATAAATGTGATGAATAGATATTGATTTCTGGTTTTATAGATGTATTGTGTGTGTGTCTGTTTTACGACAACAGCAACAACAAACTGTAAAAAGACCATATCAAAACAAACAGGGAATCCACTTATGCTCTAGGTATATGACCATACTAATGAATTAGTGATAATTTTCTTAGGTGTCATAATGGTATTCTAGTTTGTAGGATTATGTCCCTTTTCAATGGAAATACATGCTAAAGAATATAGGGGTGAAATGGAGTTTTGGATTTGCTTTAGTACACTAATACATTTTTAAAAAGGACCGAGTAATCAATTATAGAAGATAATTGGAAATTGTTGAATATGGCTACTAGATATGTAGATTTATCAATTTATTCTACTTCTGTATACATTTAAATATTTCCTAATAATATTAAAATAATAGATAATGTTAAATCTCTGGTGTTATTCCTCTGTTCTAAGGGATGATGGACCTTTTGTCATGAACACAGGAAAGTACTGCAGTCTTAGAAAGGACATTATCCTGGCACATTTTGGATCTCTGCATCCTTTTCATTAGATCCCAACCCAAGACACTCAGGACTATTACTCCCTTCCAACCAGTAAGAGCCTAAAAAGACAATAACTGAACTTGGATTCTAGCTCTATGAACATCTCTCTGGACACTGGCAAGTTTCCTTAAGCTTAGGATTCCTACAATATGAAAAAATAAAATGAGTGTAGTATGGTTTTGGGAAAGAACCAAAGGTAATGTGCATGGAACACTCCTGTAGGGCCTGGCATAGATCACGTGGTCTCTCCTTATTTCACTTCCAGCAGAGTCAGAACCAAATCTTAGATTCTTTGGAGTCACACTAGATATTGACAAGAGCAACCAACCACAGGACAAGTGGCTGCCTGTTGATTTCTTTCTTTTTTCTTTTTTTTTTTAATTTAAATTCAATTAGCCAATGTGTAGTACATCATTAGTTTTTGATATAATGTTCAATGATTCATTAGTTGCTTATAACACCTAGTACTCATCACATCATGTGTCCTCCTTAATGCCCATCACCCAGTTGGGTGCCTCCTTAATGCCCAGCACCCACCCCCCAACCCCCTCCCCTCCAGCAACCCTCAGTTTGTTTCCTGGAGTCCAGAGTCTCTCATGGTTTGTCTCCCTCTCTTATTTCTTCCCCTTCAATTTTCCCTCCCTTCCCCTCTGTCCTCTGCACCATTCCTTATGTTCCACATTTGAGTGAAACCATATGATAACTGTCTTTCTCTATTTGACTTATTTCACTTAGCATAATACCCTCCAGTTCCATCCATGTCCATGTAAATGGTATATATTCATCTTTTCTGATGGCTGAGTAATATTCCATTGTATATATGCACCACATCTTCTTTATCCATTCGTCTGTTGAAGGGCATCTCTGTTCCTTCCAGTTTGACTATTGTGGACATTGCTGCTATGAACATTGGGGTGCATGTGTCTCTTATTTTCACTACATCTGTATCTTTGGGGTAAATACCCAGTAGTGCAGTTGCTGGGTTGTAGGGTAGCTCTATTTTTAATGTCTTGAGGAACCTCCATACTGTTTTCCAGAGTGGCTGTACCAGCTTGCATTCCCACCAACACTATAGGAGGGTTCCCCTTTCTCCACATCCTTGCCAACATTTGTTGTTTCCTGACTTGTTAATTTTTACCATTCTAACTGGTGTAAGGTGGTATTTCATTGTGGTTTTGATTTGTATTTCCCTGATGGCAAGTGATGTGGAACATTTTTTCATGTGTCTGTTAGCCATTTGAATGTCTTCTTTGGAGAAGTGTCTATTCATGTCTTCTGCCCATTTCTTGACTGGATTACTTATTTTTTAGGTGTTGAGTTTGAGAAGTTCTTTCTAATCACATGATTGTTAGCGGGAATTTAAGTATCTATACCTGCTTTTGACAACACATCCTCAAGTCCAGTAAAGTTCATTTGGGGAACAAACTTAGTTCCAAGTTAAATGGGATTAGAACCTCTGGAAATTTGATGTTGATTTTGGAATGGATTTAAACACACACACACACACACACACGGAGGTTTTCTTTCTTTTTTTTTTTTTTTTAAGATTTTATTTATTTATTTGAGAGAGAGAGAATGAGAGACAGAGAGCACGAGAGGGAAGAGGGCAGAGGGAGAAGCAGACCCCCTGCTGAGCAGGGAACCCGATGCAGGACTCGATCCCGGGACTCCAGGATCATGACCTGAGCCGAAGGCAGTCGCTTAACCAACTGAGCCACCCAGGCGCCCCTACACGGAGGTTTTCAATATTGCTGCCTAGCACAGTAAAATTATAAGCAGGATCAACAATATTCCATGTACTTTTTCTAATGCTGTCTCATTCTATTTAATCAAATTGAAATTTAAAAAAATAACAAACAAACAAACAAACAAATAATAAGATGAACCCAGAAAAAGCACATATATTGTTTCTTTTTAAGTTTAAAATAGACCCCTGGGGAAAGAATCCATCCATTTCCCCTAATTAATCAGAGGTTTTGTTATGCTTGTCTGATGGTCTTCCTCCTCTTTCACCTGGGCACCAAAAGCTGTTTCATTAACTTCGTATCACCAAGATAGATGTTGTTCTCAGACTTGACTCCCAAAGAACCTCTTTCTAGGATACTGAGTTATTTGTATAGCATTTGTTCTAGTATACCTATCATTTCTGTACCTGTTGTTACTGTTTAGTGTCCAACATCTTCCATTTCCTAAGAAGCACCACAGTGACAGCAATTTAGGTGAGGCACACACTTACAGGAAGTAGGTCTGCCCATCCTTGGCCATGCTCCATGGTGAGGCCAGGAGTTCTGTGCTCCCTACTAGGCTCTTCTTACTTCTCCAGGAAGGACTGGGCTTGGAATCCCTCCTCTTTTGCTAGATAAGCATGCTCCAACACTGTATCTTTAGAATAAACTTCAAATTCATGGTATATTTCTAGGGTTTTGATAATCTTTCTACTTCCTGTCTAGCTTCATCTTCAGCCACTCTTCTAGAGATAATCTTCACTCTGGCTTGAGAAATGATGAGCTCAGAGCCTCCTCAGAGATTTTCCTTTATGTACCAAACCTCTCTTCTCCCATCTGCCCAGCTAATTTTGACTCCTGCTGTGGTAGGCATCTCAAAAATCCCTTCGTTCAGGAAGTCTTCTGTGTTACTTTCCTGGGACTGCTGAAACAAATACCACAAATTTGATGGTTTGAAAGAAGACCTTTATTCTCTTACAGTTTTGGAGGCCAGAAGTCTGAAATCAATGTCACTGAGCCTTTCAAGGTGTCAGCAGGGCCACAGTTCCTCTCGAGGCTTTAGAGGGGAATCTGTCCCTTGTCTCCTCCAGTTTCAGTGACTGTCATCATTCCTTGGTTTTCCACCTCATCACCCCAATCTTGAAGGCCAGCATCTTCAAATATCTCTCTGCACCCCTACACATTGCCTTCTCTTCTGTGTGTCTCCATGTCAAATCTCCCTCCACCTTTTTCTTGTAAGGATACTTGTGATAATATTTAGGGCACACTTAGATAATACACAATAGTTTCTCCATCTAGAGTTCCTAACTTAATAATATCCACAAAGTCCCATTTTCCACATAAAGAAATATCTACAGGATCCGGAAATGAGGACCTGATATATCGGGCGGGAGGGGTGGATATTATTTGGCCTGCTATATCTTCCTTGTTCTGAAGATAACTCTATCTCTGCTTCCCAGGCTGCTTTATGAACCTCTTATCTGAAAATTGATTTGAAACCTTCTTCTTAACTTTATCATGGTACATGATGACCCTTTTGATATTAATGATAGTTGAGATATATCAGTTGCTTACAGTATACTGGGAACTACTTTAAGAATTCACAGATATTATGTCAGTTAATTCACCAATTTTAAGATGTAGATGCAATGTTCATCCCCATTTTTCAGATCATGGAACTCAGGTACCATCTAATAAGTGGACTTGGTGAGATTTGAACCCAGGCAATCTGATACGGAGCTTGTGTAGTGTTGCACTGTGGATATTGATTCAACTGCCACCTCCCCAGGTTACTGCAAGGGTCCTAGAAGCCAGTCAACATCCCATTTTGTAGTACACAGTGGATGCTCAGTGATACTTGGGAAACACATTTAGAGACAGATTCTAAACTGGCTCTATACTTAACCAGATAGGGGACCTCAGACATATATGCAAACTTTTCTGGTCCTCAGCTATTTAATTTAGATGTTGGATTTTCATGATAGTTATGCTTGTGAACAAATCATCTCAAGAGTCCATTTGAGGCCTAGACTCTGGCTATGGGATTAAGGTGACTGGTTCACTTTGTCCATATTGTTGAGAAAGGTGAGTGCACAATTCAGGGCACTGTTAATGATTTATCATACTGCGGGAGTCAGCTTTTGAAGTAGAATCATTATTGAATGTCTGTGTCCCAAAAGCTTTAGGGGAATGCCGAAAGCATTGATACCATGTGTTTGCTTCAGATGGGTGAATTACTTTTACTGCTGGCAGGAAAGACTTTAGCCTTTTTTGGATTTTCTTGAAAGACTGTTTTATTCATTTATTGCCTGTCATTCCTACGCCTAATGACACAGAATCATTTCACCCAGGTGACCTACCCACATAATAAATGAATATTAATATCTCCACACTTGGGTTTGAGGACTCAGGTCATACACCTATATAACATTCTGCCAATGGGTTAATGAAATGTGAATCGAATAAATTCAGAAATTAACCTCAGATGTAAGAGTTGTATGCATGCACACACATTCAGTTCCTTTTACACAAGTCACTTCATAAAGCATTTCTCAAATACTGGGATGTGAACTTCTAGACACTCATAAATATTAATTGATAATAAAGGGAAATGTTAAAAAAGTTATCAAGAGCATTGTACAATGTTGACTTGGCCTCTGAGAGCCCTCAGAAACCCTCTTCAGTTAGAATAATAATTATGGAAGCATGAACCAAATACAAGACTTTAGGCTAAACTCAGAGTAGAGTGGCTCATGATTAATTTTCATTTTCATTCATGTGTGTTATGGCCATATCAGGAGTGACATGTGGCTAAGAGATGTTGTCTTTTAGTGGCAAAACTGTCTTATGTTGTTGCTGTTGTCTTGGTGTGAGCTCCTGGTAAGAGGTGATGCTCTCACACGCTCAGAAGCTGCTTACTCAGGCTTTGGAGCTAACGTCTGGACTCAAATCCCAGACACTGTTGGTTAGTTGTTTGGCCATAGGTAAACAGCCTGGACATTCTTCCTACAAGTTAGGGGAACAATTCTAGGTTTGGTGGACAGATGAGACGATTTCAGGGGGAGAGTCCATAGGACAACCTTTCCCATACTGAGTTTCTATAAGAGGCTCTTGAGAGAGAAATGCTTTGAGAAAACCTAATTCTCAAATCCACACAGAAAGTCACTCTCTTTAATACCAATTTAGGCTTTGGCTCCAAATCTGTATCTGGATTTTTTAATCCTATTTTTTTTTTTTTACATTTTTGTTGAGATATAAATCACATACCATGAAGCTTACCTTTTTATAATATACGGTTAAATGATTTTTGATATATTCTTAAAGTTGTGCATTGATCCATAATATCTTCCTCATCCTTTAAAAGAAACCCATATCCCCGAGCAGTCACTCCCTATTTCTTCCCTTCCATCATTCCCTGGCAACCCCTAATCTACTTTCTGTCTCTATGGATTTGCATATTCTGATACTTCACGTAAATGGTGTTAAGTGGCCTTTTGTGTATGGCTTCTTTTTTTGTTTGTTTGTTTTTTAAAGATTTATTTATTTTTTTGAGAAGGGGGGTAAGGGAATGTCAGAGGGAGAAGGAGAGAGAAAATCCTCAAGCAGACTCTCCGCTGAACATAGAGCCTGATGCAAGGCTCCATCCCAGGACTCTGAGATCATGACCTGAGCCAAAACCAAGAGCTGGACACTCAACTGATTGATTCACCCAGGTGCCCCATATGGCTTCTTTTATTAGCATAATGTTTTCAAGGTTCATCCAGTTTATACCATGTGTTAAAACTTCATTCCTTTTCTTTTTTCTTCATGTGGAATCTAAACAACAAAACAAATGAACAAAGAAACAAGAACAGACTCTTAAATACAGCAAAAAACTAGTAGGTGCCAGAGGGGAGGGTGGTGGTGGGATGGGTGAATAGGTGAAGGTGATTAAGAGGTTAAAACTTCCAGTTATAAAATAAACAAGTCATAGGGATGAAAAGTACAGCATAGGGAATATAGTCAATATTATTATAATAAGGTTGTTTTGTAAGCATACCTATCGTGGTGAACCCTGAGTAACGTATAGAATTTTTGAATCATTACATTGCACATGTAACATAACAAATATAATGAATATAACACCATAGGTTATTTATACTTCAATTAAAAAAAAAAACTTTTTGCCTTTCATTTTTGGCTCAATAATATTCTAAGGTATGGATATACTGCTTTAATTTATGCATTCATTAGTTGGTGGACATTTTAGTGATATCTATTGTTTAGCTATGAGTAAGACTGCTATGAGCATTCCCCTACACACACTTTTTACAGACATATGTTTTCAACGATCTTGGATAGAGCTAGGAGTGGAATTGTTGATCATATGGCGTGATAGTAAGAATAATACACCCCCACAAAGATGTCCACATCCTAATTCTTAGAACCCATGAATAAATTATGCTGTATGGTAAAGGGAAATTAAGTTTGCTTATTAGCTGAGTTTAAGATAGGAAGGTTATTCTGAATTATTGAGGAGGGACCAACATAATTGTGAGGGTCCTCGTATGTGGAAGAAGGAGATGGAGCGTCTGAGGGAGATGTGTCTATGGGAGAACGGTCAAAGAGACGCAGGAATGGATGCTGCATGTGAAGAGGTAGGGAAGGAGCCACAAGCCAAGCAGGGTAGGCAGCCTTAGGAAACAGGAAAAGGCAGGAAGAAGATTCTCCTTTAAAGCCTCCAGAAGGAATGTAGCCCTACCCATGCCTTGATTTTAGCCCAGGAGACTGCGATCAGACTTTTAACCTCCAGAACAGTGAGATAATAAATGTGTGTTGCTTTAAGACGCTAGATTTTAACTACTTGGACCAGCTTCTTCTTAGCACCAACTGGTAATGCCACTGGGGCAGCTGTGACGTCTGATGATTGTGGCTGATTGTTTTTGCCAAATTTGCTGTGGGTGGGGCTGCTAGGACAGAGCAAGCTTTGAGTCAGGTCCAATAAGAGGAGCTCTGAGAATGGGGCTTTTCAGCGAGCTTCCAGACACATTGAATAGTGGTCATTCTCCAGGGAAGAGCTTTCGGGGAGGTCTAAACCTGCTCTTCTCCCCTCTGGTGGCTTGTAGGGGGCAGGTTTTCACAGCTCCTGTCATTGCAAGGCTGCTGACTTTCAAGAGCCCGGGAGAGGGTGATGGTATGAGGACAATTTAACATATTCCAGGCTCTCTGTTACTAGGTTCAGCCATTTTTCCTGAATAAACACTCCTTTGATTGTTAAAAAGCTACCTGTAAAGTTAGCTTTCGGCAATTTTTGCCAGCGTTCTCACTGCTTTTTAGAGGAGTGGATTTTCAGAGGCCCCACCCCTATCTTTCTGGAAGTGGGGCCCTTGTCTTTGTGGGGTTTTCCTCTGGAGAGCTGGGTCCATCAAGGATGGGACTCAGGTCGTGCCCCTTCCAGCTTGTATTTTCCTCAGGGCAGATCTGAGTAGCTCGTGTCCCAGCCCTTGTGTCCAGAAGCCCCACGCAGGTCATATTTATTCCTCTGGATCTTCCTGGTTTAATGTCGCTTCCTTCCCCTAAGACTAGGACACAGGCAGCTTAGCTGCACACTGTGAAGCCCCTTCCCTGGCCAGGCAGGCCTGGGTCTCACTGGCCTCTTGAGGATCATGGAACCATGGGAGGGCAGGTGCATTAGCTCTTTTTGAAAAAACCCTTACAAATGTCTGGTTTCTGGCCTTACTTGAGGTCTAAGAGTTCCCGGGAAGCCCTTCTTTGCCTATTCCCACACCATATAGACAGCTGCACCCGACTTCTGGCACTCTTATTCACTCTGCACTGTGCTCTTGGGGTCAGTAAAGATATTCTGTTTCTACCCCGTATCTTGCAATATGTCCCCCTGGCTATATTGCATAATGCCTGTCCCTAAGCCTCCGTTTCTTAGCTTTATCTTGCCTCCTTCACAGATTTGTCATGTGGGTCAAGTGAGATAACACAAAGGAAAGGACTCTGGGAGCCATGAAGCCCAGTGTGTTCGTGAGAGTGACGCCGATGTATTTCACATTTTGTGAGACGTTCGTAAAGGGTCCCTGGAAATTTTTCTAGTTTTTTTACAATTGAACATCTCGGCAAGAAGAGCCCAAGGTCGGGCGCCTGGGTGGCTCAGATGGTTAAGCGTCTGCCTTCGGCTCAGGTCATGATCCCAGGGTCCTGGGATCGAGTCCCACATCGGGCTCCCTGCTCCTTGGGAGCCTGTTTCTCCCTCTGCTTCTCTCTCTCTCTGTCTCTCTGTCTCTTATGAATAAATAAATAAAATCTTTAAAAAAAAAAAAAAAAAAGAAGAAGAGCCCAAGGTCAGTGAAATAAGCGATTCTTGCCTCTAATCTAGGCTGAAATCTTGGCAAATGCAGAGTTGATGTATTCCATAAAAACAAAACCTTAGGGAGATGGGTTTAGCCCAGATCTCTAACTGACGGGGAATTTTGATTTTTTAAAATAGATTTTCTTTTTGTGAATCACAAATTTCTTTTATATATTTAAAAACCTCACACTCCTCACATCCGTGCATACCTGTTTCACATACACATTCAGCCACAGAAACACCCGGGCCCATCCACGTGTTCACATTTCCACAGAGACACACACACTCATGTGCTTATTTGTGCACCAGCCGCCCGCGCACACATGCACTGCTCACTCTTGATAGACCTGATTCCCGTCGGCCATAGTGACCTTGGGGCTCTCCCGGCTTGGTTTCCAGCCTGCTTTACAAGTAAGGGGCAAAACTGTTCTGATATCCCCATCTCACAACATTTATCTCAGCCAGGGATGCCCCAACAACTGATTCTTTACATCATCCTTAAAAGGCATTTTAAGAGCGGCAAAAACAGGTTACAAATCCAGTTGTAATTAGATTTGAATTATGACTTTGGGCAAGTGACTTGTTCTTTCTGAGTCTCAGTTTCCTTGATTGTAAAAGGGGGATAGTGAGGACTCCCCATGGGCATGAAAGCATTAGATGCAATGATGTATGCTTCCTCTATGCCCTTTTGGTTCTATTTGAATGTGTTTTTTGTTTGTTTGTTTGGTTTGTTTGTTTGTTTTGGAATGGTGCATATATATGGATAGTAAGAGAAACAGAAATCTCAGATAAAGTCAGAGGGAGATCCTCATGAAGACCAGTGCAGGCAGAAACCTCATCCAAAATGGTGCCAGGATCCTCCAGCTGGAGAAACCCATGGATCTTCTTCCTGCTCATCTGTTGCCAACTTGATTCATTTCCCTGCGCGTTCTCACTTCTCATCTCTTTAGCATTGAACTTGCTTTGCTTTTTCATATTTACTACTCTGTCCTTATTTTCTGTGGCCTCACCAGACATGGCTTTACCAAGGCATCCAATCAGCTTCTGACTCCATTATAATGGCTCTGGTCTCTCCATGTTGCCAAAGTCCACACTGGTGAGAGAAGAATTTCATGTTAAGATTAATCTTTTTCATACCAGGCCCTACAGATTCAGCTTTGGAACTGCTCAGACCTCAGATAAATATCTCGCTCCAACATTTATTAACCCTGTGACCTTAAGCAAGTTGCCAAACTCTGAAAATCTGTTTTCTCATAGTCACATAGAGATAATTGTGGTTCTTGCCCCCTTTGCGTTGTTGTGAGGACTATGTCAGGTAATGTACGGCAAGTGCTTTGTTTAGTGCCTGGTACATATTGAGACATTAAAAAAATGACAACTTCCATTGGTGTCAGATCTGGCCATAGACCAGAGGTCAACCTAAGAATGGGTTGCCTTTTTGTCACGAGCCCACACTTGGTCCATCAGTCATGGCCACTGGACAACAGAGGTCATGGGTTGTTCCCTTAGACAAAAGAGTCAGCAGGCCAGGCTTTCTATAGCTACATCCACTCAAGAGATTGGGGGCTGTGTTTCCTTTTAACTCTGTGTGAAATTGAAAGATCACATGATAAAGTCAATATATGTATATATGACTGTCAAATAATTTTGGAAAAATGTATTAATATTAAAAAAAATCTAAAAATTTTCTTTCCCCTCACACACTTACTGCCAAGAGAACAAAAGGGCCATCTGAAAAGTACTAGGAAGGAGATATTCACTGGGTGTTGTGGGTCATCTGACCAAACCTGGGGACTGGATAGAAGAGGGTGGAGCTCCCTAGAGGTGACCACATAAGCTTTGAAGAGTGAGGAAAAGTTAGCCAGGTTAACAAATTTGATGATGGGGACAGTGGCACTTTCCAGGGTGGAGATAGCATGTGTTGATGTGCTTTTAGTTTGGTAGATACACAGCTACCTGTTAAAAACGGGAATCCCCACCCCAAACCCCAGTTTTCCTCAAAAAAGTGAATGACAACCTAATGATTTGAGTTTGTCAACATGTGTATTTCCTTTCACAAGGTAGTTTGAGATCAGCATCAGAGAAATCTAGATATTGCTAACAATTATGACTTTGGAGAATTTACTGAGTACTTGCCAAAGGTCCAACCCAGAGGTTGGACCAATACTTAACCATTATTCTACAAAAGGAAGCTTCCAGAAAAATTCTTGATCCATGATGCAGTCATAACAGGAATCCAGGCCTCTTCAAAATTGCCCTGAAATATTTCTGGGGTTCTCAATGGCAAGTCAGACGAAGGTTCAGAAGACTCCCACTTCCCCAGTGTTCCTCAAACTCCTCCAGGCAGTGAGGCTCCCCCTCTGGGACCACTCCAAACCTGAGGGTGGTCAGAAGTGTGTATTCTGTGGCAAGTGGAGGAACTGAGCTGGGGTGTGTGGGGTCACACGTGTCCCAGAGCAGTTGTGCTTGGTTCTCCATATGAACTTATCAAACAGTTATGCTTCTATTCTTTGGAAAAAAAAAAAAAAAAAAACCCAAAAATTGAAAGATACAAAAGCAAAAAGAGAATAATTTAATAACCATCTGTGCACCTGTCATTTGTAATTAACAGGTATTAACATTTTATAATATTGGCTTCACACATTGTTGTTAATAAAATAACATTACCATGAAGTCGAAGTTAACTGCTCATTCCCATTCCCTATCAGCCCCTCCTTCCCAAGAGACAACTATTTGGATGAATTTGCAACATAATTTACCAGTCAAATATTTATACTTTGAATCCATAAGCCACACACTGAAGTTTTACACGTTTTTACAAATATTATCATACAATGTTTACCTTTCTGTAATGAGCTTATATATTTTTTTTCAACATGATGTTATTTGAAAGTCGGTGTTGGTGCATATAAATCTAGTTCATTTGTCTTAATTTCTGCATTGTATTCCACTGATGGATGTTAAAGTTATGTTAGATTTTACCCCTAATAATATGTCTTCCAAGGATCCAGATATCATGTACTGGACAGAGACCTGTGTAGATTCAGATTAAAGGCTAGATAGCCAGTGTGTCCTGCTGACACATCCACAGTTCTCTCAGGATGAAGCCTAGGTTTTGTTGTTTTGTTTTGTTTTTTGGGCTTTTCTTTCCCACTTTTGAGTCAAGTCAAACTTATCATGCTGCACACATTTTTCTCATTTTATGCATCTTCATTTTACATATAGTGTTATATAATGACTTTTATAAGGCCAAGGAACAACTCTCTTGATATATCCATGTACATCTGAATCCGAGGGAGATTTCCATGATTTGTCCCTTCTATATACAAAACATTCTCATACATGCCAAAAATGAGCAGCAGAGGGGAGCAGAATACTCAAATTCACTAATAATGCTTCAGAATTGCCACCCTCTTCACAATCCATTTAATTATTCTCTGTCCCCTATAGGAACTCCGGTATACAGAACGGCTTTTATAAAGGACTCACTATCCACTATCTCTTTCCTTTCTAGAAAAAAGAATCACACAACTGATCATGTAATGTTTTTGCCCAGGCCACCAGGAAGCTCAGAACCAGATTTGTTGCCAGATCACTGTGGCAGAATTAAAGGCTTGCCCTCGATGCTGAAGGTTAACTTCATTTAGCTTTCACAACATATTCCAAACTCACTTACCTCTTTTGTAAAAAGAGGCCATAACATGTGTGAACATATAATTGTTGTGCAAATTGGACACATTTAAAAATGAGAGGCGACAACAGAAATACTTAACATTGTATTCATTTTTTGAAACATCATGCTTTGTATAGAATAATACGTAAATGAGCCTTCTATAGCTTCCAGAGACAAATATTCATCTTCAGGAATGATCTTATTTAAATGACTTCCAACTTTTGAGGAAGATGCTGATGTCTTTGTTTGTTTGTTTGTTTGTGGTTTTGGGTCTTTGGGCTGTAACATCACCGTGGGCCCTCTCTGACCCAGTAAGAACTGTGTATGATCCTGTCATCAGTTTTCTTTTTTTTCCTGCCCTGGGATATGGTTTTATTCCAGTAACGGAATAAAAAGCCAAGCATCATCATCAACAACAATAGTGACAACAAAATGCCTTTAATGATATTTTCAAAGCTCGTCTTATGATATGAAGACCCCTTATCATTTACTCAAAGCTTAATATGGCCAACACCATGCTAAGTACTTTGCCTATGTATCTTATCATATATTTTACTCTTCAGCACAGGTTTGTGATATAGATATTATTTCCTGGCTTTACAGAGAACTTGAGCTCACAAAGGCAGCTATTTTCCTAGGATTACCTGGCATGTGCGTAGCTAAATGGGAACTTAGAGCCTAATCATTTTCCTGCAGGGGCAGTGTTCATAACCACTAAGCTCTCTTAAGTCATTAAGGTAAGCAGTATTTTTAAATTTTTTAAACCTATAATGTTTCTTATCAGCAGAGCCATGAGCTACTCATAAAGTTGGAGAAGGCATTGCATTTTTCAGTAATTATTAACTTAGGAGTTGTACAGGCTTGTTCAGGCCAGAGACACAATTAATAATAAGAATAAAAAATTACCAGCCCTTATCTACAAGGATTGTGAGTCCTCCTTGTGCAGGATGACAAGTTCCTCTCCTTTGTCGGGCCAGCGTGGGGAGAATGCTTGGCTGCACATGGAGCAGGCTCTCAGGTGTCAGGGGCAGGAGAGGGGACTTTCTCCTCTGGGAACACAGCTGAGGCTGCTGGGGTTTGCTCCTTCCAGAGGTCAGCAGCCAGCATTTTAGACAGCAGAACAGGGTTGGATCCAACCCTCCTCCCTCTTGCCCCCTTCTCCCTGCTGGGTGTTTCCCTCTTTGGTTTTCCCATCTCCATCCTCCAGGATCATGCTGAGCTCTGTCCCTCTGGAGAGAAGTTGCTAAGACGTCTTCTGCTCCACATGGCATTAGCTGAATCTTCCCGGGTGTGAGGCAGTCCCTCACCCAAAACAAACAGTGCAGCCTTTCACATCCCCCCCTTTCAGCTTGTCAGCTTCCCATGCTGAATGCTGTCCCTGCTATAGTTCCTAAAGAGCCTCAAGAGTGAACAGCCTCTATTTAGAACCATCCGGCTTCTCCCTGTCCTGTTACCTGTTCTCTGATTATCTCTTTAGTACTTTTGGCCCACTTCCCCCTGGCCTCATAATGTTCAGTCCTCAAATTTTGTTCATATTAAAATGTTTAAATTTTTAAAAAATTACAATTTTTTTTTAATTTAAAAACTTTTATTTTTTTTTAACTTTGCTCTTCTTTTGTTATTATTTGTCTCATTATGTTTGCCCTTGTCTGTCATTATCCTGATTTGGGCTTGGCTCTTCTAGACAAGACTTACTGGAACAGATATCCTGGTAACATCCCCTCCCTTTGGCAAGCCCAGTGAGGGGGCCTTGTAGGATACTGTTCTTGGAGGTATCTGTCTCTGCACAGTCCCTAGAATGGTCCCAGATAATCTCTTCTCAGTGACCACAAAATGGAATTGTCATTAGGGTTAAAAGTAGAACCTCCATAATTCAATTAAATATCAAGAACTTAAGAATATGGATGTTGAATCACAGAGCTGGGTAGATAACAGAGCATATAGTCTACAGGTTGTCTAGATGACAAAGGATATTCCAGAATAACTCTTGAATTGTCCAAACCACAAATTCATATGGACAGAGCATACTGACTGAGGCAAAGACAGGCTCAGTGACAAAATCTTTCTCAATGCACAGCGATTCTGACTTCTATTATTTTCCCCAAATAGACCCTTGTTTTCACACAGCATTTCTTTGGAGTTGTATTTCATTCGGCTATCTTAAATGCACAACCAGATACGGACACACATGCATATTTTAGATATAATTGTTGTTGCTTTTTTTTTTCTCCCGAAAAATGTCTCCTTTGATGTCTAGGATGTTGCCTTTGACCACAAACTAATCTGTTTGTTCAGGAGGATATGCTGTGTTAGTTCCATTGCACACAAAAAATTCTGGTGGGAGGGAGGCTGGGTGCTGGAATCAGCCTGCCTGTGTTGCGTTTCTGCTCTGCACCTTGTTAAATTCCTTCTGTAAGGTGGTACTCACCAGCACCCTGAGTGAGATAATAGGAACCACCTCTGAGGGTTTATGAGGATTGGTGTAGTTCTCCAGGTCAAGAGCTTAGTGCTCCAGACAGTGAGTACTTAGTCAACTTAAGTCATTTTGCCGTTTGTAAGAAAGCTAACCACGCTGACAGGTGTAAGAAGAAAGGCATGGGCTCTCCAGCCACACATTGTTTTCCTTCTCATCTGTTGCCAACTTGATTCCTGTCCCTGCATGTTCTCAGTTCTCATCTCTCTAGCTTTGAACTTGCTTTGCTTTTTCATATTTACTACTCTGTGCTGATTTTCTGTGGCCTCACTGAACATGGCTTTACCAAAGGCATCCAATCAGCCAAACAAGCCCGGGCTCTCGTCTTCTTCCGCCATCAGCCAGACACGCAATCCCTGGCAAGTTGCTTCCTGGGGTCTCCATCCCTTTATCTGTATAATTACTGCAATGTAACAAATGTGTCCAGAGAATATGCAAATATTCTCTTCTCCTTTCATCACTTTATATGGGAATGCTCTATACTTTTCAGTGGCTTGGGCCTCTTAGGGTCTGAACTCTGCCCCGCAGGTGAATTTGAAGTTCAGTGTGCCTTAGGCAAGTTGGTTATTTTAAAGCCAGGAAGTTGACGGAGGTCTCAAGGTGGGAGGAGGACAGGGAGCAAGGCAAAGAACGTTCTCGTGTGGGAGCATTTGGGGAGCTGCTAGATGTCTAATAAGAAATGAGTGTGCCTTTATTTAAAGAAGGAAATGTACTTTTTCCCTCACAGAAGAGGAAGGAACGGCCGTCTCCTCTGGCCTCGGTTACCAGCATTGCCTCTCTGACTGGAGGGTAGCTAGGGTGAGGAACAAAGGTGACAAATGCAGGCCTAGCCTTAGAGAACCTCCCAGATACCTGAACACAGAAGGGAGAAAAGTGGGTGCTGCTGGAAGGAATGAACTAGAACACAAAACAACGCATTGCCGTGTGGCCTTGCATGGGTAACCTGCAGCATGGGCTGGTGGGCCGGAACAAAGAGCTGGACAAACACTGCTTCTACCAACATCCTGGCCGTGGCAGGGACGCCCGAGTGCGGTACCTCTCTCCTGGCCTCTGAATTTCCCAGAGTCTCCTGCAGTTAAGTCGGGGACCCTGCGACCGGGTTCTGCTCAGTGGGGCGTGGACGGAAGTGACTCATTTGATTTCTTGAGCACCTTCTTAGGTGCTGGCTCCTCTTCTCAGCCTTGGGGATTCAGCAGGAAATACAGTCAACATAAGTTTCTGCCTTCACAGGGCTTATATGTTCTGGGAGGGTGGGACAGACAGTGGACTGATGAAGAAATAAACTCTGTACTAAAATATGTGAATAAGTAAATATAAAAAATACATTCAGATATACCTGACATAATGCATTAAATATAAGGAAAAATACAAATATTTATATATAATTTCCTAAATATAAGTAAAATTATGTATATATATATATGTGTATATGTTGTGTGTATATATATCACGAAATATAAACATAGTAATAACTTCTAAACCCAAAAAGTAAATTAAGTAAAGAGGATCAGTAGTCCTGGGGAAACAGTTTGAAAGAGGGCATCCATGGAGGCCTGAGCAGGAAAGTGAAATTTGAGTCAAGAGGGGAAGGAAAAGGGAAATCTGTGTGAACCAGACTGACACCATCTTGGACAAATCCTCTGTCCTCTCCATGACCCAAAGCCGGCTGGAGTGAGGCTCCCCACCCCCATTCTTGCCTTTTGTTTAACCACACCCTTAAGTATACCCCTGGGCATAGTGCCCTTGATTTGCTCTGGAGATAAGGAAATAAGGCACACTTATTCTCAAACATTCTCCTCCCGGGAGTCCCCAGCCTGTACTCCCAACCCCTCTGGCTATAAAAGCAGGTCTAACAGGAGATGGGATTGTGGAGATCTCCCTGCCTTGTGGCACCCAAGACAAGCTTCTGTCTGGAAGTCCCCTTAATAAACTGTTTCTTGTCAAGCTGGACTTGTGGGCCTTCGCTTTTGGTTTTATGGCGCCTTCAGCCTTTTGAAGTTGTGCATATTATCTCCCTTTCATGGAACAGGATCCTAGCCATGCAGAACATTCTGTGGTTTCTATGGAGTGCGAGGAGGCTGGCGGCTAGAGTGGAGGGTGGAGTATCATAGGGGAGAAAGGAGAGGGGACAAAGTTGGGGTCATGTGGGGCCTCAAAGGCCACTCTAAGGTTGTTGGTATATGGTTGGAGGGAGAAGGGTAGCCAACGCCCCAAGAGTGAAATGTGATGCATTTCAAAAGGTTGCTGTTTGGGGAATGAACTGAAGGGAACTTGGGCAGCAGGGGCAGGGGCAGAAGCGGGAAGGCCACTGTGGAGGCTTTCCCCGTGTTTCCACAAACAGAGAAGGCTGGCTTGCACCAGGAAGTGGAGCGGAGGTGGGAGATAAATTAGATCGGGATATATTTTAAAGGTAAAGCCAGAGGATTTGCTGAGGAACAGAATGTGTGGAGTGAGAGCAAGGGAGGAGTCAAGGTGACTCTGAAGGTCTTGCCTAAACAGCTAGAAGAATGGAGTTGCCATTGCTGAGATGGGAGAGACTTAGAGAGTGGTATGCAGGGGGTGTATCAAGAGCTCAAGTGTGAGATGGCCAGTGGATGTCCAAAGTTTGGGGCACAGGTCCAGGCGGCGGATGCAGTTAGAAGTCATCAGTGACGGAAGTCATCAGGTAGCACTTAAACCATAAGACCGAATGGAATCACTTTTCTACCTGTCTTCATGACAGTGAGTGGAGTCACAGGTGCCGTGGCAGACAGGGAATGAGTCAGCTTCAAGGACAGGTTACCCCTGAGGTAATTTTCTGGACTTCCCAGCAGAATCCAGAAAGCATTAAAACGAGCAAACAAAGAAACACTGCAGGGGAATTTTCCTAAGGTGAAAAAATAAGATAAATTATTTACTAAATTATTTGGCAGAAGGTATGCCTTATAGCCTTGATATTGGCATAATAGTAGGTATGAATGTTTTGATGACTCACCCACTTATCCCAATCATAGGCCTTCTGGGAAGGGCCATCCTAATGCCAGTCTTAGTTCTGAGACAATTTAATAAAATAAAACATCATCCCTTCTCCATTGAAAGCTGAATAATACTTGACAGGTGAACATAAAAGTCACAGAATCAAATGTATGCATAGAGCAAGCAGAAAATGCAAATAAATTTAAATGGCTGGGTGTGTAGACAAGAGTGGTAGTCATGACAGCTGGAGGTAACAGTGACAATTCAGTTGAGAGTTACCAGGCAGGAGTAGAGGCTCAATTTTCTACAAATTTTCAAGAGTCTAGAAATCTGAATTTCATGTGGGAACACCCAATATTTCAATATTGGCATGTACTTTATTCTACTAAACATTTGCATACATGAAGCGAAGCACGTCTTCTGTCTAGCTGTAGCGGATTGGGCACATCCTTTCGACTGCCGGTTGCCTGTTTTTGCACAATTTACTGAGAAACTACGTTCTTTGTGGATACAAGTGAAACAGAACTATGTGTGGCCTGATTGATTCCACCTAGTTGGGGAGGCAGACGGCTCAGCATGTGGTGCCATGCTTTGAGTTCATAAAAGATGGGCCTCAAGCAATATAGAAAGAAAAAAGTATATTTCTGCAGGGACAAAGCCACTAAAGATTTCATGGAAGAGGTGGTGTGTGAGTTAAACCAAGCGTGAGAGATAAAGGAGTGTCAAGGTGTTAGAAATTTCCAAACTTTTACATTTGGTTAATTTAATCTTAATGATAAAACTATACAAATCTATTTTTAATGAGGGTGGACTAATTATCTGTTGTTTTTCATTATGATCTGTGATATTTCCGCTATATGTTAACTAACTAGAATTTAAGTAAAAACTTGAAACAAACAAAAAAATCTATGATCTTTCTCTGCCACTCACTACAACTTTTTTTTTTTTTTTTTTTTTTTTTTTACAGAGAGAGAGAGAGAGAGAAAGGGAGAGCTCTATTTAGAGGGAGAGGTAGAGAGAGAGAATCCCAAGCAGGCTCCAGTCCCAGTGGGGAGCCCGACACAGGGCTAGATCTTACAACCCTGAGATCATGACCTAAGCCAAAATCAAGAGTCAGATGCTTAACCAACTGTGCCACCCAGGCATCCCCACTACAACTTTTTAAAAACAGTTTTATTGAAAAAATATATACATATATAAAAGATTAAAAATAAAGTAAAAACAATTTTATTGAAAAAAAATTAAAAAATTAAAAATAAAAAATTTTATTGAAATGTAATCTACATAGCACACAATTCACCCAAAATATGCTATTCAAGGTGTTTTAGTATATTCACAGGGCTGTGCAAATATTACCACAATCCAATTTTAGGGTATTTTTGTCCCACCTAAAACAAATCCCATACCCATTAGCAGTCATTTCCCTTTTCCTCCTCCCCAACCCCAGGCAACCACTCATCTACTTTCTGTCTTTATTGATTTGGACATTTCACAGAAATTGAATCATACATTATGTGGTCTTTTGTGAATGCTTTCATTTAGCATAATTTTTTCAAGGTTCTTCCATGTTGTAGCATGCATTAGTACATTATTTCTCTTTATTTTCAAATAATATATCACTGAAAGACCATCTTTTCTTTATCCATTCATCCATTGATGGGCATTTGTTTTTTTCCTACTTTTTGACTATTATGAATAAGGCTACTATGAACAGAGATGTACAAGCTTGTTTTCTTTCTCATGGGGATATACCTAGAAGGGAATTGTTAGGTCATCTGGTAACCACGTTTAACATAGTGAGGAACTTCCTGTTTTCAAAGTGGCTGCCCCGTTTTATATTCCATGCATGAAGGTTCCAGTTCCTTCACATCCTCACCAATGCTTCTCATCACGTGGCTTTGTGACCACAGTCATCCAGGTGGTATGAACTTGTATCTCTTTATTGTGTTGATTCGCATCTTCAGTAACTTCTCATATAAAAATATTTTCATGTAGTTATTGGATATTTATACATATTATTTGGAGAAATAACTATTCAAATCCATTGCCATTACAAAAAAAAATTTTTTACCTGCCTTTTGATTGTTGAGTTGTAGGAGTTCTTCACATAGGAGAACTCATTTTAAGGAGTTCTACTTAAAAGTCTCTTATCAGACACATGGTTTGTAAGTATTTTCTCCCACTCTGTGGGTTGTCTTTTCACTTCATGATGTTCTTTGCATCATGGAAGTTTTTAATTTTAATGTTATGCCTTTTATCCTTTCATTTGCTGTTCTTGCTTTTGGTGTAGGACTTCAGAAAACCACAGCTTAACTCAAGGTCATGAAGATTTGGACTTATGTTTTATTCTAATGATTTTATGGTTGCTGCTCTTCCCGTTAGGCCTATAACAAATTTTGAATTAATTTTTGTGTATGTTGGAAAATAGGAGTTCTAAATTACAATTCTTTTACATATGCCCCGGAGCAACTACTGAAGTGGTGCTATTCTTTCTCCATTGAAGTTCCTCTCCACATCTCGTTGAAAATCAATTGAATAAAGATGTGAAGACTTATTTCTGGACTCTTGATTCCATCCCATGGACCTCTATGTCCGCCCTATGCCTGCACTGCACTGTCTGAATTACATCAGATTTGTATTATGGTTTTAAATCAGAAAGTGTTAATCCTCCAGCTTTGTTCTTTAATTTGTTTTGACTTTTTTTGGTATCTTCCAGTATCATATGAATTTTGGGATAGACTTCTCTTCCTGCAGAAAAAAAAAATAAGGCAGCTGGGATTTTGATGGGAATTTCATTGAATGTGTAGACCGATTTGATAGTGTTGCCATTTTAACAGTATTAAGTTTTCCATTCCATGATAATGGGATGTCTTTCCACTGATTTAAGGCTTTTTTTACATTTTTTTCACTGAGGTTTTGTAGTTTTTAGCACATAAGTCTTAGATCTAATGTTAAATTTGTACCAAAGCATTTTATTCTTATTGATGTTACTGTGAATTGAGTTGTTTTCTTAATTTTATTTTTGGAATGTTTGTTGATAATGTGCCTAAATATAATATTATGCTGATCTGTATCCTATAGCTTTGCTGAATTCATTTATTAGTTGTAACTGTGTTTTTAGTAGATTTCATAGGAATTTCCTTATACAAGATTATGTCATCTGCAAATACAGATAGTTTTACTATTTCCTTTCCAATTTGGATGCCTTACATTTCATTTTTCTTCACTAATTACCCTGGTTATAACCTCCGGTAAAAAGTTGAATAGAAGTGATGAAAACAGACATTTGTTTTTGTCTTGTTCCTGATCTTAAGGGGAAAACATTCAATCTTTCACCTGTATAAATGATGTTAGCTGGGTTTTTTTTTTCTTATACACCATTTAGCAGACTGAGGAAAGCACCTTCTATTTCTAGTTCATTGAGTATTTTATCATGAAAAGATATCAGGTTTTCTCAAATGTTATTTCTGCACCTATTCAAATGATTCTGTCTATTCTATTAATATGGTGCGTTACATTACTTGATTTGCAGAGGATGAACCAAAGTTGCATTCCTGGGAAAAAGCCAACTTAGTCATGGTATAATTATATTTATATACACATATGTGGCTGGATTTGGTCACAAGTATTTTAAGAAATTTTGTGCCAATATTCATAAGAAGTTAGTCTGCAGTTTTATTTGTTACCTTGTTTGTTTGTTTGTTTTGGTATCAGGATAATATTGCCCTCATAAAATGAGTTGATAAGTGTCCCCTTCTATTTTATGGAAGAGTTGGTGAAGGAACGGTTTTGATTGTTTGGTACAAGTGAAATGAAATAACTCCATCTAGGCCTGGGCTTTCTGTTAATGGAAAGTTTATAAAATTACTAATTCAATCTCTATTTTTATGGTCCATTCAGATTTTCTATTTCTTCCTAAGTTTCAGTAATTTGCATCTTTCTAGGAATTCTCCATTTCATCTAACTTATCTACTTTGTTGACATTCTCTGTTTTATAGTATCCTAAAATCTATTTTTATTTATTTATTTAAGATCACTAGTAATATCCCACTTTTATTCCTGATTTTATTTATTTGTCTAATACCAGAGATCCTTGCTTTTCTTACCAAGATTTATTATATTTTCTTGGCTGAATATTTTCCCTATTTGTTGAATGCCCTTAGGACGAGTTCCAGAGATTTTAAGTGATTTTTCCCCATTTTTTATTATGGTAAAATACACATAACAAAAAATTTACCATCTTAATCATCTTTGAGTGTACACTCAGTAATGCTATATACATACATAAAGTTGTGCTATCATCACTACTATCCATATGCAGAACTCTTCTTATCTCGTAAAACTGAACCTCTCTACCCATTAAACAATAGGTCTCCATTCCAATCCCCCAGTCCCCAAAACCACCATTCTACTTTCTATTTCTATGGTTTTCAGTACTCTCAGTACCTCATATAAGTGAAATCATATAGTATTTTGTGATTGGGCTGTTTCATTTAGTATAATATCCTCAAGGATCACCCTGTTATAGCATATGTCAGGACTTTCTTCCGTTTTAAAGCTGAAAAATATTCCATTGTATGTATACACCACACTTTCCTTATTCATTCCTCTGTTGATGGACACATGGGTTGTTTCCCCATCTTAGCTATTATGGATAATGCCACTATGAATGTGGGTGTAAAAATATCTCTTCAAGACCCTGCTTTCAGTTCTTCTTAATATATATCCAGGAATGGAATTGTTGGATAAAATGGTAATTCAATTTTCAAGTTTTTGAGCAATTGCTGTGCTCTTTTCCACAGAAGATGCATCATTTTACATTTCCACCAATGGTTCACATGGGTTTCAATTTTTCCACATACTTGCCAACACTTGTAATTTTTCTGTTCTGAGATTTTTTTTGTGTGTTTGTTCTGATTTGTTTTTTGCTTTTTGAGAGCATCCATCCTAATGCATACAAGGTGTTATCTCATTCTAGTTTAGATTTGCATTTCCCTAGTGATGAGTGATGTTAAGAATCTTCTCTATTAACTAAGGATTGCTGGAGGGGATGGGGTGGCTGGGGTGGCTGGGTGATGGACATTGGGGAGGGCATGTGTTGTGGTGAGTGCTGTGTATTGTGTAAGACTGATGAATCACAGACCTGTACCTTGAAACAAATAATGCATTATATGTTAATAATAATAAAAATAAATAAAATTTTAAAAAAAGGAATCTTCTCTCTTGCTCTTTCACGATTATCTTTTTGTCTTGGCTTTCAATATTTGATTATGTGTTTCAAGGTGGGTCTCTATCTCATTTGGAGTTAGTTGAGCTTCTTGGATATTTATATTCATATCCTTCATCAAATTTGGGAAAGGCTCAGCCATTATTTCTTCAAATATTCTCCTTTACCCTTTCTCTCTCTTCTCCTGGGAATCCTATGATGCATATGTTGGTGCACTTAAAGGTGTCACAAGGTCCCTTGTGCTGTTCACTTTTCTTCAGTCTTTATTCTTTCTGTTCTTCAGTGGAATAATCTCCATTGTCCTATTTTCACATTTGCTGACTCTTCTGCCTCTTCACATTTTTGTCTACATCTTTTATTAGTGCTTTGAGCATCTTTAATTAAGTTGTTGTAAAGTCTTTGTCTAATAAATCCACCATTAGGTCTTTTTTAGGGATAGTTTCTATTGATTTCTTTTTTCCTTGAATGGAACAAACTTTCCTGTTTCTCTGTATACCTTGTGATTTGTTGTTGTTGTTGAAAATTGGATATTTCAATAAATAATGTAACTCTGGAAATAAAATCCTTCCCCTTCCCTAGGGTTTGCTGGGGCTTTTGTTTTGGCATTAATTAATTAACTAATTAACTAATTAATTAATTAGTTAATTTTTAATTGTTGCAGGTTGTCTTTGTGTTAAAGGTCAGCCTGAGGTGTAAATTTAAGGTCTTCTTGAGTCTGAGCTTTTCCCCAGGCATGCACAATGACTTTCTCAATATCCTCACATAAGCAGTTGCTTTTGAATGTCCTAGTCTTTAATGTCTGGTTCCAAAAAATTTGAAAAAGAGAAAAATGAGGGCAGGGAATAAAAAGAGCAGCAGTCTTCCAAGTCCCCTGGAAGTCACTTCAGGAGAGAGGGAAAGGTTTGCAACAATGGGGGGCAGATACATAACTACAGACACCACCTCTTCTTCTGCATTTGGTATCAGTTTTTGCAGTGAGTGATCTGAACCCTCACATTTGGAGGACAGAGTCCTTTGTGCCTACTCTGGCTCTCACAAGTTGTGTGCAAGCTGTTCCTGCAGTGCTTTCCTGGTTGCCTGCCATGGGGCTGGGGTGGGATATGGGTGGCTACTGGGGTGCTGAAATTGACCAAAATTAACTGCAATTTACCATCCAAACCTTCCCCTGGAAGTTGCAAGCCTTCAGTAGACTTTAGTGCTCCAAAATACCGTCTGATATGATCGTTGTCTAGGTGGGAAAAAAGATTCTGGTGCTTCCTACTCTTCCATCTCCCCAGATTTCTCTTTTAAATTATTTTTTTAAAATAAATTTCACCAGTTAAATTGTTATGTTGCTGGGGCAAGGTTGGTGGGAAGCTCCTTAATTTGCTATCCTGGAAGTCCCCCAGCTTCTACAAAGATCCATAAACATTTCTGGAAATTTGATGCAAGCTCTGTATCTTTTCCCAGAGAAAGTCATGAATCACAAATATAATAAATTTTTATAAAAACTCAGGATAATTCTTTAGTTTTCTCAGATTTTAGGTACGTTAGATTAAGAATCCTTTAGGACGTCTAACATCCTATCTTAATGAAGGTCTGCAGAAGACTGCGAGTTTGTAGACAGTCCTAGATCTCAACTTTGCCTTGTACTAAATTTAGCTAATCATTTATGAGGCAAAATAGAAACATAAAGAGTCTGTGTCTGGCCTTGTCACTGGTAAATAGAGGAGGGAGCTATGAGTCTTATCTAAGTAATACGGAAAAGAGTGTTTTTTTTATTGTTTTTTTTTTTTTTACAGTAAGCCCTTCTCAGAACACAAAAGGAGAGGGTAATATCTTAAATTTCATTGTTTTCTAGGATCACTGGGCTCACTAAAATCCAGCATTGTCACAGCAGACTGTTTAAGATGTGCAGTGACATCATCTCTGTCCCTCATTGGGTCTCTGCTACCTTGTTTATATATTGCACAGTCACATTCAATTCCTTTGAAGAAAGAGTCGTGTGGGAGGAGGAGGGACCTCCCAGCACATGCCCTTTGAGCTCCACACACATCCACCCCAAAGAATGAAGACTTGTTGTCAAATTTGTTCCCAGACATGATTAAGCCAAGTTGACCAATGGGCAGGTTTGCTCTACATTAAAAATCATGTGCTCACAAACAAACAAACAAACAAATCATGTGCTCACATATGACTCCATACTGTTCACTCTCTCTTTTTGAGGAGTGGTTCTGGTCCTTTTGCCTCTTGGCTCATAAGACCTAAAATATTTACTATCTGGACTTTTCTGGCAAAGTTTTCCTATCCTTCATCCAAAACTTGGTTCTCCAACAGAAGCATGAATCAAAATTACCTGGAGACCTCTCAATTTAGAGTGCTGAACTATACTCTCAGACTTTCTGATTCAGTGGGTAGTAGTTGGGGGCTGGGTATTTCTAATAAATTTGTATTCTAATAAATGCCCAGGTGATGCTTAGGCTGTAGGTTTAGGGACCACATTTTGAGAACCATTGACCTGGACCTTCACTGTCCCTCACTTCCCATATTCCACCACCTTAGCCTGTTCCCTTCCAATAAAAGTAACAATTTTTGGCCTACAGAAAAGGAAGAGATGTTGCCCTGTTAGAAAAACATTCTATCATTCTCAGATGTGAGAAAGTTGAAGGCTGTCTGGAAGTAGAAAGGTCAGACAGACAGGCAATTCAGAGAATGATTACCTAAAGGATATCTAACTGTCCACCAACCACAATTAACGAATAACAACATTTTGTCATAATCACTTCATATTTATTTTTTTCATATAAATAATACTGATGATTATTTTATCAAATACTATTCATGTTCTTTAATTATTGTCCCTGATATCACTGCTCACCACATCACCTTGACCAGAGGGGCAGCAGTATCATGAATTTGCTGCATGCTCTCTCTGTCCATGTTTTCGTATCATTACTATGTGTGTGTGTGTGCATATATATGTATATGTATATACATACATATAGATATGTATACATGTATACTATATAGATACATATATGTACACACATATACATAGCATTCTTTGCTTGTGTTTTAATGTTTATAATATGGCATCACATTGTATGTAACGGTTTTGTGCAGGTCTTAGCCTACCAATAACCAGTGCTGTGGCTAGACAGGCCTTTGTGGTTCTTATAACGATTGTAAGACTCTCTTCACCAATAACTATCAGGAAACGTTAAAAAAATAGTTTATTACTTGCAAGACTAGGGAATTACACAGAGCACTTAGGGATACATAGCAAGGTTGTGGGTAGAGGGAAAGTGGGCCCGGGGTTCTGCTTCTATTGGGGTTGAAGTTGGGGCCTAGGGTTTCTTGGGCTCATTCTTTTTTTTTTTTTTTAAGATTTTATTTATTTATTCGTCAGAGAGAGAGAGAGAGAGAGAACAAGCAGGGGGAGCAGCAGGCAGAGGGAGAGGGAGAAGCAGGCTTCCCGTCGAGCAAGGAGCCTGATGTGGGACTCGATCCTAGGACCCTGGGACCATGACCTGAGCTGAAGGGAGATGCTTAACCGACTGAACCACCCAGGCATCCCTCTTGGGCTCATTCTTTATTGGTTAATTTAAAACATAAGAGCAGGAATTTAAAGCATGGGAAGAGGGAAAAACAAAACAAAACAAAACAAAACAAAACATTTGGCCCAAATGGTCAGTTTTCTAAGTCAACCAAGATCTCTAAAACAAAGGAGCCTCAATGGGGGAAGGCAGCCTGGCTCTTTATCTGGTCCTGTGGCTGGCGATGGATTTATTGGAGGTAGGGTTCTTCAAAGTGGATGTCTAGACAATCAAAGCGTAAGTCAGACACTTGCATTGAAAAAAGAAAAAAAAAAAAAAACTCTCAGGGTTTACACTGCAATAACATTTTGTTTTTTACTGATTGTTACATATTTTTGTATCTTCTAGGCTGATATAAATAGAAATCATTTTATTTATTCTAAGTGCTATATAGGATTCTCTCATGATTATCCCTCATTTTGTTTGTTCATACTCTCATTGATGAACATTTAGATTTTTTTCCTAATTTACTGCTTTTATAAACAATGTTGCTGTGAACTTTTGCTGCATGTCATTTTATGCATATGAACCTGAGTTTCTTTTGAGTGTATATACATGGAAATGGAAAAGTAGAATTGGTAAAGATTGTATATTCTCAAATGTACTGAATATTACCAGATTATTCTCAAAAGTGTTTGTACCGATTTGTCCTCTGAATGAAAATGTCCTTTCTTTACTCCTTTACCTGTAGCTGGAATTGCTGGACTGACATCTTAACAGATAGGCGTTTGTGGTGCTTGCAACCTGGAACAGCGCTGTCCACTAGAAATTTCTGTGAAGACAGCATTGTTCTCAGTGTGCACTGTCTGAGATAGTAAGGACTAGTCACACATGCTATGGAGCAGGGGGAATGTGGTGAGTGTAATTGAGGGACAGGTTTCTAAATTTAATTTAAATTTAATTAGTTTAATTTTAATGTATATAGCCACGTGTGGTTGGGGCTACCAGAGCGGATAACAGGCTCTAGGTGGAGAGAAAAGATCTCCCAACACTGATAACATCTGACAAATGTCACCTGGGAGAGCAGAGTAAATGTGGCAGAAGTTTAGAGGAAGGAGAGACCCCCTGTAGTAAAGTGGGGGTAATTTAGGAAGGCCATGTTTGAAGCAGGGGTAGGGTTTCTGTTGGGAGAGAAGTCTGAGCAAAGCAGTCTGCAGTGGGGAGATGAATCAGCAGGCACTAAAAATGGCAGTTATAACAACTCCATACAATATGGATACAACAGTAAGTAAAAAACAATAAAAATGAATGATATGGATACTAGACAACTTCCAAGAGATGTTTAATGCAGGCAAGAACTGAATACATATGTGTGTATATATATATATATAGGTATATATATATTTGTGTGTGTGTGATTGGAGACCTTAAAAATCACTATTTTTTCAAGCACTCTTTAATTCTTTTTTAATTTTTTTAAATTTTTATTTAAATTCAATTTAATTAACATAGAGTGGTATTAATAGTTTCAGAGTTAGAACTTACTGATTCATCAGTTGCATATAACACCCAGTGCTCATTACATCACGTGACCCCCCTTAATGCCCATCACCCAATTATCCCATCACTCCACCCACCTCCCCTCCAGCAACACTTAGTTTGTTTCCTACAGTTAAGAGTCTCTTATGGTTCGTCTCCCTCTCTGATTTCATCTTATTTCATTTTTCCATTCCTTCCTTTATGCTCCTCTGTTTTGTTTCTTAAATTCCACATATGAGTGAAATCATCTGATTTGTCTTTCTCTGTCAAATAATCTTTAATTCATGATAATATTTTCTTCTCTTTTAAAGATTAGTAGATTTTGTGGCTTTGTAGGAACAAATAATTTAATGAACAATTAAGAACCAGATTTATCCATAGTAACAAGGAGATTTTCAGGAGTTGAAAAAGTCTGAACAGAACCTTGACTTGAATAGCAGAAGTTCTAAATAGAAAATCACACAAATAGATTGCTGAAAATTTCTGACTCTGTGTGTGTCCTTCAGCAAATCCTTATTATGACACATTATGGATTGATTATTCTAAACTACCTGCTGTGATCTTAGTCAATACAAAGTGTAAATTATTTAGAAGACACCCTTTGTTCTTTCTTATAGAAACACAAGGCAGCCACTAGTTCTCTTTCAAGTAAAAAACAAAACAAAACAAAAGAATCTGGTAAAAAGCATATGCATTAAGGTTTTGATTTAATTTTCTCCTTCTTCATGGTCTTTGTATATCCAAAGGGAAGTGGAGATGTACACATTTCCAGTTGGTTTGAAGAGAGATAGACTTAATTGCCTTGATACTTTTGGGGGAAAATGGCCTTGGGCATCTAGCTGTTGCTTTGGTTAATCAAAAAAAAAAAGAGAATGGATTTTTTTATTCAGCAATCTTGAACTTGCAAAACAAAAAAAAGTGAGCATAGTTTTTGAGCTGATGCACTATCTCCCCTGAATATTCTAGTATTTATTTCCTCTAAACAAGAATATTCTTCCACATAACCATAATAATCTCATCAAAATAAGGAAAGAAATTGATACATTATTACCATCTAATCTTCAAATTCCATTACAGGTTTCCAAATGTCCCAATAACATCCTTTAGAGTGAAAAGGTGTAAATCAGAATCACACACTGCTCTCAGTCTCCGTATCTCTTTGACTGATTTCACACTGAAACGATTCATCATTTGTTCCTGAAGTTCATGCTCTTGACATGCTGGAATACTGCAGGCCAGTTATTTTTACAATGTGCCTCAATTTTAATCTAAAATGGCCTCATGTTTAGTTTCATATTATGCATTTTTAACAGAAATCTCTGAAAACTGATGTTGAGTTCTTCTTTTGCATCTGTGACAGCTTGCATTTTCCAGGATGGCATCATAAAGAACTTCCACCCGCATGCTGGTCTTACAATGTGTTGTTGACTCTCCTCCTGTTGAGAGGTGGGATCTAGGTTCTCTCTTCTTGATATTGGTGGGTCTGCAACTGTGGAGGAATGGATGCTAAGTATCTTCCAAAGTCAGGTCATAAAAAGCAATATAGCTTCCTCTTGGTGGGTTTGGGATGCTCACTCTTGGAACTTGGTCAACATGTCCCAGGAAAGCAGAGAGACCATATGAAGTAGCCATATGTAGATATTCTGTCTGGGAACCATAGTTGAGACCTCAGTTGACAGTGAGCACTAACTTCCAATGTCCCAGTGTCCTTTGTAGGTGAACAAGTTTTTAGCTGGTTCCAGCCTTCAGAGACAGAACAACCTCCAGCATTCAACTGTCCTCTCTTGAGGCCTCAGACATCATGAAGACAAGTCATTGCTTTAAAACTCTGTCCTGAGCCACCATGGTTCTCCCCAGCCAGGTGTGGATGCAAATGCTGCTCTTCCCTACCTCATGACTTAAGGATTAAATTATTTAGGAAGGAAAGGGAAGAAGAAGAGTAATAAGATTTGGATTTGATTATCAACTGGTAATCATATTCGTATTCTGGAATCACCATTTACAAACAGTGTCATCTTTGGCTTCTTGTGAAGCTGGAGACCCTCAGCTTCCTCTTCTGCAAAGTGTGGGTCATGATGAAGCCACCTCCTACCTGAGGCAGTTGTGAATGCTGCATTGTTAGATGTGTTCTCATCCTACACACTTAACCAAGCCATGTAAGCCTGCTTCTAAAAATCGGAGTTTTGACTCATCTTTATCTACCTGGTGCTTAGCTCATAGTAAGCACCCCGTACATTGTTTATAGTGAATGAGTCAATTTTATTAAAAAAATCCTTATAAATTATAAAATGTCATATAAGTGATGGCTCCGATTACCAAACAATGACTTTTATCTCTCTGAAATAGTCAACTAATTATTCATATATTTTTATGTGTAAAACCATTTTTTTTTAATTTTTTATATTTTTAAAGATTTTATTTATTCATTTGAGAGAGAGAATGGGAGAGAGAGCACAAGAGGGGGGAGGGTCAGAGGGAGAAGCAGACTCCCTGCTGAGCAGGGAGCCTGATGCGGGACTCGATCCTGGGACTCCAGGATCATGACCTGAGCCGAAGGCAGTCGCTTAACCAACTGAGCCACCCAGGCGCCCAAACCATTTTTTTTTTTTTTAAGATTTTATTTATTTATTTGACAGAGCAAGAGACAGTGAGAGCAGGAACACAAGTAGGGGGGAGTTGGAGAGGGAGAAGCAGGCTTCCTGCCTAAGCAGGGAGCCCGATGCGGGGCTCGATCCCAGGACCCTGGGATCATGACCTGAGCCGAAGGCAGACGCTTAAAGACTGAGCCACCCAGGCGCCCCTGTAAAACCATTTTTTTAAATGTCATCCAGCAGAATTCCTGACATATGATAGGTGCTCACTGAAAATCAATAACCAGATGAGCAGAGGTACGGATGGATGGGTGGGTTAATAAGTAAATGCTGAGTAGATGTTTACGAAAGAAGATATTCTGGACTGATTTAATTTTTCAGACCTTGCACAGATGGAAACCCCTGAGAGTTTCACGTGAATTAATCAAGGGAAGTACTTGGCTAGCCACACAGTACAGAATAGATGAGAAATGCACCATTCAGTTGAGCGGATTGTTTAGATGTCATAAATGGAGAATTTGGATTGACAACTGTTACATAGTATGAGAAACTGAGTGTGATTATTATGCTGGTAATTTGTCTAACTGTTTTGCAATATATTACCCCATAAAGTCCAAATTTCCAAGTGTGGTATTAAAAGTGCTTCCCCATCTGGCGGCAACCTCTATCTGCAGCTTCATCTGGCATATCCCATGCTGTCCCAGGCCCTCTCTTTCATATGGCTCTGAGTTGACCATTTCTCTTTTCTCAGGACTTTTCTTCTCTTGCAAAGTGCAAATAATAATAACTTCCCTGCATCTCCCATTGGATTGATGAGACTCAAATGATACAAAACATAATAATGAGTAAATGTAATTTCATCCATCGAATACTTACTGATTATCTAACTCATGCCATGAATTACCAAAAGCACCGAGGATGGGTAAGTCATAGCCCCACCCCCACACTGAAATGAAGAACACAGACAAGAAAATGGCCATGCCCAATACAATGCTGCCAGTGCCATCAATCTGCATTGTGAATATTGTTGGCACACATCTAGTTATTATTATTTTGTATTCAACAAATATTTATTGAGCACCCATTATGAGCTAATTTAGTTGTTGTTGTTAGCATAGTTCCAATGAAACAGTCTCTGTTTTTCATAGAACTTATTTATTTAAGTACAGTGAATAGGCAATAAATAATCAAGTGAATAAAGAATGTAATTATACTTGGAGAGAAGCGCTTTGAAGAAAAATAAAGCAGGGTAAAGGGACAGGGACTAATGGGGAAGGGAGGGAGGACCAGTTTGTTTGTTTTAGGGAAGGACGGCCCCTCTGAGGAGAAAATCTTTGAGAATGTCTGATGAAATTAAGGATCAGAGACTTCTAAATAATGAGTGGAGAGGCAGAGGGAATAGTAAGTGAAAAGGTAGAAATGTGTTTCTGAGTTACAGGGACAGCAACAACTCCAGTAATTGGACTAGATTGAGTGGACCATGTGGTGTGAAATGAAGTTGGAGGTACTGGCAGGGTCCCAACCATGTAGGACATTGTCCATACTAACAGAGCTTAAATTTTGCTTACAGTGTGATTGAGTGCTTTCATTAGAATTTTGAGTGGGGGAGTATCATGATCTGTTAAAATGAAAATAAGCAAGTGGGGAGGCAGAGGCAGAATGGAGGATATTGCAGTATCCGGTAAGAGATGAGGCTGGCTGGAACTGATGTGTAGGGGTGAAGTGGTGGAGAAGTGCTCATACTCACAAGATATGTTGGAAGTAACTGGAGAGACTTGCTAATTGATTAGGCATGAGGGACAAGAAAAAGCAATCAAGTTTTTGACCTGACCAACTAGTTGTTAGGTAGGCAATTGGATGCATGAGTCTGGAACTTGGGAGCAATCATGGCTAAAGATATAAATATGAGAGTTATGAACACATTTATGGTATTTAAAATCATGGGACCGCTTGCTGAGGAAGAGTGTGTGGTCAGCAAGGGGAAAAAATTAAAGAGCTGAGCCCAGAATACACCAATATTTACGGGTGGTGGAGGAGGAGTAGGCAGCAAGGGAGTCTGATGGGAACAGACTGCTTTCTCAGGAGATGGGAGAAAGCCAAGAGGTAGCGATTTCCCAAGCACCAAGTAAGAAAATGTTTTAAGAGGGATGGAGTGATCAATCATGTCACTTTCTCCTGAGATTCTACAATGAGGATTGAGTTGGAATCGTTGGCTCTGCTAGCCTGGGGGTTTGCCAGTCACACTGACAACTACAGTTTCATTGTAGTGGTGGGGACAACATGCTCACTGAAATGAGTTCAAAACAAAATAGAAGGTGAGGAAGGGTGAAAGTGATAGGCAACTAATCTCATGGCTTAGATCATTGGGTCCACCATCAGTTATATTGAAATCAACAAAAATGGTGATCAGGAGAGATGCTGGAGAGAAAGATGGTGACCAGGTGTCAAATTCTTTAATGACTGAAGTGACTGGACTGTAGTTGATGGTTGCCACAGAGAGAGGTAGGGGTGTTATCATCTGAGGACATGTATTTTGAAGGAGCGCTGATGGATATTTTGACAGAGAGGACGAATGGTGTCTTGAGGCAGTGACAAGAAGAAAAGAGAATTTCCGCCCTACATTTATGCCCTGCAGTAGTACATGGGCTGTGGGAGAAGAGAAAGCTATTCCTTTTGAGAGCTGCAAGGGAAGCTCAGGGCAATGGACTTCAGAACCCAGGAATCCGGAGCAGTCAGGGAATGCTTCATGGAGGAGGTGATATTTGAAGTGAACATCAAGCATGAATAGAGGTTTGTTAAGTTGATAGAAAGGGAAAGAGCATGAAAAGAAAAGCATATGAATAAATTCAGGTCTGAGAAATAGCAGTGTTCAGGACCATCTGTGGTTTAATCTGTGTAGATAATAAAGACAAAACACAAATGAGGAATGGAACAGACATGAGGATGTTCAGGTAGATAACAGGCCTATGAACACACTTTAAGGATCTTGGCAACTATAAAGTAGTATTTTTTATTACTCATATTGATACATACTAGATATGAAATAAATGTTTCATCAATCAGTGAATAAATCCAGCTAATATCAATCAAGCTCATCCTATATGCAGGGCCCCAGGTTATATGCATACACTGAAATATTTACTTCTGGTATCAAATCTATGGTAGGTGCTGCTAACATTCTGATGTCATAGGAGAGGAAACAGACACAGAGATATCACTTGTCTTGCCCAAAGTGATGCAAGTAGTAAATTGTGGACCTGGACTTTGAACTCAGTAATTCCAACTCAACAGACAAGTTTTTTTTTTTTTTTTTTTTTTTTTTAAGATTTTATTTATTTATTCATGAGAGACAGAGAGAGAGAGAGAGGCAGAGGGAGAAGCAGGCTCCCAAGGAGTAGGGAGCCCGATGCGGGACTCGATCCCAGGACCCTGGGATCATGACCTGAGCTGAAGGCAGACGCTTAACCATCTGAGCCACCCAGGCACCCAACAGACAGGTTTTAACCATTACCGCCAGAATAGATCAATACTAGAGGAATTATAAAACAAAGCTAGGAGCAAAGAGGTCTGGAATTCTAGTCTTTGGTCTTTTACTAGTGAGCGTGAGGGCAATATGAGGATGACACTTGCCCACTTAAGAATTCAGTAAATGAAAGCGTTTACACTAGGTTACCATGTCCTGTACCTGTTCAGTGGGTCTTCATTGAAAACCATCCCAAGGTCAAATAGATTAGAGACAGAGTATGCTCTGCCCCATATTTAGATATTTACAATGTGCACTCAGACGCTAAGGATTCCGCCCAAGTTCTGCTGCATCGAAACCAGCGTTCTCCAAACATGAGTGGGTTAGGCCCCGGCTCTTCTTCTGAGTCAACAGGAATGAACTAAAGATCTATGTTGCGATAGGTGTACGGCACTTGTAAGAGTGAAGCAAAGTGAGAAAAAAAGAGAAATGCTGCAGGCACCCTTTGAGTTTTAAGAGGGGAAAACCTCACAAGTGTTTAGCAGTTACTACTATATGTGAGACATCTCACAAATGCAGCCTCAGTTCATCCTCACGTCAAATCAGTTGGCAGATGTTCTTATGCTCATGTAGGAACAGGCTCAGAGAAGTCAGTGGGCATCCCTGAAGTCATGTACATCCCAAGGTGGCCGAGAGGGCTTTTAACCTAAGATTATCGGCTACAAAGCCTGTTATGCTCATGTAGGAACAGGATCAGAGAAGTCAGTGGGCATCCCTGAAGTCATGTGCATCCCAACGTGGCCGAGAGGGCTTTTAACCTAAGATTATTGGCTACAAAGCCTGTGCTTAGAGATGCCCCTCTATAACTGGTCACGAGAACAGTTTTCATAATTATAATAATACATGTCTATAAAGCAGGGATCAGCAATCCTTTTCTGCAAAGGGCCAAATGGCAAGTACTTTAGGCTTTGTGAGCCAGAGTCTCGGTCACCACTACTCAGATCTGGCCTGGTGGTCCTAAAGCAGCCATAGGTAAAATGTAAGCAATGGGCATGGCTGCATTCCAGTAAATTTCCTTTATGAAAACAGGTGGCTAGTCAGATTTGTCCCGGGGGCAGTCGTGGACTGACCAGTGATATGATGGTTGCAGTTTATAACCCTCATCTGCTATCCGTTCACCTAAGATTCTCAGCCACTGGGTAAAGAAGGCACTATTGTTCCATTTTACAGATTAGGGGACCAAGTTTCAGGGAGGGAAGGACTTGTCCATGCTCACAGAGTCATGTCCATGTTCACAAAGATACTAGGTACTTTGTAAACAAAATAGTATGTATATCCCACTCTCCACTACTCACCGGGGGCCCTGAGATCAATGGCTCTGTGTTTTCATGTTTGCATGACAATGTATCTAGACAAAATAGGTGTAAAATAAATGACTGTCAACGGATGGTGGAATGTACAGGTTAGAACCACATGCTTCTTCTGGATGTGTTTCTCCGGTCAAACTCGTCCAACCCCGCAAATGGCAGCTAATCTGAATTTATTGCACATAGAATAGCGTACTTAGATGTAAGCTCCGATCTATGCCCTCAAGAAGGTTATAGGGCATTCATGGGCTGTGCAGCAGCGAAACAAACAAGAAAGGATCGGGGGGCTCACCATTTGCCATTTGCCTTTTCTTCAGCTGGCCTGGAACCATCGCTACCTAGGAATGACCTCTATTGATGGTTGGGGATCTGGGCCTCAGAGGTTAAGGAACCTTCCCAAGGTTGCATACCTGGTAGCAATCTGTCAACAGGAGGCCAGCCTTCACGAGGCTGGAATCATCAGGGCAGGCTGAGCGCATGAGCTGGATCACAGACAAATGTACATGACTCGTGTTCATCAGGGCAGTTACGTATCCAGGTGAACACTTCGGACTGCACAATAGGAGTAAGAAGAAGGGGGGCAGTTTAGTACTGGCTGAGAAAGTGGACAAAGTTACCTAATGTCATAGTCCCCTTTGGGCTGCTGTCACAAAATCCCATAGACTGGGTGCCTTGTTAACAGCAGAAATTTATTTCTCAAGTTCTGGAGGCTGGAAGTGCAAGATCAGGGTGCCCGTGTGGCCGGGGTCTGGTGAGGGCCCACTGCCCGGTCCAAGACTTCTTACTGTGCCTCACATGGGGGAAGGGGCTAGGGCTGTCTGTGGAGTCTCTTTTCTAAGGACACTAATCCCATTCTTAAAAGTCCCACTCCCATGATCCAATCACTTCTCAAATCCCTTCTTACTAATACAATCACCTTTAGCGGTTAGGATTTCAAAACATGAATTTTGCAGGGGAATACAAAACATTCAGACCATAGCACCTTAGTCTTAGGGGGTGGATGAGATGTTGATCCGTGAACGAGGATGAAGGACATTACCCAGGTTAAGGCAGGCCACGGAATAAATGGAGAGGCATGTGCTGATGGCTAAGAGGAAGTGGGGCATAGTTCACAAATTCATGAATATTCATACCATCATGTATTTATTAGTGTAATAAATCTGTGTGGAGTACCCACACCATGACACACCACGACTAGCCCTGGAGGGCAGGGCTCTGATCTCCACGTACAGCTGAAGAAACGGATGTTCTTGGAAGCCGCTGAAAGACCCGTGTGCAAAGATAGGTGGTGGGAATGGAATAAAGCCCAGACCTCTGACTCCAGGTCCACCCGAGACAAGCTGGGGGCTACTGCACTCGTCTGTGTGAGGGGTAAGATAACCAGAGAGAAGGCCAGGGGATGGATAAAAACAGCCTTTGAAGGATGTGAAGTGAAGCAGACGGTCCACGAGAGTGAGCGTGGGAAAAAAGCCAGGATGAAGGCTTTAGAATGTTCTGCTGGGGCCCGTTTCTTAGAGACCATAGACTCTGCCCAGGTAACTGGAAGATTGGGGTTTTGTGCGAATGATGATCCCAAGAATAGTTCCTTCATTGCTGCAAAACAACTGGTATTTATAAAAATATCTCTTTGATCAGGGAGGGAAATTCAGACCATCCTTCTGGAATAATCATGGCCCAAGTGAGAAGACAGGTCTGGGTCTGGCTATGACACTAATTAGCTTTGTGACCCTTACCAGTCGCCTTCTTTCTCCATTCTCGGTTTGCTCCTCTAGAAAATGAGACTTGACGACACATGGTAGCATGTCACCGTTGTTAACAGCTGCTCTGGAGTCTGAGCAAGCATGTCACTGCACGACTTGCAGGAGCATCTCTCTGGGCCTCAGTTCCCTCATCTGTGCAATACAGATGTGCTCCTAGGAAGAGTAGTGTCCTATCTGGTGACATCATGGATATAATATATTTAGCACCGCATGCGCAATATGCCGCATGATTACTATGTTATTAAAAAATCATGAACAAGTAAAGTTACATTTTCATAAGCTACTGTGATGTGGTTATTGCTCCCTGAGGCGTGTTCCCTTTCCCTTGAGGTGTGTGGCTTTACTTAACTTGCATTCTGAGTGGTGCACAATGCAAAACTACTGTACTCCTTGGAATTGTCTTTGCAGTGACAGCATTAGTAATGTGACTGCACCAATGATAGGTTGAAACCCTCAGAGGGGGACTAAATACCTCCATGGGTATTTTATTTCTGAAAACAAGCTTTCTAAATATCCCCAAGTCTTTTCTGTATCCAAAAACAATTAGTACTTGAGAAATAATTAAATCTCTATTAGTCAAATGCTTTTCTTTTTACAGCATTGATATTTTCCTGGGTTGTCAGACCACAGTCTTAGTGTTTTTAAATATGAAGCACCGGAATAAGCAAACAATAGAATATATTAATACAGTAGTTCTTTACTTGAAAGAACCTTACACTATCTTGAGGTTAGCTGAGTGGACAGGAAGCTAATAAAAGCATTTTTATTCATATTTCAATCCCTCACTTCAAGAACACAGCACTTTTATTATGCACTTTCAACAACACGGTAACATTTTCTGCAGGGGTGTAAGTTTCTGTGTGTGGTGGGATAGTCCTGTCTGTGTTAGGGTAAGGGGTGTGGCCTCATGGCAGTAAGTTAAGGATACACAAGGGTCTGATGTGGGTGGAGAAAATCAGAAATACAAACTCTAAGCAACAGAGATAAGAACGCCAAATCCTAGGAAGGCAGAACCATTCAGGACAAGGACAAATTATTTACTTCAGACCTGCCCTTCTTAACGTTCATAACACTGCTTTCCTTTAAAATTTACATTATGTTTAATTTATGCTGTTTAAGAAGTATGGTCAATAAATTTAGAAAAACATTCCACTGAATATGTTTGTTATCATCAATGCCCGTGATGAAAATACACACACACACACACACACAGTCTCTCTCTCTCTCTCTCTCTCTCACTCACACATTTGTGCTGATGAGCTCCCCATAGGAGATATTCTTGGACTTTGAGCTGGAGTTCCTTGAGTCTATACCTGCATCGTCCAATATGGCAGCCACTAACTACATGTGGCTATTGAGTACATGAAATGTCGCTAGTTCAGGCTGCCAAGTACAAATATATATTGGTTTTTGAAAACTTAGTACAAAGAATATAAAATATTTCACTTATAATTTTTATACTGCTTACATATTTAAATGGCAATATTATGAGTGTATTAGATTTTAAAAATTCACCTGTTTCTTTTTATATTTTTTTAAAGTGGCTACTAGAAAATTAAAACTATGTGTGTGGTTTGCATTATATTTCTGTTGGATGGTGCTGGTCTGGACCAATAGCTGCTTTAAGGAGCTTACAATTTTATTGGGGTAAAGATATTTAACATATCATAAAGTTAGTAAGTATGGCCATGCATTGCCACACATCAAACCACATGTACTATTATTTGAGGTCATGCAATGTTTTTTTGTTGTTTGTCTTGTTTTGTTTTATTTTTAACTAAATTACATCTTCAGCTAATGAAGGTGAGGATAACAGAACACTAGGAAATATATTTTTGTTTTATTTTTTTGGCTAAAGTTTCAAGATTTCCTTTCCTTTCTAGCAGAAAGCCATTGCTATTTGCCTTTCTTTCCAATATACTCTTAAGATAATAATAAATATAATTGTAATGATATAAAATACTTTTTATAAACTTCCAGTATTAATTAACAGTGTTACAGTAGTTTCGGGATTGCAATATAGTGATTCAACAGTTCTATACATTACTCAGTGCTCATCACAGTAAGTGTGCTTTTTATCCCCTTCACCCCCCCATCCATCCATTTCATAAACCCCACCTACCTCCCCTCTGCCAACCACCAGTTTGTTTTCTATTTTTAAGAGTTTGTTTTTTTATTTATCTTCTTTTTCTTTGTTTGTTAATTGTGTTTCTTAAATTTTACATGTGAGCAAAATTACATGGTATTTGTCTTTCTCTTACTGATTTATTTCACTTAGCATTATACCCTCTAGATCCATCCATGTTGTTGCAAATGTCAAGATTCCTCAAAAAACTAAAAATAGAATTACCACGTGATCCAGTAATTCCACTATTGGGTATAAAATACTTTGTAAAAAAAAAAAAATGCCTACTAAATACCAATTACTGGAATAAGCACTTGACATTTATTATTTTATTATAAATGAAAATTATACACTCTTCTATTAGAACTCATAATTCCTTAAGACTTGGACTATGTCTTATGACATAGAAGATCTTGCAAATAATTAAGGTGTTTAGTAAATATTTTTTTTGATGAATGGATGAATTCATATGCATATAAACAGTGCTTCTCAAACCTTTGAGGGTATACAATGGGATAAAGTGTGGGGCTTACTCTGCAAACTGCCTGGGATGTGCAGGGCCAAGGGCAAAAAAATACCAAAAAAATACTTCCCGAAAACATACATTTTATGTGATGGTAGGTAATTTAAAACCATTTTTATATCAAAGAAAAATTGAAAGTATGGTGGGAGGGGCTGTTAAAATCCCATGAAATTTTAAGACACAACCAATATGGAACTTCAAAAGAATGCCATCTTTGCTGCAGACTTTTCAAGGCTCAGTTCTCAGCCTCTGACACCTTTCCTTGTCCCCCGCCACCTGGTTCCCATTTCTGCCTCCATAGAAATGTTTGCCCAGAACTGCTGAAAGGGAGCTACCACCATCCTTCTTAATACAGAACCCACTGATGGCCGGCACCGCATGGGGATCGTGGAACTACCCCACGCTACAAGAGCTTATCAAGTCAGCAACAACCAAAAGCCTTCTTCCTTGGGGGTGTGGTGGGATAGAGAGTTGATTTCTATCTTTCTGCTCTTAAGACACTAACATTATTGCCAAAATGTCACAGTAAAACCCTGAATCTCCAAGATTTGATCTCCAATTTAATGTTCAATATTCCCATATTCTACTTGAGGGCTCTGCCATCACCCTCAGCACTGCTAGGCTGCCCTAGGAGGTGATGTTCTCCTTTGGCCCACATGTCATCTTGTGTGTGTCTTTTGCCTACAAAGACCTTGGCTCAGCTGATTGGTTAAGCAGGAGGAGGATGCAGGTTAATTTCCTCCACATTGTGGGAGCCATAGCGGGGATGTCAACTCAAACAGCGCTCCTGGCTTCTTTCCCTACCACACTCATTCCTCCCCATGGGAGGAGAGCCTGCCTCTCCACTTGGTGAGTTTGGTAGAAAATGCTGAGCATCACTGGCAAGCTCCTTTGCATTTTGTTTGTTTGTTTGTTTGTTTGTTTAGATTTTAAGTAGTCTCTACAGCCAACGTGGTGCTCAAACTGATAACCCCAAGATCAGGAGTCACATACTCTACCAACTGAGCCAGCCTGGTGCCCCTCTCCTCTGCATTTTGGACACATGTGTTCTGGTCCCAGTCATGCTCTCAGGTGACGCCTGGAGGGCCCATCTGTGAGTGGCTGTGTGCATGAGTGTCTAATTCAGGGGGAGTGTTAGATCTGATTCCATGTTCTCCAGTCCTGGTTTAATAAGCAATAAAATTGATTATTTGGATCTTTACCTGACTGATTCTTGTGTCTTTCTTATGCTTGTTTCCAAACTCAGGAAAGAAAGGGAGATGTTATTGGTGGGCTCCCAAGTCTCCACTCCACCTTGATTATAGCATCAGGGAGCATCAAAGAGGAGTAAAAAGTCTCATTGTATCAGAAAATTGGATGTATAGAAACACCATCTTTGCTTCTGCTTGGTCTTAGGCTTACTGTCTTCTTGGCCTCTTTTGTGCCAAGGATGTCCTTAATTCCACCAGCTGGAACATACTTAAGATTTCATGGGCTCCCCATTTCTAAGTCAGACCCTCTAGAAGCTGTCCTCCCAGAGCCAGTTTTCTGTCTTGGGCTTGCCTTTACCCACATGAGTCACACCAGTGATGAACACCCCTGTTGGAGAAGTCATATCCATGTGGCAGAAGGGGTTGTGAGAGACCTACTAGGCCAAATACAAGATGGCAGGACTAAGACCCTGGCAGACAAGTGATGTGAGGGTCTTTCTACCACTTAAAGGATTACCTTAAAACTAGCTGGAAATCTTGCTTTTATGCTCATCTTTCTTCTCACACCAAAACAAATCTGAATAGACAGTGTTCCCGAAGGTTTGAAGTGAAATCTCCTGAAGTGATTGCCAGGTGGAGAGGGGAAACAGAGACCAGAGACGTGCACCTAAAAATGGAGTGGCTTGAAGGGGACCCTGCTATCTACTTATTGTAAATCTTAAAAGCCATAAGCATTACTTTCATTGTTTTACAGATTCCAAAACCCTTAGAGGTTGGAAACAATTTCAAAGATTTTTTTGTCCATGTTGGAGAGATGCGCATACAGTGAACAGGGACAGAGTAACCATTGGCTTAGCAGCTACTATTTGATAACAGGTGAGGGATCACATTATACTATGTGAACATGCCTTTTAGAAGGTTATTCTAGATCATTGACATTGACTCTGTTTTTTGTAGCAGCCTCACCTGGGGTCTCCCCAAGAGGATGGCTAAAGCCAGTAAAGGGAATAGGTCTTCTGCGTCCAAACCAAGGCCCCTTTGGCTTTCCTTCTCTGCTGACCAAACTTATGAAATGAAATAAAATGCAGAGATCATACACTGCATTATGGTATTAAAATTTCTACTGAGTTTTCATATTTTAAAATGATGCTGAAATTCTTTATGCAAATCTCAATGACTGTATCTGTATGATTTAATATTTAGCTAAAGATTTAATCTAAGTATAAATATGGAAAAAGTTTAGCAAATGAATATGGAAAATGTAAATAAATCCTCAGTTGAAAATAATCAAGGCAGAAAAGATTGATTTTTTTATTGGGACAGTTTGTTCATTAGAGAAATCTTTTATAAAAAGTGATTGTAATTTCTATTTGGTTGTAAATGATGATACAAACCACCATTGGCTTTAAATCTAAGGAGTCAGGTGGAAGGTCTGAAATGTATCATGCTCCAAATTATAGCATTAAACTTTCAGAGAAACATGTGCCTTTACCTTTCTGCACAAAACCCCTCCCATGATTTTGTCTTCTTTTCATTTATCATTCCACATATCGTATTTTCCCTCTTTTAAAAAATTTCATACAGCAAAGCTGGCTTAGTTTGATGTATGATCTATGGATTTTTTTTTTTTTTTTTTTTAAAGATTTTATTTATTTATTCGTAAGAGACAGAGATGGAGAGAGGCAGAGGGAGAAGCAGGCTCCCAAGGAGCAGGGAGCCCGATGCGGGACTCGATCCCAGGACTCTGGGATCATGACCTGAGCCGAAGGCAGACGCTTAACCATCTGAGCCACCCAGGCGCCCTGATCTATGGATTTTAACACATCCGTAGATTTGTTTAACCACTACCAAAGTCAGAATTCAGAAGAGTTCTATCATGGGGAAAACTCCCTCGTGTGATCCCTCATGTTGCCACTTTCTGCCCCATCCCTAAAGCCCAGCAACAACTGATCCATCCTCTTCTCTTATTTTTTAGATTTAAAAATAACAAAAATTACTTCCAAAAATTCTGTTAACAAAATTCTGGAAAGGGTCCCATCTAGGAACTCCAGCATCAACAGACTTTTAAAATAATTAGTTTAATTCTGAAATTCTTCTAACAAGCTTTTCTCCACTGGGAATCCTCTTCCTCACTTTCTCCCAAAGCTACTTCGCAGTTAACACCCTTCTATGTGTGTGGGAGCAAGATTAATTCACTGCATATGATGGACGCCTTAGGGTGTCAGGTCCCATTTCTTTTGAAGAACCTATTGCAAGAAACTGAAAGATTCATTATTAAATAGTTAGGAAGTTATCCTAAAATAATAATATGCAGGCAAGATTTTTATACAAGGAGTTCCATGAAAGAATAAAGAAGTGGGAAGAATCCACATGTCCAACAAAACAGCATGCTATTAATGAAATATGATACCTGTAGATGACAAAATACTTCACAGCAATTAAAATGCTGTCTTAAAATATTACACTAGATAAGAAATCAGTCAGGATAGAATGTCAAGGGAAGGATGCATGTAGCTTGATGGTAAAAAAGAGAGACATTATTTGTATGTGTAAAAAGCATGGCCAATGGTGATCTTCTCATGGAGGACTTACGAACAAGTATTATTTTGTTTTTTATACCATTTTTCTTTTACAAATGGTATACAATGACTCAGTGTTATCTATCTCATCAGATATGAATTAATAACTACTAGTCTGCCATTTTTTAGTTTTTTTTTTTTTTTTAAGATTTTATTTACTTATTTGATAGAGCGAGACACAGTGAGAGAGGGAACACAAACAGGGGGAGTGGAGAGGGAGAAGCAGGCTTCCCGCAGAGCAGGGAGCCCAATGTGGGGCTCGCTCCCAGGGCCCCGGGACCATGACCTGAGCCGAAGGCAGACGCTTAACCATCTGAGCCACCCAGGTGCCCCTGCCATTTTTGAGTTCTTATCATGGGTGTGATTTTTTTTTTTTTTTTTAACATGTCATCTAGTGGTCAGTTCCCTACTTACCCAGAAGCTGACCCTAAGACAAGACGAGTAGTTTGTTCAAAAGGTAATCCCAGGAAGCACCGGTAGGGGAGAGGGAAAGTAAGACAAGGAGGGGAAAGCAGTAAATAAATGGTATATTATCAAGCAAGGAAACCCTGTGGGCAACTATAGAACGCAGTTGGACAATTCTGGGATACAGTGTAAATTGCTTCAGAGTTGTCTCAACCAAGGGGTGATTGTGAACGGGCTTATCGGTGGCAGCAGTGGGGGTGGGGAGAACATTAATGGAATCTGCTGCTGCATTTTCCTTTTTTACTGAGAAGGAAACTGAGGCGGGGCAGTGAATTAATTTGCCCAAGGTCAAATAGTAAGATGCAAAACCTGTCTTAAAAACTCTCTGAAATGTTTACAACACATAACTACTATTACTGCTACTAAAATCAGTGCCAAGAGTAACGTTTATGCCAATAGTTAGATTGGCCTTTATCACTCCTTCTGTTGGGTCACACTGATTTTTGGGAGTGTTGGCAATACCTGTTTCCTCTCTAAATTAACTCAGTCTCTTATACTTTTTGAGCCTCCGGGTTCTCTTTCCCTGTGGGTAACCTCAGGGTGCACCCTGTGCGCGTTAGCAGAGGTGGGAGAAGCCTGCAGCTGGAAGTGTGGGTGTCTAGGTGATGCTTCACAATGAGCACCTGAAAAGAGTATTGTGCATACTGCATTCTCCCCTTTTCCTAATCTGGAAGTTTATTTTGTCATTATTTTCTTTTAACACTGAGCTCATCTGCATCTTTGTGACAATGTCTGAGAAATCTTTCATCCCTTCATGAGACGTTTGCTGTGCCTTTCTGAGTACTGTGCATACTCTAAGGAAGGCAAATGTTGAGAAAGGAAATGGTGTGTCTAAAGACTCACTATGTGTCCTATACTGGATAATGCACCCTAAGTATCTTCTTATTGAATAAGTCGAATATCATCATTCCCGTTATACAGGTGAAGAAACTGGGGATCCAGTAGATGGAATATGTTCATTAGGGACAAGCAACTGACTAGTGGCTGAGCTGAGATTCAAACCCAGGACATCTATCTTCACAGCAAAGATTCTTTCCATCAAGCCGCAAGTAGTTGCTGACCCAAAGGGATTTGGTAAGAGATGACAAACCAAATTATACAGGAGATAACACAACAATGGAGGAGATGCCAGAAGGCTGAATATTCAGGCAGGATGTGTCATGTGTTTCTTATTAGGGAGTCTCAGGAACATCTTTGTAGATAAAGCTGAACTTAATCAGTGCGTGCAAAGAAAGATAAGTGAGCAAGGTGTCCACAGGCTGAGAGTCGATGTGCAGTTGCTTTGGCAAAGGGGTGGCACTGGGAATTTTTGGTAGGTGTCAGATGCTGACTTATGTGCACAACCTTTCTGGCTTGTACGGTTGTGATTCTATGAATCCCCAGTTCAAATGGTGGCTCATCTGTGAAGTCTGTGATCCCCTAATAGAGCGGGTCTTGTTTTATCTATGTTCCCAGAACATTCCCTTATACCTTGTGGCATGGTGACTGAGAATGAGGGCCCAGAAGCTGAGATACTACCTGAATTAAAATCCAGCTTGACTCTTCCTAGCTATGACCTCGGACAACTTATTTAACAAACCCAGGTTCAATTTTTCTCATGTGAAAAGTGGAAAATGATGAGACTTGCTACCTAGGAATATTGTGAAGTTAGAATATTCTAAAGTTCAGTTGACCCTTGGACCACGTGGGGTTTGGGGGCAGCGACCCCTGTGCAGTTGAAAATCCACTTATAACTTTTGACTTCCCCCAAACTCAAGCACTTTAGCTTACTGTTGACCGGAAGCCTTACTGATAACATAAACACATATTTTGATTAACACAGATTTGTATGTTATATGTATTATACACTCTATTCTTAAGCTACTAAGTAAGCTGGAGAAAAGTAAGTAAATTAGAGAAAGGAAAGCTAAAGCAGGCTAGAGAAAAGACAACGTGGGTTCAGAGCTTAAGGTGAGAAAATGCACCCTGCAGAGTGAATGCAGGATTCAAAGATAATGAGGTGGAAGGAACCTAAGTGAGCCTGTGATGAATCCCATACATCTGAGGAGCGGGTAGAATTTTCTCCCAGATTTGCAGATTGTCATTGGAGGGTTCCAATAGGAGGCTGGAAAGGTCAGAAGTTCCCTGACCTTCTCACCTGCTGCTGATGGGAACGGTTCCAGTGCTCTCGACCTCTGCACTCTTGATCCACAGAAGCTCCAGTTCCTCTGATATCTCTTGCAGCTTCTCCCCTGTGACAAAATTTGACTCTTGCATTGCTGGTTACATCTCCCACCAGGTACAAAAATGTGGTTTTTGCTGTGCTGTCTTTAGGCTGCTACCTTGGGAATAGAACATGCAGCCGGGGGACAGGGGAAAATAAAAACTTCAAGAGTTTCTCTGCACTAAATATATATGGTGACTCTCTTAAGTGCAATTCGTAATCAAGTTTTAGTACTTTGAATTTCTGAAGTTAAAATTGCTTTTTTAAAAATAAATCTCCTAGCTGCACAATTCTAGAGTTTATTTACGTATCTATTTATTTATTTTTCTTGTGATATAATTGACATATAACAGGATGTAAGCTTAAAGTGTACAGCATGATTTGATACATTTATGTATTGTGATGTAATTACTCCCATGGCCTTAGCTGACACTTTTATCATGTCACATAATTATCATTTATTTTTCGTGGTCAGAACAATTAAGGTCCGATCTCCAAGCAACTTTGAAGTTTATAATACAGTAATGTTGTCTATAATCACTGTGCTGTGCATTAGATCTCCAGAACTTACTCATTTCTAGTAGTGAATTTGTATCCTTAACCAGTATCTCCCAGTTCCCCCAGCCCCTGGTAACCGCCATTCTACTCTTCTGTTTCTGTGATGCCGGCTTTCTTGGATTCCACATATAAGTGACACCATGCAGTCCTTGTCTTTCTCTGTGTGACTTATATCACTTAGCATAATGTCCCAACGTCCATTGTAGAAGATACAAACAAGTGGAAAGATAACCAGGATTCGTGGATCTAGAAAAGCTTTTTGACCTTGAATTTCCGTCTTTTCTCTTATGCCTGCTTTGCTCGTGCCTTTAGCGTATGTCTAGTTTGAATTGATAGGAAAGTCCAGCCAGAAAAACTTTAGGGTTTTTTTAATCACCTCAAAATATAATTGGACACTCCAGGCTTGAATGAAGTAGCCTATGGGCTGTACCTTGATGAATCAGTGGAAGAACAACAGACTATAAAGCTGAGTAAAGTGTGAATGGCTGATATGATAAAGAACATGAGCCAGTGACACTCACATCTGCTTGCCTAGAAGCCTTTGCTTCCAGAAACCCTGACTTGCTCTCCATAGATGGCAGATGCATACAGCCAGGCCCTATGTGCAGCTAATGTCCCATCACCGGTCACAAGAAGTCGAGGACATGGTTCTGGTTGGGCTCCCTTCTCTCTTCTGCATGTTAAATGCTCCCCATCTCCCCATCATCCCCATTAGCCTACAAACATGCTGCTATTTATCTTATCTTAAAAAAAAAGCCAGAACAAAATAAAACATTCAGCTGACCACATCTCCCTAAGAGATACTAATGCTTTTCCCTTTGCAGCAAGAAGTTGTTTTTCCTCCACGAGTCTGTTCCTCTCCTCTTTCTCTTATGCACACTTTTGCCCCATTGTTGGGCTCCTCTGATGTGCTCACTACATCTGATTCAGTGATGATCAGCTCTCAGTGTGCATCTGTTTGACCTCTGAGCAGGCTCTGACGTGCTCAGTCTCTGCCTCTCCCTCCAAATCCTTTCGTCACGAGGCCTCTGACACGGCCCTCTCCTGGTTTTCCTTCTGCCTCCAGTGATATCTCTTCCACAGCATCCCGTCCAGCGTCTCCTCCCCAGGCTCTTGACCCTCCTCAGGGTTCCAGGCTTGCACTTGTTTCTTTTCCTTCCACACTTACTCCCTTTAAACGCCGCCTGGATGCTTATGGTGACGAAATTGTGAAGTCTAGTCCCAAATTCTGGACTTGTACATCCACCTGTCTACTTGAAACTGCTCCTTGGGTATCCAGTGGTCAGTTCAAACTTACCAATTCCACACCTGGCCCTTGATCTCCTCCAGGATTTACAGCCCATCTCACTCAACCACAATTCCACCCTTCTGGTGCTCAGATTGGTAATCCTGGGATCACTTAGATCCTTTCTCTCACATCCCATATTCAATCCTTTTGATTCTACCATCAGAATGTATATCCAGAAACTGGTCCTCCCTTTCTTCACTGCTCCACCCATTCTGAGCCTCCGTATCCTCTTCCAGGACTACTACCACTGCCTCCTGACTGGCCTCCCTGCTTTCATGCCCGTCCCCCTACAGATTATTCTCAACACCGCACTGCCAGAGTGATGCTCTTTGAAGATCACATCACTCACTATTCAAAACCCTCCAGTGGCTCCTCATCTTCCACAATAAAAGTTGACACCTTTACAATGTCCAAGACTCCGCAACTGAACTTTCCTGTTATCTTCCTGCTCTTTTCTCTTCCTCTGCTCCAACCTCATTGGCCTATTCTTCAAACTCACCAGGCAGTTTTCCATCTTGAGGTTTTGCTTTAGACCTTCACACTGCTTGGATTTCACCAGCCCCAGCGATCCTCATGGCTACATTCCTCTCCCCTCGAGCCTTGGCTCAAACATCACCTTCTACGGATCCTCCCAATCCACCTGCTTAAAAGTACATTTCCTGTCCTATGACCCCAAACCACCCTTGTGCACTCAAGACTCCTGTGGTGGGCTGAATAATAACTCCCTATTCATGGACTCACAGAGAAGTGGCTCCTTATACAATGATTCTGCAAGAAAGTGTTTGCTGCCTTCAATCCCACTTTAGGGTATAGGATGACAAATTCAATAGCTTTTAGCTCATATGAAAGTAATGAGATGATTAGGGAGCACTTTGTACCTGTAAAGTGCTATCTAAATGCTTCCTAATAATGATGTTCAGAGCTGGGCATCCTTTTAAGAGCAGCTACTCTCCTCTCTTTCTCTCCGCAATTGCTTTACTCTTATGAAAAATAAAACATTAACTATCCACCAAAGAACAGGATGCAGCCTGCTGGTCGACCAGACAGATTGCTTTTAGGGGGCCTCCTCCATGATATGCAGATACCCAAGATTCTGATTCTTTTATATCAGATTTCATCCTGGTAAAGTTTTTGACAATTTTCCACAACGCAACTGTTTCTGAATGATATATTAAGTGCAAGGCCATGCAGACTTATTATCTACAGTCCTTTTTCTGTCTTATGCATAAAGAAAATCCTATGTGATTTGAGATTTCACAGCCCCAAAATGGGGTGGTGTGTGTGTATGGGTGTGTATGCACACGTACACACAAGCACACCTAAGCTGAGTGGCTTTTCAAAGACTAATCAAACTTCTCTTCATATAGAGTCATCATCTTTGGGGGCTGGTGGGGTGTTTTGAGGACATTTTGTTCAATCCTTTTATTACAGAGATGAGAAAACCTGAAGCCCGGAGCCGTTAAATGATTTGCTTAAGGTTCTAGAATGAGTTAATGGCAGTGTTGATGGGTAATCACCAACTGTGTCTTCAAAATGAAAGCCCTTTAAGTTTTTGTCTTACTAGGGTATTTGAAAAAAAGACTGGCAGCAGATCCAGTGATGGCCTATTTGAAACACTGACAGTGTTAAAATGATCTGTCAGTGGCAGAAACTGGCTTGCCTTCTGATGCAGCTGCCTGATGCAAGAGGGAATCCAGCATTCCATGCTCAGGAACCATTGATCACTGCGGTTCTGTGAGGTGGGCACTTTCTGCTGTGGCTCGCTACAGCTCTTTCCAATGTGCTCATTAGGAAAAGTTAACTGTTGTTCTGAGATTGCATATTTGCATGCATTGGCTCTGTAGGATCTTGTTCCTGATTAAAGGGCCTGTTGCTGCCAATTCTCAGGGAAGGCGGCTGCCTCTGAAGGCTTGATAATCATTTTTTATGCATCAAGGAAGGCACAAGAAGCTTCAAACCATAATCATTTCTATAAACATAGACAAGCCGTAAATTGTGACTGATACAAATTAAACTATGTTCCTCAGTAATTATATTTTAGAGATTGTGCACCACATACCCAAACACAATTTTAAACTCAGAAAGCTATAATTGCATGTTTAGTGCCTAGCACTCTGTGTATATTTTCCTTTGCATGAGTTATTCCAAGGAAATAGATTTCCTGGGCATATCATGAACAGGTTCATTAGGCCACTGGCATGACTCTGACTACATTATTATTATTCTCATCATGCCAATCGCATTCTTCTGGAGGGGGAGGTGGGGCTTGTAGCCATCGTGATAAGGAGTAACCAAGTCCTAAATATTTCTGCAATCTGTTGCTGCCATCCTGTCACTGCCATTGTCTGGGCCTCTGATGTCTCCTCTTGGACAATTGTCACTGTCTCCAGTTGGTTCCCATGTCTTCAGTCATCCTCTAGAGTGGTTTTATAATAAACCCTATTGACCATGACCTGCAGTTAAAAAATGTACTTTATATCACAGCCCGCCCCCCCCCACACACACACATAGAGAAAAGTTTCCCAACATGGGTACCCATGGCTAGTCTTATCACCCTTATAGACTGTGAAGGTTTTTCTAGAAGTTGATAAGAGCAGGAGGAACTTAATGCCACATAGATGTCTGTGGTAGGTGCTGTGACAGGATCCAAGACTGTGTATCTTGGTTTGGCTTTCCACAAAGTCAGAACCCTAGGCGAGAATCTGGGTGCCAGTGATTTATTTGGGAAGTGGTCCCAGGCATCAAAAGTGAGGAAACTGGAAAGTCAGAGAGGGAAAGGAGGAAGCCACGTGAGTGGATTAATAAGCAGATGACCGCCATGAGCAAATGGGCTCCATCTTCCTGCCAGCAGTCAGAACCTGGAACCTGGAGCCTCAAGTTTCATGGCACGGGTGTCCCCATCCACTGAATCTCACCTTACATGGGTCAAGAAATTTCCCTGGGGATGTGACCACCTTCCCCCTCCTCTACCACTCGGTTGCTACCATGTGATTTAAACAAGGTCACCTTAGTTACAGAAAAAGCTCTCAGGCTAAAAGCCACAGGCTAAATTTGCAAGCACAGGGATGAAACTAGAGGGTATTATGCTAAGTGAAATAAGGCAATCGGAGAAAGACAGATATCATATGATTTCACTCATATGTGGAATTTAAGAAGCAAAACAGGACAATAGGGGAAGGGAGGGAAAAATAAAACAAGACCAAATCAGACAGGGAAATAAGCCCTAAGAGACACTTAATCATAAGAAACAAACTGAGGGTTGCCAGAGGGGTGGGGGGTGGAGGATGGGGTAACTGGATGATGGGAGTTAAGGAGGGCAAGTGATGTGATGAGCACTGGGTGTTCTATGCAACTGATGAATCACTCTACCTCTGAAACTAATAATATACTATATGCTAATTAATTGAATTTAAATAAAAATTAAAAAAAATTTAGGCAACCTAAGTATAGATGGATTTTTAAAGTGTTTTTTAACTGAATAAATTTGACATGTAACATTGTAAAAAAAAACCCAAAAAAAACGCAGGCTAAGGACCTGTGAGATGCAGATCCTTGAGGTGGGAAGCTGTCCCAATAAAGAAAAAAAGTTGTCGTGCAAATGCAAGTGAGCTCAGGTGGGCTAAGGGATGTGGGGTGGGATAGACAGTGTTTGTTACCCCTTGGAAACTCTACACTACATACAGCGTTTGCCTTAATGTCTTTGGTGAGCTTTTGCTAATAACCTACAAGAGAAAAAATGAACAAAGGTGTTTCTCTATGCTGGACCCCCATCCTCCCAACTTAGTTCTTGCATAATCGGCTTCTTTCGCTGAACACACAGTGAGGTGAGGACGTTTTCAGACTTTGCACGTAGGCTGATTTGAGCTGCATCACTGCTGGCCAGCATCATCTCCAGCCACTCTGCTTTCTTCTCCTTTCATAGCTTCTCTGATCACACTCCATTAACCCAGACACAATTTTAAACTCAGAAAACTGTAATTGTGTGTTTACTGCCTAGCACTCTCGGTGTGCATTATTCCAAGGGACTTGATTTCCTGCAGCCATCCTGAGCATCTCTGCGCTCACTGCACTTGGTACGTTGGCCATGCTGAACCAGCCCTATCACGTAAGTGTTCCATCATCTGCCCAGCCCCTGATTCTTGGGTGTGGTTTTCCCTCAGTTTAGGAAGCTCTTTCCTTCCCCTTGTTTTTCTGTTAACTCTGCTAATTTTTTTTAGGTTTCACCTCAACAAACATTTCCTCCAGGAAGCCTTCCTTGACTGCTCAGTACAAATTAGGTTTCTCTCCCAGGCATTATCACAGCAACTTGTACCCCTCCCATCATATTACTATCTGCTGGGCTGTGTTTGAATGGCTCATACACTGGCTTGCTTTCAAGGTAGATCATGCTTGCATAATGAGGGTAGTGGCCCCCTCCATCTTATTCATCAGTATCACTTCAGCAAGTAAGACAGTTTCTGTCCTGTGAAAGCTTGGTAAATACTTACTAAATGAATAAATGAATTCTTAACCCCCAGTCTTATGTCTGGCTAAATGCACAGTATTTATGTAATGAATGAATCCTGGAAACAGAGAGAGGCCGTGCATCCCTGATGATGGTTCCAGGTGGTGGTGGGAGGGGCATGGGGATGATCAAATATGTAGACTCCAGAAGGTGGGGCTGTGACATGTTCAATACATGTTTGTTAGACAAGGAAAGAAGTTTGCCCAGGGAAACAGTGGGAGATTAGCTTCTCTGGGGAGCCGGAAACAAATTTTGGAGAGCATTGAATACTGGGCAAATGAGTTTGAACTGTGTTTTATGGAAGAGGGTAAGTCATCAGCTAAGGTGGGTACTTGTCTTCAGGACACTGTCAGACTCATTAGCACGTTGCTATGAATCCTTCATGAACTGGCATCTGCTTTCCACCTGGCTTCACTTTCTTCCACTGTTCTTGTAGCCGGTGATCTTCAACACTGCTTTCCTACTTGCTGACACTTACCCGCCCAGCCCGTGACGAGTTTGTGACTCAAAAGTAGGTCCTAGAGCTGCTTGCGTGTTCTCCTTCTACTTGTTGGACGGGCTGTTCCTTCTTCTGGGACAATACTTCTATCCTCCTTCTGCCTGCCTTGCACTCCAGTATCTCCCTGAGAACAACCCTGCTCGGAGATTCACGCCCTGGGTATCCTTCATCACCTCCCTGTACCCCCAACACTGCCATGCAGCTCCCTTCCCAGAGCACACGGCACTCCAGGGTAACTATCGAGCTTTAAAATTCACACCTCGCCTGCATAAAGGCAAAGCAGGTCCCTATTCCTCTGTTCACTCGGGGCCGTGCACTGCAGAGAGCAGCCCCTGTGCCTGATGATGCACAAGGTTGACAGGATACATGAGAGGGAGTTGAGCAGGGTGTGGGCAGTGCGCCTGCAGAGATTCCAGGAAAGGAATCGGATTCAAGCACTGGAGTGTGCAGCATGGACTGCGGGTGGGAGAGACCAGTGGGGCGAGGCCAGTTTCGAGGCTGTGGGGGATATGGGTTAATACAGGTGGACCCTGGGTGGCCTTAGCGGACCAAAGGACAAACAGATTCAAGAGACATGAATGCAATGTTTTCAAAATTGGCAAAAACACAAAGGAGTCCCCTTATTTCACCTTTGGAAATTTCTCCTCCTGAGGCGTTGGTTTCAGGGCTTTGTCGTCATGCACCCATCTCATCCCATCGAAGCTCCTGTGTCATGGGACACCCCAATCTAACACTGGGAGAAGCATGAGGTACTGGAGACCCCTAGCTCAGCCCTCAGAGGACAGCCCCTGCTGCAAGGCTGTTAGCCGAGCTGGCACGCTCTGTGGAACAGATGAGCTTTTAAAAGATTCAAGTTTGGTTCAAAATTCACAAGTCGTGAGTTCCAAATGTTTCTAAATTTGGCTGAATGCAGTTTTCCCTAGTCGTGTGCCACAGACCAAGACATAGTGACTTCATCGAGTTTGAAAAACAAAGGGCCATTATTGTCTCTGTGCAGAAATAAACTTGATGAGGACAAAAGGAATGCATTGCAAATACTACAGCAGCAGACCCTTAATTTTGTGTGTTTTCCACTCAAACGGCTTTCTCTGGCATCAACAACAAAGCCACTCGCTGAAAGAACACCGCCAGTTACTGGCTTACTTATAAGCAAAGTGGCACTAAGTGAGTTATCTTTCAGCTTTGTTGAACAAGCAAATTATATAGTAAATTAAATCACATTTTACTGTTCAGTTGGTATGGTGCAAATTAAGGAGTGCACTTTGATTCAACCTTGCATTTCCTGCATATTTCATAGCCTGGATATTCCAGTGTCAATATGGGATAATTTAGCAGAGGACTTGTGTTGATTCTCTTTTTTTGTTGTGTTTACAAGTTCATTGCAATCAGCCCACTCAGAATAGTGTTAGCCTGATACCAAAGTGGCATGCTTTGTTAGGACAGAATTTTTAGCTTCTGGTTAATTATTTAAGTGAATGATGCCTTCTTCCTCTTTTTTTTTTTTTTTTTTTTTTTTTAGTGTCCTCTAAGAAACCTAACCAAAGTCTCCACAAGTGTACATGTATCGTGGCTAAGTGTCAAGGATTATAAAACGAGTGAATTCCCAGAGCAAAGTAACTGATCTCCAGGGAAGGATGCTAGCTAGATTCCTTCTGGCAACAAGGTAGAAGGAAAAGCGACTATTCCCTGAGCTTGATGGACCTGGGTTGTTGTCTTGACTAGTATTTCAGCCTTGTGAGACTGGGCATGTTAATTGCTTTGAGGTTCACTCACGTAAAGGAGGTTACAGGTATTGTATGAAATTACTCATGCTCCATATTTAGTGCAAAATAAGTACTCAGTAAATTTGATTTCTCCTCTCTCCCCAGGATCTTGTCTTAAAAATGATTACTTGAAGAGTTGGAAATACCCACTCCAGATGTCCTTCTTCTTCTCAGAATGAAGTCTGTGTTTCAGAATGGCAGGTGTAGTTCAATTGGTGTTATTATGACAAATAGGGTGAAGGAAAAGACAATTGCAACCCCAAGCTTGTCAGTGTGAGGCCTAATGACATTTCTCATATGTACTTTTTAGTAGAAAGGTCATAGGGGTCAGGCCACATTTTGGCATTTCTGACAAATGGGTCAGTAGAGATGGCGTGTTAATTTATTTGGATGGATGCATGGCCACGGTGCTCTGAAATAAAAGTGCTATTGATACACGTGCTGTCGCAAAAATAAGAACGAACTGACAAAATCTCAAAACACCTGCTAGGGACGGCCATATCCACCGCGGGTCTGGAGTCACCCTGATGCTTCTAAGTGCTCTGCTTCTGGTGATTGGGGAAGGCATGTAACTCTGTCCTGGCCATTCTACGTTCTTCCAAGCACTCTTCCAGAAGCACCAGGGTGTGCCTCTTGATTGTCTTTTAACCGAGAGACATTCTCCAGTATTCCCCGGTTTAGTGTTAGCACCTGCTGAGGGACGTCTGTTTTGTTTTATTTCATAGTTTATGTCACACCGTATTATTTTATTTTATTTAGTTTTGGGGTCTCTTAACCTTCCTGAAACTTGATGATCCATAAAAGAGAGGTGTTGAACCAGGTTTTCTGATGGCCGATTGTGTCTCTAGAGGCCTACAATTCTATGGCAAGAGAAATCCCACTGTTCCTATTAAAAGAGAAAGAGGGCATGCCCCACCTATATCCATATTTTGTTCCACTTGGATTAAATCGCCATGGGTGTTGAGCAAAGCATGCCTGTTAAGACAAAGGGAATCTCATGAAATTGTCAATATTCAGCCATTTCTTTGACCTACAAATATGGTGATGTGATGTGATCTGACCCGTGAGACTGACTAAATCTTTGTTGTACACAGTGGGGCACCTGCAAAGCCTTCAAACCCCACATAGTCTTGCGAGGCATTGAGTCTGTCCAAATTCACTCCAATAACATTTTTGAAATTTCTCTCCATTCCATCCACTCTTCTCCATTTCTGTCATCCTTTTTCAGTCCAACCAACTCTGACGATAATCCCTTAACTGGTTGACTGTCATCAACCTGGGTCCTTGCTTTGCTAATCAATTCAGTACCTGAGTATTGAATCAATTCAATGCCTGAGTAAACTTCTAATCTGTAAATCTAATTGCATAACACCCTCTGCTTAAAACCCTTTGTTGTCTTCCCAGCATTGTAGGGTAAGTGCCAAAGCTCCTTGAGATAATCCTCAAGGTTCTTGTTCTCGGGCTGATATAAGCCCACCCTGTTAGCCTCACTTCACACCTTATTTCTAGCTACAGCTGTGTGGAATCCTTTGAGGCTCCTGTGCTCTCCATTCTCCCCATCCTGAGTCCTTCCCAAGTGGCTTCTTTTGGGCCAAAAACCTCCTCTGTGCCCTTCGCATTGACCTCATTCCTGTTCGTGTTTAGGGGCCAGCCACAAGCTGCTCTTTGCCTGGAAACCTTGTTTGAACTCTTGGGCTAGGTCAGAACCCACTGGAAACAGCCCTTCAGAAACAGTGTACTTTTCTAGGTAGCCTTTGCTCGTCATACTTCTTTGGATGATTATCTGATGAGGATCTACTTCACTACATAAGTTCTGTGAAGGCAAAACTCACGCCCGATGTTGCTCTCCATTGATCTCAGCACTCAGCCCTGGGTGTGGATGAGGCTCAATAAATGTCTGTGGAATGAGTGTTCAGTGTACAAGAGGAGAGTGAGGAGAGGGAGAAGGAATCACAGCTCCTTGGAGAACTCAGGAATATTATCTACTATCCAGACATTCTTTTTCACCCATTTTCATTGCAACAGGTTCCTGGTTTTGCTTTTTACCTGTGAGAAGGTTTGGCTAACGATAGAGCAGGAACAGAACCAATAAACACAGAAGCAGGATTTCCCAAGAATGGTCCTCATTACCATCTCAACTCATAATCAGATAGCTCAGTGGTTTACACTGAACTTGTACTTCTGTAATTATTTCTATAGGTTACCTACCCCAATACAATTGGGTTATTGAGGGTAAATTCCAGGGAACTTAAAGTCGTGTTAATTTGGTAACTCTCTCTGTGACTCCCTGCAGAAAAGAGGAATGAGTTGGCCTCAGCAACAGGAAGTTTGGTCAATAACAGGGAAGGATTCTGTTATTTTATTTTATTTTATATTTTATTTTATTTATCTAATTTAATTTAATTTAATTTAATTTAATTTTAATTTCTTCCAGAAAAGTATTAAAAAGACTAAAAAGTCTGTTTTCTTAGTTGTGGTTTGAGATTTTCTTTTGTTTTGTCTTGTTAAGCAACCATTAGAAGCCATGGATTTGCATGGCTTGCACTTGCATACACTACTTTTCCAATGAGCACACACTTAGCCATATTGAACAGCGTTAGCAATAGCAGGGAAGAACTTCTATAGCTAGGAAATTTAATGTCTGAAAAATGTGGCTGTTATTAATTATTGTAAAAAATTAGAAAGTGAGAATAAGCAATGCAGATTTTTTTTTTTTTTTAAGATTTTATTTATGTATCTATTTGAGAGAGAAAGAGAGCAGGGGAAGGAGCAGAGGGAAAGGGAGAAGCAGACTCCTCACTGAGCACAGAGCCCAAATCAAGGCTCGATCTCAGAACCCTGAGGTCATGACCTGAGCCCGCAGGTGCCCCTAAGCACCCAGTTTTAAAAATAAGGAAATTGAGGCTAGGGGTCCATTCTGGAAAACCACTCAACAAGTACTGACACATCTGGAATGGGGACTCAGGACCTGTGACCCTTCTAGCTTTTCAGTGCATTCATCTCATTGTACCAGTCACAATTTTGTATTCTTGGTTATTTTTTCCATTAAGTCATTTTTGTCTAATTGAATATATACTCCACTCATTGAATTCCATGCTCTAGTTGGAAGTTAACATATTGTGCTTTGCCTTATCCTTAGGATTGCAGGACTTCCACCCTGTAATCAGAATATAACTGATTTTCCCCAGGCTCATCTCTCCCAAGCCTGAGCACAGCAACTTGTACACTAGGAGAACTAGTGACCCATACTTTTCATTCACTTTAACGACAATAATAACAACATTAATAATAACAGTCATTTTAGAAAGCATCTATGCTTATGCATTTTGCATGTATTATGTTCATTCTCCAAACATTTATTGGGTAATGAATGTTGGTGTCTCCCCTAAGACTCATATGTTCAAGTCCTATTCCTCAATATGATGACATTTAGGGGTGGTGGCCTTTGGGAAGTGATTAGGTCATGAAGGTGGAGCCCCCATAAAGGGAATTAGAGCCCTTAGAAGAAGACACAATAGAGAGATGATTAGTCTCTCCACCATGTGAGTATACAGCAAGAAGGCGGGCTTCTGCAAACCAGGGAAAGGGTCCTCATGAGGAATCAAATTAGCTGGCACCTTGAGTTTGGGCTTCCTAGTCTCTAGAACTGTGAGAAATAAATACCTTGTGGCATAAGCCATCCAACCCATGGTATGTTTGTTATAGCAACTGGAGTTTGCCATAATTAACACAGCTCAGCCCTTCATGCAAGGATTTAAAACCTACTGGTGAGCTGATCATCTGGTCTTATTTCCATTGCAAGTCAGTTATATTACTCTTTTTTTTTTTTTTAATTTTTATTTATTTGCGAGAGAGAGAATGAGAGACAGAGAGCATGAGAGGGAGGAGGGTCAGAGGGAGAAGCAGACTCCCTGCCAAGCAGGGAGCCCGATGTGGGACTCGATCCCGGGACTCCAGGATCATGACCTGAGCCGAAGGCAGTCGCTTAACCAACTGAGCCACCCAGGCGCCCCAGTTATATTACTCTTATTACCACTTTCTTCCCAAACTCTTGCTCATGATGGGACCGAGGCCGAGAGAGGTAAAACATGTAGAACCAGGTTCCATAGAGTAATACATGGCTGATCTGGGATTTCAGTCCACACCTTTCTGACTCCAAAACTCTTCTATGCCATGCTGCCTTATTCAGGCATTAATGTACCCACTTATTAAAACGACACCGATCATGAAATGAATGCTACCTCCATTCTCTCCTGTAGCTCATGGTGAAGTACAGGAAGGTGGAATAACGGAAAAGGGTAACCAGCAGTCCCAGTTTGCCTGGGTCCATGGATTTCCTGGGACATGTGGTTTTCAGTTTCCTAAAACCAGGAAAGTGCCAGGTAAACTAGGACAATAGAATAAGGAGAAACAAGGGAAGTGGGAAGATCTAAACAGTCCAGACCACAAAGGACCTGATGTGATTTATTTATTTTTTTGATTGGAAACGTGTTTTTTTTTTAATTTTATTACTTTTTTTTTATTATGCTATGTTAATCACCATACATGACATCATTAGTTTTTGATGTAGTGTTCCATGATTCATTGTTTGCGTATAACACCCAGTGCTCCATGCAGAACATGCCGTCCTTAATACCTATCACCAGGCTAACCCATCTGCCCACCTCCCTCCCCTCTAGAACCCTCAGTTTGTTTTTCAGAGTCCATAGTCCCTCATGGTTCATCTCCCCCTACAATTTCCCTCCCTTTATTCTTCTCCTTCTGCTATCTTCTTCTTTTTTTTCTTTTTGACATATAATGTATTATTTGTTTCAGAGGTACAGGTCTGTGATTCAACAGTCTTACACAATTCACAGTGCTCACCATAGCACATACCGTCCCCAATGTCTACCACCTAGCCACCCCATCCCTCCCACCCCCCCCACCACTCCAGCAACACTCAGTTTGTTTCCTGAGATTAAGAATTCCTCGTATCAGTGAGGTCATATGATACATGCCTTTCTCTGATTGGCTTATTTTGCTCAGCATAACACCCTCCAGTTCCAACCACGTCGTTGCAAATGGCAAGATCTCATTCCTTTTGATGGCTGCATAATATTCCATTGTATATATATACCACTTCTTTATCTGTTCATCTGTCGATGGACATCTTGGCTCTTTCCACAGTTTGGCTATTGTGGACATTGCTGCTATAAACATCAGGCTGCATGTACCCCTTCGGATCCCTATATTTGTATCTTTGGGATAAATACCCAGTAGTCCAATTGCTGGATTGTATGGTAGCTCTATTTTCAACTTTTTAAGGAACCTCCATACTGTTTTCCAGAGTGGGTGCACCAGCTCGCATTCCCACCAACAGTGTAGGAGGGTTTCCCTTTCTCCGCATCCCCGCAACATCTGTTGTTTCCTGATTTGTTAATTTTAGCCATTCTGACTGGTGTGAAGTGATATCTCATTGAGGTTTTGATCTGGATTTCCCTGATGCCAAGCTATGCTGGTACTTTTTCATGTGTCTGTTGGCCATTTGGATGTCTTCTTTGGAAAAATGTCTGTTCATGTTTTCTGCCCATTTCTTGATTGGATTCTTTGTTCTTTGGGTATTGAGTTTAAGAAGTTCTTTATAGATTTTGGATACTAGCCCTTTATCTGATATGTCATTTGCAAATATCTTCTCCCATTCTGTCGGTTGTCTTTTGGTTTTGTTGACAGTTTCTTCCACTGTGCAAAAGCTTTTTATCTTGATGAAGTCCAATAGTTCATTTTTGCCCCTGCTTCCCTTGCCTTTGGCGATGTTTCTAGGAAGAAGTTGCTGCGGCTGAGGTTGAAGAGGTTGCTGCCTGTGTTCTCCTTTAGGATTTTGATGGATTCCTGTTTCACATTTATGTCTTTCATCCATTTTGAGTCTATTTTTGTGTGTGGTGTAAGGAAATGGTCCAGTTTCATTCTTCTGCATGTGGCTGTCCAATTTTCCCAACACCATTTGTTGAAGAGACTGTCTTTTTTTTCCATTGGACATTCTTTCTTGCTTTGTCGAAGATTAGTTGACCATAGAGTTGAGGGTCCTTTTCTGGGCTCTCTCTTCTGTTCCATTGACCTATGTATCTGTTTTTGTGCCAGTACCATACTGTCTTGATGATTACAGCTTTGTAATAGAGCTGGAAGTCCGGAATTGTGATGCCACCAGCTTTGCTTTTCTTTTTCAACATTCCTCTGGCAATTCGGGGTCTTCTCTGGTTCCATACAAATTTTAGGATGATTTGTTCCATTTCTTTGAAAAAAGTGGATGGTATTTTGAAGGGGATTGCATTAAATGTGTAGATTGCTCTAGGGAGCATTGACATCTTCACAATATTTGTGATGTTCTTCCAATCCATGAGCATGGAATGTTTTTCCATTTCTTTGTGTCTTCCTCAATTTCTTTCATGAGTATTTTATAGTTTTCTGAGTACAGATTCTTTGCCTCTTTGGTTAGATTGATTCCTAGGTATCTTATCATTTTGGGTGCAGTTGTAAATAGGATCAACTCCTTAATTTCTTTTTCTTCTGTCTTGTTGTTGGTGTGTAGGAATGCCATTGATTTCTGTGCATTGATTTTATATCCTGCCACTTTACTGAATTCCTGTATGAGTTCTAGCAGTTTTAGGGGAGTCTTTGGGATATTCCACATAAAGTATCATATCATCTGCAAACAGTGAGAGTTTGACTTCTTCCTTGTGGATTTGGATGCCTCTTATTTCTTTTTGTTGTCTGATTGTTGTGGCTAGGACTTCTAATACTATGTTGAGTAATAGTGGTGATAGTGGACATCCCTGCCGTGTTCCTGACCTTAGGGGGAAAGCTCTCAGTTTTTCCCCATTGAGAATGATATCTGCTGTGGGTTTTTCATAGATGGCTTTTTATGATATTGAGGTATGTACCCTCTATCCCTATACTCTGAAGAGTTTTGATCAAGAAAGGATGCTGTACTTTGTCAAATGCTTTTTCTGCATCTATTGAGAGGATCATATGGTTCTTGTTCTTTCTTTTATTAATGTATTTTATCACATTGATTGATTTGCAGATGTTGAACCAAACTTGCAGCCCAGGGATAAATCCCATTTGGTCATGGTGAATAATCCTTTCAATGTACTGTTGTATCCTATTGGCTAGTATTTTGGGGAGAATTTTTGCATCTATGTTCATCAAGGATATTGGTCTGTCATTCTCCTTTTTGAGGGGGTCTTTGTCTGCTTTGGGGATCAAGGTAATGGTCACCTCATAAAATGAGTTTGGGAGTTTTCCTTCCATTTCTATTTTTTGGAACAGTATCAGAAGAATAGGTATTAATTCTTCGTGAAATGTTTGGTAGAATTCCCCTGGGAAGCCATCTGGCCCTGGGCTTTTGTTTGTTGGCAGATTTTTGATGACTGCTTCAATTTCCTCAGTGGTTATAGGTCTGTTCAGGTTTTCTATTTCTTCCTGGTTCAGTTTTGGTAGTTGATACATCTCTAGGAATGCATCCATTTCTTCCAGAGTATCTAATTTGCTGGCATATAGTTGCTCATAATATGTTCTTATAATTGTTTGTATTTCTTTGGTGTTGGTTGTGATCTCTCCTCTTTCATTCATGATTTTATTTATTTGGGTAATTTCTCTTTTCTTTTTGATAAGTCTGGCCAGGGGTTTATCAGTCTTGTTAATTCTTTCAAAGAACCAACTCCTAGTTTTGTTAATCTGTTCTACTGTTCTATTGGTTTCTATTTCATTGATTTCTGCTCTGATCTTTATGATTTCTCTTCTCCTGCTGGGTTTAGGCTTTATTTGCTGTTCTTTCTCCAGCTCCTTTAGGTGTAGGTTTGGGTTGTGTATTTGAGACCTTTCTTTTTTCTTGAGAAAGGCTTGTATTGCTATATCCTTTCCTCTTAGGACAGCTTTTGTTGCATCCCAAAGATTTTGAACAGTTGTGTTTTCATTTTCATTGGTTTCCATGAATTTTTTAAATTCTTCTTTAATTTCCTGGTTGACCCATTCATTTTTTAGTAGGATGCTCTTTTGCCTCCATGTACTTGAGTTCTTTCTGACTTTCCTCTGTGATTGAGTTCTAGTTTCAAAGCATTGTGGTCTGAAAATAGGCAGGGAATGATCCCAATCTTTTGGTACCAGTTGAGACCTGATTTGTGACCTAGGATGTGATCTATTCTGAAGAATGTTCCATGGGCACTAGAGAAGAATGTGTATTCTGTTGCTTTGGCATGGAATGTTCTGAATAGATCTGTGAAGTCCATTTGGTCCAGTGTGTCATTTAAAGTCTTTATTTCCTTGTTGATCTTTTGCTTAGATGATCTAGGACCTGATGTGCTTTATGACAGCACACCATAAAGTACAGTTGACCCTGAAGGGCACAAGAAGGATTTACAGCTTTATCGTTAGTATATCCATAACTGAGCATTTGTCAAACTCAGGAAGGGGGAGGTTATTTCTTCCCCATGGGAAAATTCTATTTTTTATTGTCATAAATGCTATTATTAATAACAGAAGATGAACTTCTGATCCCTATTCCAGTCCTGAGTCTACCTGGCAGGTTTGAGGCATAAAACTTCAAGGATAAATGGAACATGCCATCATTGTTTCTGTGTCCTTGTGAGTGACAGACTGAAGGAAGAAGACTAGAGAGAAGAAAATGAGAAGGCGGCTGGTTAATAATAATATTTCAAAGTTTCCTAAAGTAACGGCAACTATTCTTCCTTCACTCCATCTGCACCACTTTCTTAAATACTGTGAGCTTAGTGTTGCCAATATGACATATTCCTGGCTTCAAGAACAGACAGGGATACCATGTCTTATTGAATAATTACAAAGTGGAGTGTTAGGTGCTAAAACAGAATCAGTGTTTGTAGGGGCGCCTGGTGGCTCAGTTTTTAAGCATCTGCCTTTGCCTCAGGTCATGATCCCAGGGTCCTGGAATTGAGCCCCACATCGGGCTCCCTGTGCTGCGGGAAGCCTGCTTCTCCCTCTCCCACTCCCCCTGCTTGTGTTCCTTCTCTCGCTATCTCTCTCTGTCAAATAAATAAATCTTAAAAAAAAAAAAAAAAAGAATCAGTGTTTGTAGAGCATCAGTCGTATTCACAGCTCTGCTTATTACATAATACAAAACCTAACACTGATCCTCAAGGAATTCAAGCTTAGCTGGAAAACAACTAATTTTTCTCCATTTTCTTATATAAAACAGATAACAATATGACTAGTATGCATGCAATCATAAATGATGAATAAATCAAGGGCTAGAACTTGTGTGTATGTGTGTGGGTGGGTGGGTGTGCATATAATCCCCACATGAATATGTATGTGGGTATACGTGTATGTTTTCCATTGAAACTATCAGGAAAATATTGCTCAAACTGGCTTGTCCATTGAGGAAGTATATCATCTCAGAGAAGAAACCTAGATTTTGGGGGAGATTCCAAGTTTGAAAGGCCAGGAATCTATCATAATTCTTTGGGTTTTCCTCTTCCTCTTATGTCAGTTTGGTCCTCAGGTTTGCTGTCTTCATGGATATAAGATAGCTGCCATTTATGTTCTCCTCCAAGAAAAAGAGAAAACCTTGTATATGTCTTAAAGTTGCTGTAATAAAGTACCACAAACTAGGTAGCTTAAAAAACAAAACAAAACAGAAATTATTGTCTCAATTCTGGAAGCTAGAAGTGTCAAAAATGTCAGCAGGGTCATGCTCCCTCTGAACTCTGTAGAGGAACCTTTCCTTGTATACTTCTTTCTTCTAGAGGTTGACAGAAATCTTTGCTGTTAGCTGACTTGAAACCACATAAGGTCAGTCTCTGCCTTCATGGCCACGTGGTGTCCCCCCCCCGACCCCATGTATCTCTCTGTCTTCACATGCCCATCTTCTTACAATGAAACCAGTCATGTTGGACTAGCGACCAACCTACTCCAGTACAATGACATCTTAACTAATTCCATCCACAGGAACCATATTTCCAAATAAAGTCATGTTATGAAGTACTGGAGTTAGGGCTTCAACATATCATCACGGTGGGTGGGAGGTGACAAAATTTAACCCATAACATTTTCCTCAACCATAGAACAACCATAGGAAAATTTCCCCTCAGTTGGATGGCATTATCTTAGGTTATATGTCCACTCTTGGATCAGTAAATGTTCACTGAGGAATATGGTGCACATCTTGTTTTAGACAAACTAGGATCCACCTCTGGAACTATAGGTGGTTGAATCTTTGAATAAAACAGGAGTCTGTTGAAAGGAGCAGAAGAACAGGGTAATGGATGCTGAATAGCTCATCAGAGTTTACTATATCATCTAAATATATGTTTATATATATACGAAAGTATAATATGTCTTGTCATAATAAGAGGATTTTTTAAAAAGTTGCCAAAAATTTGGCAAGTCACTGGTATTAAAAGATATTAACAATTCCCAAGGATGTGCTAAGCTTGATGCTACACATTTACACACATATGATTTAATTTAATAGAGCCTATGAGGTAGATGTAATATTTATCCATTTTAGAGAAGAATAAACTAGGCCTTCAAGAGGCCAATGAATTAACCAAGGTCGACTGGCCAGTGAGTGTCAAAATCCAAATTAGAAGTCATGGCTATTAAAACCATAAGATACCTAGGAATCAATCTAACCAAAGAGGCAAAGAATCTGTACTCAGAAAACTATAGAATACTCATGAAAAAAATTGAGGAAGACACAAAGAAATGGAAAAATGTTCCATGCTCATGGATTGGAAGAACAAATATTGTGAAAATGTTTATGCTACCTAGAGCAATCTACACATTTAATGCAATCCCCTTCAAAATACCATCCACTTTTTTCAAAGAAATGGAACAAATAATCCTAAAATTTGTATGGAATCAGAAAAGACCCTGAATGCCAGAGGAATGTTGAAAAAGCAAAGCAAAGCTGGGGGCTTCACAATTCTGGACTTCAAACTCTATTACCAAGCTGTAATCATCAAGACAGTATGGTACTGGCACAAAAACAGATACATAGATCAATGAACAGAAGAGAGAGCCCAGAAATGGACCCTCAACTCTATGGTCAACTAATCTTCGACAAAGCAGGAAAGAATGTCCAATGGAAAAAAAAGATAGTTTCTTCAAAAAATGGTATTGGGAAAATTGGACAGCCACATGCAGAAGAATGAAACTGGACCATTTCCTTACACCACACACAAAAATAGACTCAAAATGGATGAAAGACATAAATGTGAGACAGGAATCCATCAAAATCCTTGAGGTGAAAACAGACAGCAATCTCCTTGACCTCAGCTGCAGCAACTTCTTCTTAGAAACGTCGCCAAAGGCAAGAAAAACAAGGGCAAAAATGAATATTGGGGCTTCATCAAGATAAAAAGCTTTTGCACAGCAAAGGAAACAGTGAACAAAACCAAAAGACAACCGACAGAATGGGAGAAGATATTTGCAAATGATATATCAGATAAAGGGCTAGTATCCAAAATCTATAAAGAACTTATCAAACTCAACACCCAAAGAACAAATGATCCAATCAAGAAATGGGCAGAAGACATGAACAGACATTTTTTCAAAGAAGACATCCAAATGGCCAACAGACACATGAAAAAGTGCTCAACATCACTTAGCATCAGGGAAATCTAAATCAAAACCTCAATGAGATACCACCTTACGTCAGAATGGCTAAAATTAACAAATCAGGAAACAACAGATGTTGGCAAGGATGTGGAGAAAGGGGAATGCTCCTACACTGTTGGTGGGAATGCAAGTTGGTGCATCCACTGTGGAAAACAGTAGGGAGGTTCCTCAAAAATTTGAAAATAGAGCTACCCTATGACCCAGCAATTGTACTACTGGGTATTTACCCCAAAGATACAAATGTAGGGATCCGAAGGGATACGTGCACCCCAATGTTTATAGCAGCAATGTCCACAATAGCTATGGAAAGAGCCTAGCTGTCCATCAACAGACAAATGGATAAAGAAGATGTGGTGTATATATATTCAATGGAATATTATGCAGCCATCAAAAAACCCCCAAATCTTGCCATTTGCAGCAATGTGGATGGAACTAGAGGGTATTATGCTAAGTGAAATAAGTCAGCCAGAGAAAGACAAGTGTTATATGATCTCATTGATATGAGGAATTTGAGAAAGAAGACAGAGGATCATAGGGGAAGGGAAGAAAAAATGAAACCAGATGAAACCAGAGAGGGAGACAAACCATAAGAGACTCTTAATCTCAGAAAACAAATTGAGGGTTGCTGGAGTGGTGGGGGGTGGGAGGGATGGGGGTTCTGACTGATGGACATTGGGGAGGATGTGTGCTATGGTGAGTGCTGTGAATTGTGTAAGACTGATGAATCGCACACCTGTACCTCTGAATCAAATAATACATTATATGTTAAAAAAAAAAAAAAAGATAGTAGGAAGGGAAAAATGAAGGGGGGGAATTGGAGGGGGAGACGAACCATGAGAGACTATGGACTCTGAGAAACAAACTGAGGTTTTTAGAGGGGAGGGGGGTGGGGGTATGGGTTAGCCTGGTGATGGGTATTAAGGAGGGCACATAGTACATGGAGTACTGGGTGTTACATGCAAACAATGAATCATGGAACACTACATCAAAAACTAATGATGTGATGTATGGTGACTAACATAACATAATAAAGTAAAATAATTTAAAAAAAGTCATGGCTATTGTATTCTCAGTCCCGTTATGGTCTTACACTGTTCCATGGTGCCTAGGGATGCAGTAAAAGCGATGTTGAACTTTCAGTGAACTTGGAAGTCATTTTATACTTTTTATTTTGGGCCAGTTTTACATCAATTGTCTTTTGAAAGCTAGGAAACAGAAGTGTGGATAATCTCTACTCTTTCCTTTATTTGCGATCATTGGGGGTGAATTCTATGCTAAGAATTCTGAAGTATCTGAGGTTTTATAATTCTTGCACACTAACAAGTCGGCCTGCCACAGTTTCATGGAAACATATGGAAGACACAAAACTCATGGGTCAGAGACTGAAGATGGTGTCTTGCTGACAGCAATTGCAGTAGTTAGAGTAATGTTTGTGCCCTGGCTTTCTTGGCCCCTATTCCTAAGCAGGGATGCAATGAGGGGAAGGCACTGCCTGGTTATACAGTAAGGTGTGTTCCAGAAAGTAAACTCTAGGACTAGGAAACCCCAGTTTTATGTAAGGAGGCTGCTAGAAAATAATCCTTGCCATGGAAAAGTCATTGTCTTTATCACCCTGGCCAGTACACAAATCTGCTCCAGATGGAGACGCTATCTGTCTTCCAAGTATTTTTTATACAAATGCCCTTGAAAGGATAGTCTGGAACAAAAATGCTGTTTCTGCCTTTGCTCAGAAGATGTTCAGAAATGGGAGACACCCAGAGACAACCATCACCCAACAGGTTCGGTCTTTCTTCACCATGATGTCTCTATCATACAGTATGTTTAATTTTAGAAGTCCAGTAATCCAATGGCACATTTCTGTCCTCCAGATCTGCATCTTGCAGCCAATAGGTAGTGATGACTAAATTGTGCTTAGTGACCAGAAGAGTTTTCCTAGGGCCCTCGATACACAGCTATTTGAATTAAAAATCAATACACTTTTCTTCTTTTTATTTTTTCTATAAAAATGTGTTTATCAAAACACTGAAGCATAAATTTAATGGATGGTGCTGTCAACACATTCTATCCAGAGAGCTAAAGAGTCACTACAATGAATGTATTGGTTTTTGCTTTCACACCTAATTGATATCTATTGGATGAATGAATGAATGAATGAATGAATGGAGTGAATGATGACTAGATCACACTAAATCTAATTCAGGGTTTTTTTTCAGTTTGAGCTGTTTTCAGCCATCCTGAAATTTTATACATTACATCACTTGTGTCACGATTTGCTTTACAACCCCTGAGTATAAACAATGTAACGTATATTCCTACATACAAATTAACTTTAATCTATATTTAGCAACAGTTAAATTGCTTTAAAAGTACTGGATCAGGAATCAACAGCCCAAAGTAGCAATTCACAAGTGCTTCAGATATCATTATCAAAATTTATATGAGGATCCATTAATTAGCATAAGACATGTTAGAAATCATTTTTCATTGGTGAAATGAGGAGTGTTCAACACATAAGGCTGACTAGAAAGGCATCAGAACTGGAGCACCTTTGCAAGTGTGAGGGACAAAAATCAGGCAAACCAGCGTCCTTATGGCCAGTCGTCCTCAGAACGTCTAGATGGAGAGCTACCTTGGCCATTCTGTGCATTGAAGTCACCTATTGCTTGATCTGACTAGAGACATGGTGAGACAGTTTAATCCTGTTTCAAATCGCCAGTGCATTCATCTTGGAGCCCTTTTTGTTTGTTTTTTGTTTTTGTTTTTCAGGGGGTTTTGTTTTGTTTTTCTTTTTTTCAAAGTGACTGTCAGTGAGGATCTAGAAGACTTTGGCCTGAAGTTGGTTTCTTTCTTTTTTTTCTTTTTTAAAGATTATTTATTTATTTATTTTGAAAGAGGGAGAGAATGAGCATGAACAGGGGTGGGGGGAGGGGGAGAAGCACACTTCCCACTGAGCAGGGAGCCAGATGTGGGGTTCCATCCCAGGACCCCGAGATCATGACCTGAGCCTAAGGCAGATGCTTAACCGACTGAGCCACCCAGGTGCCCCCTGAATTTGGTTTCTATTGTAACACATTGCATTGTTGTCAGGTTGTTAGGAAGGGGATGTGTATCTCCTGCTTTTTTCTAACTGCCAGAATTTAGCAAATTTAAAAATTTAGCAATATTTATTAAAAAAAAAAAAAAAAACGAACACAACAATCACTAAATGGACAGTTTGCAATAACACATCTCTTAGACATCTCTTTCAGCCATGAACCTGACACTAATCAGTGCTTCTGATGGCACTGCTTCAGATTCATAGGCTCAAGGAATACTGGATTGTAACAGTCCTCACGGACATGTTTCTATAATATTCTGACATGCACATCCTATCTACTATCAAGCAACTTAGTGAAGCTATTTGTCCCTCCAAACTCCTCCCTCTAGGTTATTGATATTTTTCTCTTTGACAGTTATGCATTCACTAATTTATGACTTCTCTAAATATTTTTAATGTCCTAAACAAAATAAAAACATATGTCAGGTAATGGGCTAAGTGTTGAGTCTACAATGATAAATAAGATACATTTGAGGCACTCATGCACACTCAAACAGAAAGAAGAAGAGAGGTAGATATATCTATCTACTTATCTGAAGATATATATATAGAGAGAGATATATATAAACAGACTAAGAAGGAAACAATAATTACTCAATATTTTGATACCTTTTGTCTGTAAGAGATAGTTTCTGCCATTTTTTTTTCAGTCAGAAAAAATTAATTTCCTGTCTTGAGAGAGTGGTCTTCCTCTCCCCCACCCCCATTCTGGTGTTTTCTTGAAATTTGTGTAACATACTAAAAATGGCTCATTAAGCCTCAACTACTAGTCTGTAACTCTAAATACTTGTTTATTTCACAGGTTCCAGATAATTTTCTAGTTTACAAACTTAATTTCAGTGGGCTGTTACTTTTGAGAGACATTTAGAGCATAACAATTTTCAAAGTAGAGTCAGAACCAGTCTGCCTACATCCCCACAGAACTGGGACATTTGTCAGTAAAGCCACAACACCTACACATTTCTGAAGCCCCCCATGACCCACTTTGAAAATTGCAACCCTTCTCTTGGTCTTTCTAAAGCCTTCATGACTTCTTGGAGGCCTAATTTCTTTTCTTTCGTTTGTCCTGCTGCTGGACATCCAAAGCCTAGCAGCACAGGAAGGAAACACCTTTGGGGGTGGATGGCATGAGGGGCTTCCACTGGGGAATATGTATGCAGGAATTGGTTTCATAAAGTAGCTCCCTGAAATGTAAAAGTTTAAATGAGCAACTGGTATGTTCTGGAACAGACTCCAAATATACATATTTTACTCAGCTTCTGCATTTGTGAAGTGATGAGGATTTGTGCATTGTTTCATTCAACTAAAGTTTATCGAGCATTCAGAGGCCAGGCCTCCTGTTTTCTAGACTCAAGAACCATGTGACCTTGCATGAAAAGTAGACTTGAGAGGATGTGGCCATATTTCTTTGGGTTTAAGGTGGCAGTCCGAAAGAATATTTACTTCTTTCACCTCTTTCAAAATTGACTATCAACAAAACAAAAATTGAAAACTCTGACCTCAATAAAAGGAAATGAACACCGCTCCAAACTAAAACTTATGAAGAATCTGTGCCCAATATGGAAACTTGTGGAAACAATATGAACACCTTTTGCTAACTGATATTAACCTCCTCAGGCTTTAGGCAGGGTACTGCTTTCTTTCAAAAAAAGTTTCACAGTCCTTAAAGGCCTATCCAGTGCTCCCTTGGATTAGTTTAATGAGATCTAGAAATATTACAAGAACAAGAGAGAAATTGAGAATATTATAAATGAAACGCAATCTCATTGCAGAGATCTGTGAGGAGGGGTGCTCTGGAGGGAGAAGAACAGACACACACACACACACACACACACAGAGATAACCTACTTCTTTATTGTTCAATAACCCCAAGGGTGGGCAAACTACGGCCTATCTGGTCCACCCACACGTTTACATAGAAACCTTAAGCTAAGAATGGTTTTTATATATTTAAGTCATTTTAAAAAATAAGAATATTGCCATAGTCTGAATGTTTGTGACTCCCCCATTCATATGTGGAAACTCTAATCCCCAATATGATGGTGTTAGGAAGTGGGGGCTTTTGGAAGTTACTTAGGTCATGAGGGTGGAGTCCTCATGAATGGGATTAATGCCCTTAAGAAAGAGACCCCACAGAGCTCCCTAATTCCTTCTGGCATAGGAAGATATAAGAAATCTGGGACCTGGAAGCCAGTCCTCACCTGACCACACTGGTATTCTGACCTTAGACTTCCAGCCTCCAGAACTGAGAGGAATAACTTTCTATTGTTCATAAGTTACTCCATTTATGGGATTTTGTTATAGCACCCTGAATGGACTAAGACAAATATGAAATAGAGACTATATGTATCCCACAAAGCATAAAATATTTGCTATCTCTACCTTTACAAAAGAAGTTTCTAACTCCTAATCTATTAGCCAAGACACACTGACAGAGGTTAAGTTTGAGCTGAATAGGAGGAAAAGGAGCAATAATACTAGATCTCAACACAGAACTTCTAATTAGGGGATTTTTATTAGAGGAATGAACAGAACTAGAAACACTGAATAGGTTTAAGGAAATGACACAAAAGGAAGTGGAAAAATAACAATGTTAAATATTAGTAAAAATTTCATAGAGAAGTTAAGCAAAGATTAACACATAAGTCCTTATAATAATTAGTATTATTTAGCATTATTTTACATATACTAATTCATATAATTTTCACAACAACCTTATGAAGTAGATACTAATATAATCCTTATTTGACAGATATGGGAAACTGAGGTATAGGAGGTTAAGTGGTTTTCCAAGGTCACATGTTGAGTAAGTATCCTGGTTGTAGAGCCTATCTCTACATGACACTGTTTAGAACAACAACAAATATCCATCTATAGAATAGAAAAAAAATTAAAAGATGATAATCTACAGATTGAAAGGTATCCATGTGTCCCAGAGGATAGAATGGGATACAGAATGATCAAGTAACCTACATGGTCACATCATCTGGCTGACCTTAAACTCCTCAACAATTTAATGCTAAGGGCTAGTAGACTAAGTACATAAAATAAAGAAATTACAACTCTGTAATATTTTTGCAAATCTGCAATTTTTTTTTTTTTTAAGTACAAAAGAAACAGACAATCTCAATCAGAACAAATTTTGGGAGGAAGGGGCACACCTGGGTGGCTCCGTTGGTTAAGTGTCTGACTCTTGATTTCTGCTCAGGTCATGATCTCAGGATTGTGGGACTGAGCCCCATGTCGGGCTCTGTTCTCGATGTGGTACACTTGTCCCTCTCTCTCTGCTCCTCTCTGTGTGCTCCCTCTCTCTCTCTATTAAATAAAATATTTTTTAAAATATTTAAAAAATGAACAAATTCGGGGAATATAGCCCTTGTTATCCCTCTTTGAAAAATACTTGATGACAAATCTGGTCAAGCCAGAGACATAACACCATGAAGAACTCTCAAAAGAAGACCATGTGGTCAAATGACTGATGGTGAAATCAAATTAATCTGAACCTAAAACTCTACTTAAACAAAGTGAGAATTTTGGATACAGGAGAACACATAAGCATGCAAATAGTTTAGACCTCAACAGTTTAAAAATAACATAACTGATAGAATTCAGGAGATTTTCTTGTTCTAAGAAGTAGGAGAAAATGGAAGTAAATGCAATAAAATACCATATTACTTTCCTAGAGCTTCCGTAACAAAACACTACACCCTGGGTGGCTAAACCAACAGAAATGTATTTCCTCATCTTTCTGGAGGCTGGCAATTCAAGATAAAGGTGTTAGCAGGTTTGATTACTTCTGAGTCCTCTCTCATTGGCCTGCAGATGCTTATTTCCTTGCTGTGTCTTCACATGGCCTTTCCCCCGTGACCACATACTCCTAATATTTCTTTATGGGTTCAAATATCTGCTTCCTGTAAGGATACCAGTCAGCTTGGATTAGGGTCTACATTAAAGTCTCATTTTAACCTAATCACCTCTTTAAGGCCTATCTCCAAATATAGTCACATGCTGTGGGTTAGGGTTTCAATGTATGAATTTTGAAGTGCTAATGATTATGGATGACTTTGTTCTTTGCTTCTTATGTTTTTTTTAGTTTCATTTTATGCCCATTAACTTTTAAAAAATAAATTTTTTAAAAACCTAAAAAAATGTTAGATATATATGTGTGTGTATATATATATATACATATATATATAGTAAAACAGGAGTGTGATCTTTTAAGAATTGTAAATGCTTATCACACAGACACACAAAAACTTTCATAAAATTTAACCTTTCGGTTTCATGAATTTCTTTATATTCTACTAAACATAGGCAAGGTTAAAGTAAACTTTTTATTAGAATATGATTAGGTCATAAATGTGCTTTTTTTTTTTTTTTTTTCCCAGAGAAAGAGAGAGAGAGCAGGGGAGGGCCGACACAGGGTTCAATCTCATGACCCTGAGATCATGACCTGAACTGAAATCAAGAGTCAGAGGCTTCATTGACTGAGCCACCCAGCTGCCTCATAAATGTTCATTTTTGATAAAATCATCGCTATTTACTCTTGTTTCTATAAATATTCATAGAGAGATGGCTAAAATGATATTTACTAGCTGTTGACAGAGATTATTTTTGAGATTATTATATTTGTGTTATTTGAGATAATTTGGGGGTTTTATTTATTCTATATTTGCTTGCATTTTTTTTATTCTACAGAATAAAACATTATAACAAAAACAATGAAGTTATTTAGGAATAATTAGAACATCCTAAGAGGTCATTTTTGGGTCACTGAATGTGTTGAGAGAGCAAAAATAAAGAAACCACAATTTTCCTTGGAAAGTTAGGGAGGGTTTCTGAGGAAGTTAGTTTAGATTTTAAGGGCTGAGCAGGAATTGTCCACACAGAGGAGGAAGGAGAGAATCTTTGGCTAAAGAATGTCATTTCCTAGGCCAAAAATCTTGAAAAGTCATGCTTTTAAGGATATGGATGACCTGTTAGGTATATTCAGGAAGATGTTAGGGGATGGTGTTGGAAAGTTTGCATGTGCTGTATTATGAAGTTTGGGTTTCAGCTGATCAAAATGAGGACCCTAAAGGAAGGTCTTAAAGATAGGATGACAATGTTAGTGTTAGTGAAGCACCAAATAGTAACTATTTTAGGTTTTCCTGCAGTCTCTGTCCTAACTGCTTAAGAAAGCATGAAAACCGCCATAGATGTTGCTTCAGTAAGGGAGCGTGGCCGGGTTTCAGTAAAACTTTCAACAAAACTTTATTTACGAAAAAGCTGGGGTGGATGCTCTTTGTCTTGGGTCCCTAGTTTGTCAAATACCGGTTGAAAGAAAAGGAGTGCCCTGGTTAGAGCTGCGTTTTAAGTTGATTGATTTTGCAGACTTGTGAGGAGGAGGAATTTGAGGAGAAACTGGAGGTTCCAGAGGTAGAGACTGGCAGGACTTTGTACGTATCCCTGTCCAAGGTCTAAGCCTGGCTCATTACCATTTTAAACATGTATTTGTCTGCTCTCATGGACTCTGAAGCCTTCCAGGTCAGGGACTGTTTCACATTCATTATTGCTAACCCGGTGTGCTCTTACTTGGAACGTTGCTCTTAAAAGACGCTCATGAATATGTATATATTTAATGAGTAAATAAATGAATACATTCATTCCTGATTGGATAAGAGGAGTAAAGAAGCGAGATTTTTTTCTAGCCCGCTGTTCTCTACACTTCAGTTTTTCTCATACCACCCTCATCATGTTAGTCATTTCAAAGTACTCCCGTGTTTACATAATACTTTTATTTAAATTATTCTCTTTTAAACAATTCTTGACTGTTTATTTAAAGCAAATTTTAAGATACTGTGATACCTAGGAAACCAGCTTTATTTGCTGTACTTGGGAAATAAAATGTGTATATACAGATATAAAAGTGACTCATATCCACCTAAATTAATCTTTTGTATTGTCATTTCAAAAATACTGATCTAATATGATACCCTTGCTTTATAGATTAAAAATGTTGATCCAAAGGAATTGCATGGCTTACTCAAGGGCTCACAGATGAGGAGCAATAGATTTGGACCTAGAAACCAGCTTTCCTGACTCTGGATCATTGCACTTCTGAATCAATCAGGATTCAGGGCAAGAAAAAGAAAACACTCAGGGCAAAAAGGGATTCCGTGAGCAGAAAGAGGTGGTCTCTGACTTTCTGGGTTCTAGACTAAGTCTGCAGGAATTCCTGGTTTTCCACTGTGGGTGTGGCTATAGAGGTCTCTCATTGCTAGTATCATAAAGCACCACAAATTCTGTGCCCTCAAAAAACATGAACTTCCTACCTTACAGTTCCAGATGCCAGAGGCTCAACATTGGTCTCACTGGGCTAAAATCAAGGAGTGGTCAGGGCTGCATTCTTTCTGGAGTTTAGAGGGGGAATCTGCTTGCTTGCTTTTACAAGCTTTTAGAAGCAGCTCACATTCCTTGCCTCATCCCTGCAAATGATTCTGACCTCTGCTTCCATTCCCACTGTCACATCTCCTTCTCTGACCCTGTCCATCCTTGTTCCTTCTCCCTATTTTCACTTATAAGAACCTTGTGTTTACATTGGGCCCATCCAGGTTATCCTGGATATCTCCTCATCTCAGAATCCTTTACTTAATCACATCTGCAAAGTCCTTTGCTACATAAAGTAACATATTCACAAGTTTGGGGGTTTAAATGTGGACTTCTTAGAATGGGGACATTGTTCTGCTTGCTACAATGACTCATCAAGTTAGATCGTATTCTTAAAGTGAATTGAAAAATGTTCCTTTCAAACATTGGTGTTTTTTTGTTCATGAATGCTTAATGGAACTCTCAAGTGAACTCCGAGCATGGATTTTGCATTTCAGTTTTGTTAACATATATACAAGTATTTAGATTTTTTAAAAAATTTCTTCTTATCATCATTTTAGGTATTTGGGTCCTTGAAGAAATTGGTCTATTTCACCTAAGTTGTTGAATGTATAGATTTGAAGATGGTCATAATATTCTCTTACTATATGTTGGTATCTGTAAAATCTCCCCTATCATGTCCATACTTTCTTTCCTTTTATTGGTATTTGTGGGTTTTGTTTCTTCCTCTCTTTTTTCTCCTCTGAGCAGTTTAACTATGGGTTTATCAATTTTATTGAACTTTTCAAATAACCAAGTTTTACTTTAGCTGATTTTCTCAATTTGTTTCATCTCATATCTGACTCAATTAGTTTGTTCTACATACTTTAGTTTTACTTTACTCTTCTTTCTCAACTTTGGCATATGGAAAGTAAGATAATGGAGGGTAATTCTTTTTTCCACCCAATACATTCATTTCAAACTTAATCTTTTTCTGGGTACTGTTTTAGCTGCCTCTCAAACATTTTATGTCGTGTATTTACTATGATTCAGTACAATTAATTAAGTAATTTAACAATTAATTAATTAACTTTTTAAGATATCTAACCATATCCAAACACTGTTCTAAACACTTGGAATACATCAATGAGCAAAGCAGAGAAGACATTTTCCCTAATGGTAATTGCATCTAGTAAGTTAATTCAGAGAATTGACAACAAACAAACACATGCCCAAAACAAAACAAAACACAAAAGTAAAATATGGCAAGTTATAAGGTACTATGGGAAACAGTAGAAGCGTATAAGGAGAACTTAAGAGCCTTAAGAGCTTCAAGGGCTGGGCTGGGCTGGGACTACAAATTGTCTTTTTTTTTTTTTTTTTTTTGAGAGAGAGAGAGCAGAGGAGGGGAGAGGGAGAGGGAGAAAGAGAATCTTAAGCAGGCTCCAAGCTCAGCGTGGAGTCCACGGCAGGGCTGGATCTCAGACCTTGAGATCATGACCCGAGCTGAAATCAAGAGTCAGAGTTGAGTGCTTAACTGACTGAGTCACCCAGGCACCCCTACAGATTGTCCTTTTAGAACAGACATCAAAGCCCGTTTAACTGGGAAGGTAACATTAAGAAAAACTTGCAGGAGATGAAGGAGTCAGACTTGCAGATGTCTGGGAAGAGGCTCCCAGGCAGAGAGAAGAAAACAAGCCCAAATTCCCTAAGGCAGGAGCGTTCCTCCTGCGTGAGAAGAAAAGGAAGGAGGCCAGGAAGGCTAGGGTCAGATTACCTCCTCGTCCATTCCTCCTGTCTTAGCTCAGCTTAAACAAACTTCATTTCCTTGAATTCTCTGGTTGAGATCAAATTTCCTGGTTATACATTACTGTAGATTCTTTTAGTCTCTCTTCACAGTACTGATTTTCCATGTGTAACTATACATTTGTGTAATTATTTGGTTAAATTATTTATACTCACTAGAATGTGTACACCGTAAGAACAAAGATTCTGTTGTTATACCAAATATTCCTGAATATAAGGTAGGGTTTGGACTTTGTACAGACTTAATAAATATTTGTTTTCTGACTGATTTCATGGATGAATGGTTAGAGGTGTTGACAAGTACATGTTTCAATAGATGATTCCCTCCTACCAAAGAGTGGAGTTTTACATTTATGACCTCCATATCTACAAAATATTTTCTGGACCCTTACACCTTTTATTTTGGAATCAAAAAGAAATCAGAGATTTTAATGACCATCAATGCAACTCGATATGGATCACCTGAATTTCAAGAGACATGGATAGATCCTAGGGGGACACAAATCAGTGGAAGTATTTTTTTTTTCTTTTAAAATATGTCTTTCAAAATCAATGTGAGAAAATAAGTTAAATGCATCAAGAGAGTAATTCTTACTGTATGTGACAATCTGTCTCTGAACAAAAGCTGGGCCAGATCTAAGAAATCTAAAAGGTCACATGGGGTCCCCTGATGCAGGAGCACAAAGTGTCAACATTACATCTGTCACCGACCACAGTATGTTCCATCTAGGCAAGGGTCTCTGGTCTAAATTCTGCATCTTACCTTACATGTTTTCACCCTACATTTATATTATTCAATGCTGACTGCAGATTAAACTTTAATATTAAGGAAATGTGTCCCTTCATAATTTTTCTAAAAGACAATTTCAACCAAATGTATACATGGCTTTGAATGAAATGCTTTTTGTGTTCTATGAATGTAGTGTAATTTTAAAAGTTTCCTGAGATCAAATGTCATTGGAAAATGCCAGCCATGTTTATGTTTAGATGAAGAAACTGAGGGCCGGAGAAGTTAGCTCATTCTTTGATTTCCTATAACTGCCTTTTCACACATTGTCTTCTGAGCATTTGTATTGCAAATGCTTGTTTAAAAGCTCTATTCTGGGGAGCCTATGTGGCTCAGTCCTTAGACGCCCAACTCTTGGTTTTAGCTCAGGTCATGTTCTCTTGGTTGTGGAATAGAGCCCATTGTTGCGCCCCTGAACTCAGCTCAGCAGGGAGTCTGTTTGAGATTCTCTCCCTCTGCACCTTCCCCCACTCACACTCTCATGCACTCTCTCTCTCTTTCTAAAATAAATAAATAAATCTTAAAAAAAAGTAAAATAAAAGCTGTGTCCCTCTCCTGTTCATCCCAGCATGGCAGTGTGTGGGCAAAAGAGTGTCTTTGTCTCATAGAGCCTAGAATTGTCTGAGTCTTTAAGGACTTTGCCACCTACATATGTCTGAAACAGAATTAAAACCAAGCCACTGTTTCTACTAAAGCACATAGTTTTCTATCCCTCTGTTTTTGTCATTTGAGCTTTAGCTTTTTTGAAGAGTCTTTTCAATATTTTTCTCATAGACCAGTCATAATATATAATGGATATCCTTGCCTGTGTTTAGATATGGTATAGTTTTAGTCATTTCATCACCTATGTAATATATAATATGTTTATATAATATATTATATAGTTATATGTATTATATTATTTTATATATATCTAGAGCTATATATCTATATCTATATACCACTTAAATAATATAAAACATGCACACCCCCACACATACGCAATCAATAGCTTTGGATTTACATGCTATTCAGCCAGGACTATTTTGTTAAGACAAATTTCTAGAAAAGGAAATCTTAAGTCCAAAGAGAAAAATAAAAAGAAAACAAAATGAGTCTTTGATACATATCTCCACAGTTATTAGAATACCTGTTTCTCTGAACCTTTGTGAATATTGGATTGTATCATTCTTTTTTTAAAATCAATATAGTTCGCTAAGAAAAAAAAAAAAAATCTCACTTTTGTATTCTTTTGATTCACAAGGAAATTGCACTCCCTCTAGGTCCATTTTCTTTCCTTGGGCTCATGTCCTTTTCCCATTTGTCTACCTGGGGGAGGCTGGGTCGGGGATGGAGATGTTTATTTATTTTAGAGAATTTTCTTAATTCTTTATATTTTATCTTTATATTTTAAGGACCTTAATATTTTTATGTCATAGAGCTTTCAGGTTTGTCTCCCATGTTGAACATGCTGCATTGCAAAAGGAAATATGAGCATAGAATGCTGCGTGATGATTGGCAACACATGGATTTTTGCCAGTAAGAGGAAATAACAATATTAAATAAAAATTAGATCACGGTAAGTGAAAGCAACAACAAAAACAATAGAAAAAAATTCCAAAAATCTGTTTACAGTTAAATGATGGCCTAGTTTGGCACTAGCATATTGGAAAGTCACCATGTTGCATTTGAAAACATGTTTTGACATTTGTTATGTCAATTTGGAAAAATCAATTCCGGGTCCTGAGCCTCTATTTCTTCAATACTGTATAAAAGGTTTGGGCTGAGCACTTCTTCTTTTTTTTTTTTTTTTTAAAGATTTATTTATTTATTTTTGAAAGAGAGAGCAAGCAGGGGGAGGGGCAGAGAGAGGGAGAAGCTGACTTCCTGCCAAGCACAGAGCCTGACTTGTGGCTCAATCCCAGAACCCTGAGATCATGACCTGAGCTGAAACGAAGAGTTGGATGCTCAACTGACTGAGCCCCTCAGGCTCCCCAGGACTGAGCCATTCTTAATGTCCCCCTCGGCTTTGACATTTTATTCATCTTTGTGATTCAGCTCCATGTAGAATGATCTCCCTCCGTCCAGTCAGCTAGATCTTCAGTCTGTACAATGCAATCCACAAATATTCATTGAATGCTGTGCTGTGCACTGTTCTATGTGTTGGAGCTAGAAGAGTAAACAGATCAGAAAAATATCCTTCCCCATGGTGCTTATGGAAGGAAGAAAGACAATAAAGAAGCAATCTGTGACTTTGTACCAAAAGCAGGCCAGGAAATGGAGAGACAGGGATGCTACTATGAACAAGTAGACAATGACAGTCTCTGATGAGTGGATCACTTACTTTTCACTTCTGGCTGTCTTGAAAACCTTAATAGTGGAGGCTGTTTGCAGTGGAGTAGGAGAGATTTTTATATTCATTTTAGATGTGTTTTAGTAGAATCACCTGTGGACTGTCCAGTGACACTTCCTATATCGACCACATCTGTTAGGTACATCTCACTCTTACCTACTCTGTAAAGCATTTCCTTGATTATTCTTAGTTGCAAATCAATTATCTCTCACTTCATGTTGTCAGCATTCTCTGCTTACAGGTCTCTCTGGTTGGGTGGAAGGCAGTGAGCCATCTATAAGGAAATTTGACATGCCTATATCCACAATGGTGCTAAACTTCCTTTAAGTCTCCTTCTGCCCATGACAGTCTGCTAGCTTCCTACTCTCATTATCTTCTTCTTCCTATTTGCAGAGCCAGGCAAATCTTTCCACCCTCCTTGCATTTATGTATGGCCATAAGGTCTTCACTCTAATGGAATGTAGGGGAAGCATTATGGGCTGCATCCAGGCTGAGTCCATGACTACCTTCCATGGATGCCCCTAAATGTTCTTTGAAAACTCAGGGCAAGTTTGCTGTTGGAGGTTGCAGAACTGCCATCACCTCGGGTTCCTGAATCACTGTATGGAGCAAACCTGTATCCCAACTCCTCCATCCCCAAACCCATCTGTAATCTAGAACTACCCTTGCCTAATGTTATTATGTGGATGCGTTGCATTCTGTATATGGTACAAAGTTTAGTTGGCTACCTTAACTAAGATAACCTTGCAATGGCTCAAATATTATGCCCTGCAGAAGAGGACATACAATGACAATTTCATTTGATGACTCAAAATTGGGAAGAGCACATGGAGAATTAGTATTAGAATTATTAGAATTCCATGTATATTTTCCAGTTCCATGATCCTCATTCCCTTTGCACCAAAAATTTTCTGCTGAGAAGTCTACCGAAGATTGAGCTAATTAAATGCCAGTGTGGAAGATAATCTGAAAAAAATCCACTTCCTGGTAGGACAAGTTGTATTATTTTTCAACTTCGCAATCATTTTTAATGTCGACTTTTATTTACTTGTTCTCTTTGTTAATGCCCATCAGCCTAGCCTCACCCATTCCTCATATTTACTCTCTTAGCTAAAGTGTACGATTGCACCCAAGTCTGTTCCTGATTCTGTCTTCACCTGTTTTGTCCCTTAAATCATGATGTCTTATCTGTGCAGTCTGTTAACACCATCTCTCTGAACCTCTAGAGATCAGCTAAACAGGAATCATATGTGATGATGTGAAATGCAGTTTAGACTTCCACAAAGCACAGTATAAATAACTAGGAAAACTGTCTTCTCCCAATACATTTCACATATGAAAAAAATCTGCACCAAAATTATGTAAAATTGAGTGTTGGGAGCAGAAAGAAGTAGTTGAGGTCATAAAATTCCTTCTTTCCACTTTTTTTCTTCTTGTTGGGGAACCTGAGGTCTAGAAGACCTTGAGAACTTATCTAAGATCTCACAATAATAGTTGAGGAGGAAATCAGGTTTGTGCCTATTATAGAATGAATCAGATTCAGTGTATTTCCATTCTGGAAAAGACTTTGGCAATGGGATTCAACCTGTGGTTTCATACAAGGGCAGGGCGTATAAATATCTGCCAAGTAGATATATTGACTATATTATCTCTAATCCTTATAACATTTCCACTAGGGAGGAATTATTACCTTCACTTAAAAAAAAATGAAGAAACTGAAGGTAGGTACTAATTAATGTTAAGAAACATCTATAGACATTTAACAAATGTCTTAGCTGGGGTTCAGTCTGGGTCTTTCTGGACTCCAAAGTTCTGCTTTTCTCTCTGACATGATGTCAGAATCAGTTTTATAAAGACTCATGTCCTAGATATCAGGAAAGAATGAGGTCTCAGCCAGTCTTGACAATAGCCTCAAAATACTGAACTTTTTCCTCATTCTAAATTAATCTTCTGATTTATTCAACTTATTGATCCTGGGGTAAGGAAGTTAATAAAATACTCCTTTAAAAAATTATTTATTTATTTGTTTGTTTACTTATTTATTATTTATTTATTTAAGAGAGAAAGAGAGAGCATGCAGGAACAGGGGGAAGGGCAGAGGGAGAGGTAGAGAGGAACCTGATGCAGGGTTTGATCCCAGGACCCTGAGCCAAGACCAAGAGTCTGGCACTTAGCTAACTGAGCCACCCATGTGCCCCAATAGACTACTCTTTCACATCATGATATGCATGGGCTAAATGTGGAGAAATATAAATATGACTACCTACAATATTAAATGTTCAGCTCACACTAACTCCAGATTCTGAATTCTGTCCTTTTGGAATTACGTGCTGTCTTCCTCTTTCTGTAAGTTTATTGAAATTTTCTCAGGTTGAAATGAGATGTGTGATTATTCTTTGTAATCAAGGAGAGTATTCAAAGGGTAGTAATTAAATTCATTCTTATTTACCCATGTGTTTATTTACTGATTTGCGCTTTTTTTTTTCCCCCTAATAAGCTGCAGTGTCATGTACAGCATGGTCTTCACTATCCTAAATCATGAGTGACAGCATGCCTGTCTTCGCACTTAGGAGATGCATGGCCTTGAGCGAATAATCGAGGTACTTTGGGCCTCAGTTTCTGAGGTCAGTTAGAAATTCTGGCCATCAGTTTCCTCCTAAGTAAATTGTGTACCACTTGCTGGAGTTTAACGCTGTTGAGTGCAAGATGTGAAATGATGGATCTAAATGTAATTTGTGAACTCTAAATTGCTAAGAAAAGCTTCACATTTTAATAACTACTTCACATATTTATTTCAAAAGAGCATAGATATATTGTGGGGCAAAGTCCTGATTACAGCCCATGACTTGTAGAAAATTGTAATGACAGGCTCCCGCCTTTTCTCAAAAAAGGAATGTGGAAAATGTTAGCTAGTACAGAATTTATCTAGATTTTGTTGTAAATTGGGATAGTGGAACTGTGAGACAGAAGAAATAGATGGTATAGATGGGTATCTAACCAGAAATATTTGACAAGAGTGAAGAGGAAGGCAAAATTTGATGGCAGAAATTAAAATACACTTAGTGTCCTGATGAACAAATCTACTTTCTGAGATTCATTTCTTCGTCAAGCCGCATGGTATCTTTTCTTATGGAAGTTTATGCTGCAGGATCAAAGGGAAATGACACACCTTCTTTTGAATTGGTGGAGGTATTAAAAAAGGAGTCAGGTTTTCTGCATTTCCCTCAAAGTACAAATGAGTGTCCTTGAGTTTCTGCATCAGGAAAACCTGCTGGGAGGAGCCTCAAGTTCCTCTTGGCTCTCTTGACTTCTCTCAGGACCCCACTCTCAGAAGCTGTACCTGAAATCTGGTTCAGAGGCCACAGAGGGAAAGAAACACAGGATGCCCCAGTCTGTGCAGGCAATAGCTCGAGTCAAGAAAATAGCCTCTCTACTCAGTAGAGGAGAGCTGGCCTTCTTAAGATCAGAAATTCTATAATCCATTCTAAGGACAGTAGTGCTTGAATTTTAAGTGCCTCCCTCCTCATTCCTTTTCCACTTTCCCGGCTTCCCAGTTTTTGTTTATTGCTAACATTATTCATTGGCCAAATATACCAATCTCTCTGGGGTTTAGGTTCCTGACCTCTAAAGATCGAGGCTGAGTCTGCTCCTGTTTCTGTTCTTTTTGGTTGAGAAACATTTACGTACACTAGGGCATTGCTTGGCCTGGAGGAATGACCTTTCTGACTCAACTAACCTGTGTTTCTGGAAAATCAACAAGTCTACCAGACTCCATAAAATGCTATTCTTAAAATTTCAGCACTACTCACTCATGGTTTGCTCTGGATGGATCTGTCAGCCTCTCTTAAACTGAGTTTTCTCATCTGGGAGTTATGGGATGCAAATGGGTGCTCCCCAATAGCCCTTTGGCTCTAAAAACTCCCTGTTCATGATGCCCACGGAGGACATCTCTGCAATTCCTCCTTCATTTCTTTCTTCTTTTCCAACTCTGACTTCATCTCATCTTAGGACTTGAAGAGAAGCTTCTAGCTCTGCCATACTTTGTTTCCTAACCGATCCATCTGTCCCTTTGATTATCATCCTTTTATGCCTTTTATTTGACTTGTTCTGAGCAGGTTTGTCTCCATGGAGTGATTAGCTGATAGAAGTTCTAATACCAGGATCAACTAAGAGATGCAATTTTCTCACCGTTTCTTCCTGTAAATGTAGAAACTGAGACCTAGAGAGAGACTGTTTTTTTTCTTTGCAGCACTTAGTATGGTGGTGAGTTATAGAATTATTGATGTTTCTTTAATATCTGTCTTCCCCAGGGAGCTGTCAGGACCATGAGGGCTGTGTCATACTTGTTTTGTGACCACCAATGTCTCCACGCCCACCCTAGAATGTTCCTAGAATGTACTAATAAATAGTAAATAGTCATTAAATTGGATTGAGTACTGTAATGTGGACCTGAGTCTTACAATAAACAATGTCCTCAAATTTAGACCTTTGTTACTGCTTCCACAAGAACTTGAATATGCAGTAATGTACAAAGTTGCAGAATTTGGGGGGAAAAAAAGTTCTTCGTAGAAATTTAATGTTATCCCATTTTCTGGCCACTCCTGATATACTGACCTAATGAATTGTTTTCATAAACCTTGACCTTAAGATAATTGTTATGGTGATGCTTTCTTCTGAAAAATGAATCAGTATTACATGGAAATAGTTTTGAGGGTTTCCTTGTTTAATTTTTAATACATCAGGGGCATCAGAAAATTAAAGTGCCTTGAGCATCTCTCAACCTTGGAGAGACTGTAAATGAATGAATGAAGTGACTTGGTCTCAGTCAGAGCTGGGCTTCATACCTGAGTTTCTGACTCCTAGCCCAGGTTCTGAATGTCTCAAGGACATGTGTGAAGACTCAGCTTGCTTGGCACATTCTCATCTCTGAACCTGAGTATGTGGCTTCTTCTGCATGGCTCCCTCCTCTGCCCTTTGTAACTTGGAAAACTTCCCAATCATTCTGCAGGTCTCAGCTGAGATGTGACCTTCTCTAGGAATCCCACCCTGATGCATCTTTCCTTCATTCTGGTTTATGTGCTTCCCGAGGGCAGGGACCTCATCTTTGTTTGTTCCTTTATCCTAAAGTCCAACACAATGAGCAGGTGCAGTAAAAATTCTCAAGTTGCTGAATTATTTAATTCTGTATGACCTACATAAGCAGGCATAGGGCTGGCCATGAGAAATATTTGTTGAAAATGGTCTACTTTGCAAATATTTCTCTACCTGGGGGTCTCTTGTGCTTCTCTGAGGCTCTGGTCAGTATATAAAGTGAGAAGCTGGATTATCATTCTCATCTCCTAGAACTTGTCTTTGTCTTATGCTGGCTTTTCTCATTAGCTCTTGTGTAGAGAGCTGAGATCACTCAGACCAAGTGTATGACAATGCTTTTCATTGTTTAATGGCCTTTCATTCAGACTTTTGGTTCCTTACCCAATTCTGCAAAATACACTCATATTTTTAATCAATAATTAATCCAACAGATATTTCTTGAATACCTACTATATGCTAAGCACTATTCCAACACAGGCGCAACATCAGTGAATAAGACAAACCAGAATGCTTGTCTTAGTGGAGCTCACATGCTAATGCTTGGTTTAACCTGTAATCCTTTGTAAAAATATCTGTCATTTGTTATTTCAGTTAATGTAGTGGGTATCATCGATGTCCTTTACTGCCCCTGTTTTAATTTTAGTAGAAAATTTTCCAAATTTTCATCAGGTAGGGGGTAGTTTTCTGTTTCAGGAGAAAGTGGGTCCCTCCTCAACCCCAGGGAATGAATCAGGATCGAATTCGGCCTGATCTTGCTGGTCTTGACTCCCTGGTAAGTGACCAGTTTGGAAAAGGGCAGGCTACACAACTCCAGCCAATGGAACAATAAGGAGAGCTCTACTGGGAGGACCTAGGGGGTTTTGTTTGATTCTTAAGATGGGGCATCAGACATGGGTGCTTGTTTGTCTGCACCTAGATATTGTCATTCCATGTGACATCTGGAACTGGAACAGCCACTCTGGAATGATGAGCACAAGCCACAGTGAACATATCAGAACAGAAAGAAAGAAAGAAAGAATCTGTGCTCTTGGGGAAGACATTTGACTGCTAATTTTGCTCATGCTAGGGCTCCCATGCTGCCTACTTCTTGTTACGTGGGAGTATATAATTTCCCTGTTGCTTACAACCAAAACTGGCCTCACTGATGTAGTTAGCTATAAAGATCTGTTTGTGTTGTGCCCAGTGTAGTATAACACATGTGTCAGAAAGGTTTTTCTGTAAAGGGCCACATAGTAAATATTTTTGGCTCTGTGGATCCAATGGTCTCTCTTGCATCTACTTGGTTCTACTGTTGTAGCTGGAAAGCAACCATAGATAACATGCAAACACATAGGCAGGACTGTGTTCCAATAACCTTCATTTACAAAACTGAGACCTGTCCTGGATATGACCTGCAGACAGCAGTTTCCCAACCCCTGGGGGAATAGAAAGCCCATGGACTTTGGGAGTTACATGAAATTTGCCTGAAATCCATTTCTTTTATTCTTGCTATGTTTTATGGTATATATTTAAGCATATTAATTGGATATATTTAGTTCTTTATATTATCCATCTTTCCATTAGCATGTAGTATCCCAAAGGGGAGGCCTTGCTTCCCTTATATACTGCCATATACTGGTGCTTCAGTGTTGAATGACGTAATGAATTATGAGTGATGGAAATTTTTTTTTTTTAAAGATTTTATTTATTCATATGAGACACAGAGATACAGAGAGAGAGAGCATGAGCAGGGAGAGAGGCAGAGCGAGAAGGAGAAGCAGGCTCCCCGCTGAGCCAGGAGCCCGATGCGGGGCCTGATCCCAGGACCCTGGGATCATGACCTGAGCCGAAGGCAGACGCTTAACCATCTGAGCCACCCAGGCGCCCCTAAATAAAATCTTTAAAAAAATGTATACATATACTCTTTATTCAGTTCAGTCTTCCAATTAGAAAGCAAAGACTGTGCTTTTTTTTTTTTTTTTTTTTTAACATTTTATTTATTTATATGAGCAAGAGAGAGCGCAGGTGAACACAGAGGGAAAAGGGAGAAGCAGACTCCCCACCTAGCAGGAAGTCCGATGCAGGGCTCGATCCCAGGACCCTGGAATCATGACCTGAGCTGAAGGCAGACGCTTAACCATCTGAGCCACCCAGGTGCCCCGAGTGATTGAAATTCTTAATTATGTTACTATTTCTGCAAGGGGAATGGGACTGCATCTTTTTTTTTTTTTTTAAGATTTTATTTACTTATTTCAGAAAGAGAGAGAGAGCACATGAGTGGGAGTAGGGTCAGAGAGAGAAGGAGAAGCAGACTGTCCTGCTGAGCAGGGAGCCCGACTGGGATCATGACCTGAGCCAAAGACAGATGCTAACCGGCTGAGCCACCCAGGCACCCTGGGACTGCATCTTATACATGTCACCATAGCACTTTACAGGACCTTTCACATGAAAATTCTTCATGTGAGTTAGCTGACTGTAGAATTAATACCATGTTCTTTAATGTATTTCCACAAATATCAAAATCGCAACCATCTACCATGCAGGTAAATGCTAGTGGTGATTATGGCATTAACTGTATTAGTATATTTTATATATATATATATGTGTGTGTGTGTGTGTGTGTGTGTAGGTGTATGATATATATATACACATATATATGATACATTATATGTCCATATAAGATACAATGCATGTATACATATATACCTTGAAGGGCAAGGACAATTCTGTGATTTCTGTATTATACACAGTACCTTGAAACTGTCTGAAATTCAAGAAATGCCTGCTAAAGTTCCAGTTATCCAGTCAGTTTTATTGATACACTTAAATTAACTTACAAAATTCAAAAGATGGATTCAAAGGAAATAGACCCAAATGAGCGCCTGCTGTAGGTCCAGACTTCTACTTATGGACATTTTAAACCAACCATCGCCTCCTCCTGAAGTATGCTTGTTAGTAGCATCTTTCCCATGGAGAGATGGAATCTCAGAGAGGTTATATCATTGACGTGCATGTCATAGGAGAGAAATGGGTACATAGGCATTGGCCTTTCTCTCTAAAGTGTGAGCTCTTTGCAGAAGAAGATACTTAGTAATTATCAAGCTAACTTCCCAAGACCTGGGTGTCAAGGAAGGGCACTCATAAGAACTGGTTTCTTGTGCTTCTCTCCTTGTTCCCCTCTTCACTCAGGGGATTTTAGAACTCCTCACTTATTCCCAGACAGTCATTTCATTGTGCTTCTTTGATAGACCCCAAAGGAGAGGAAGGATTGATAAACTTCCATAATGTTTCTCAATGAGTACAAAAGTCTGTCAGGAAACTTACTAGAATGGAGTGTGTTTGGCAAAGAAAAAGAACTCATCGAAAACTCTTTAGTAGAGGAAAGCAAGGTCAAGGATTTTTAAGTACTAATTCTTGTGTTACAGAACAAGTTTCTAATCTTGTTAGAGTCCTTGTTAATATCATATGGAATTCTGTGGACAAAGTTACACATCCAGACAGGAGAAGACACTGACATATAGAGGCCAGGCACTAGAGTAAGATTCAACTCACGTGAAGTCAGCCCCATTTTCACACCCTATGTCTTCATCAGGACATGGCTGTCCCTGATCTTCTCCAAGGCCATGCCTCTGACTTGTACACTGGGCTCCATTTGCTTTTGCTATTCAGGCACATTTTTCTACACTGAAATTTTCTCCTGTCTTCCTTCAACATGATTTATCCTTGTTTGCTGAATTATTAATAACCCTGTATCTTCCACCTCAAAAAGCAAGATGCTCCCTAAACAATCTTCGCTTCTCACAACTTCCTTCAGCCACTGCGATATTGTTCTGCTTTGTCTTATAGCAAAGGTCTTCAAGAAATTTATTTGCCGAATTAATTTTCTCACTTCCTGTTCTCTCCTTATCTCACCACCACTGTTGTCTGAAGCCGCTCTCATAAAGGTCATTAACAATCCCCATCTTGCCAAATCCAAAGGTCAGTTCTCCAGCTCTCCATGCAGTCAGCCTCTCAGCAGTGTGGGACACACTTAACTCATCTTTGCTTAAAATAGTCTTCACTTGCCTTCAGCATCCTACACTCTCTTGCTTCTCCTCCTCCTTCGGTGGCCTCTTCTTTGACTCCTTTGTTCTTCCCCTCTAGAGACCCTAGAGTCTTCAGGGCTCTGTGGCCAGCCCTTTAATCTACCCAGACCTTCTCCCTGAAGATCTTATCTGAGCCCATAGCTTTACAGTCCTACTATGTGTCAGTGACTTGAACTCTGACCTTTTCCTTCGGCTGCAGTTTCAATATCTCCTCTTGACCTCTAATAAGCTTATCAAACTTACCACGTACAAAATAAAGCTCTTGACCCTTCTGTTTCAACATTTCTCCTCCTCTGATTCCCCCCTTGTCTTGGTAAATACCAACACTGTTCACTCAGTTTCTCTTCTCTTTTGCTCACTTGATGCTATTGGTCTATTTGCAAGTTTTGTGGTTCAAACCTCAAAATATAGGGTAAATCTGACCACCTTCCACCACCTCTTTTGCTAATATCCAAATCCCTCCAATATGTCAAGATTATTCTAGTTGTAGGGTCTTTGCATTTTCTTTTGGTTCTTTGAATTCTCATTATGCTGACCTCTGTCGCGCTCACACGCTTGCCTCATTCAAAGATTCCACATCCTCAGGGATCTCCTTTGACAGCCATTTCTGAAACAGATTCCCCCAATGTGGCTCCCTATCATTTGCAGTGATTGTGCTCTGGTTTATTTTCTTGATAGCATTTACTGCCATCTGCAATTAGGTGGTGTATTTATTAATTTATTTGCTTTCTGTTGTCCACCTCTCCCAGTAGGAGCTAAGACTCGTAAGAGCAGGGATGCTGTTTTTCTTGACTTATTTATTCTTTCCACTTCCAAAACCCTTTTTTTAAAAGATTTTATTTATTTATTTATTTATTTATTTATTTATTTATTTATTTATTTATTTATTTATTTATTTA
>NW_023270323.1:73372231-73499159 GCF_011800145.1 Mirounga leonina | reverse complement strand
TTATTTATTTATTTATTTATTTATTTATTTATTTATTTATTTATTTAGAGAGCACATGATCCTGGGGGAAGGGCAGAGGGAGAGAGAGAATCTTAAGCAGACTCCATGCTGAGGGCAGAGCCCCACATGATGCAGGACTCAGTTTCACAACTGTGAGGTCATGACCTGAGCCGAAACCAAGAATCAGACACTTAACAGACTGAGCCACCCAGGTGCCCTCTCACAACCCTTATATAACTGTGTGCATAGCTCTTTTGCCAGTGACTAGAAATAGACCTGGCATACGGTAGTCACTCAGTAAATACTAGCTGAACTAATTAATTTCTTTCCACTGAGCCCTTATATTCGCATATTACTTTTGAACTTTCTAGGGTGTTCTTTCATATACTTGTCATATAATGGTAATAGTTAACCATTATTACTCTATTACTCACAGTATGTCAGACATTGTACTAAGGACTTTAATCAGCATCCGCTGATATGTGGGGGAGGCCGTTTTACTCCAGAAGGAAGTGACACTCTCCCTGGTTAGAGGAAAGGGGAATGGTATGATGTGTTACTTCTTCCACCTGGTGGTGTTGACACAAGAAAGCCCCTGGGAGCCCTCCCAACCCCCCGGCCAACGTTGCATTACGGGCTCTGTCTGGGTACATTGAGGAGCTGAGTGACTGACACACCTGCTCTGCGGATGCGTGGGCTGTTGGTCTGCTGCTGGATTGGCTAATGCCTGACCTGAGCCAGGTAGTCAGCTCAGATGCTCTCTTATTACGCTGCTGGGACACTGGGGATCCTTCCCAGGATCTCTCCCAGTGAGCAGAGGCAGCTCAGAGAGTTGGGGGCCCAGAATGAGGCATGTGTATGCCTCGTTTGCAGATAATTTGGTACCAAGTGCAAGTGGAACTTTAAGCTCTTTGCCTTACATGTACTCTAAGTGGACAGGTGCCTTCATAGCTGTGACCATATTCATCTTATTTAAACCTCACATCATCCCTATGAACTAGGTATGAGGATTTCTTTTTAAGACTTTATTTATTTGACAGAGAGAGACACAGTGAGAGAGGAACACAAGCAGTGTTCCTGGGAGAGGGAGAAGAAGGCTTCCCACTGAGCAGGAAGCCTGATGCAGGACTCGATCCCAGGACTCTGGGATCATGACCTGAGCTGAAGGCAGACGCCTAACGACTGAGCCACCCAGGTGCCCCTAGGTATGAAGATTTCTAATTCACAAATGAAAGATACTGTGACATAGTCAAGGCTATCAAGGGACAGTGGTGGAAGTCTATCCTCAATTGTTGTCCTTGGCCCCAATCCTTCCTCCCCCAGCATGCAACGCATGGGCACACACTACTAGCAAACTTTGTTCTAGCCAAAATGATGATTTTTAAGGTTCTTAAACTCCCCATGCCCTGTCCCAGATCTGGATCCTCACTGTTCCCTCACTTCTCCTAGGAAACTAGCCCTGCTCTTAAAAGGTTACTTTCTCTCGTACCTTCTCTGACCCCAAAACACTATGTTCCCATAAAACCCTGCATTTCCATTATAGTAGTTTTATCAGTGTGACCTTTTTATTTTTGTTGTAAAGAACAGAAATCCAATTCCAACTAGTGTAGGACAGAAGTCTGGAGGTTTTCATCGCTTCAGGCATTGCTGGATCCAGGGGCTCAAGTGATAGTGTAAGCTTTCTTTCTCTCTCCCTGTTTCCCTCTATGTATTGGCTCTATTATCACACAGAGTCTCTGTGTGGAAGGAAAGAGGGCAACTGGCAGTCCTAGGTTTTTCTTACCTCCACAATTTGTAATCCTACAGAAATAATAGATTCAGGAGAAAAGCAATATGTATACATTCATAAACCAAACATATTCCGGTTCATTCTGTTTATGTATGAACCTTGGGGGGCAGGGGTTGGATCAGACCCATCCAAACTTCATGGAATGGTCAAAGTTACATGAAAAAAATGCTGAGCAATAATATATGCCCACAGTACACATTTATGGCACATTTTGTCATTTTATTTTTATGTCTGTCTTCCTACCATTTTCTATGCTATTTCTGAGGGAAAGGACTGTTGTTCTTGCTCATCTCTATATTGCAAATGCCTAGCACACTGCCTGAGACATATTGCAAACAACAAACATTTCAAAATGAATAAATTAAACCATGACAATATACTAAATTGATTTTTCTTAATTATAAGACTCCTCTATTATGCTGACATAACAGAAACAGGGTCCCTGACTCTCATGATCCAACTACCAAACCAGCCCTAAATCTCCTGCTTCCTTGGGAAGCTACATGATGCCTAATATTAGACATAGCTGTTGTGAACTGCTTGCATTACCTAATGCTGATTCTAATGTGCTCCACCTGCCTGCTCAGCTGGCTTTCCTCAGCCCATTTCTGAAAGCCATAGCCATCATCTTCTTTGACCCAACATGTCTGTCCTACTGTCTGGGCATTAGGACAGAAGACAGGAAAAAGCAACAAAAATAATGAAACAAAACAAAACAAACAAACAAAAATGAACATTCTTATGTCCCTAATACTTACAAAGCAGTTTTCTATAACCAATCTCATTTAATATTTATTGTGAATACTGTGATTTTATTACCACTTGAGAGGTGAAGAAAGTGAGACTAAGCCAATCTTACCAACCCAACCCATGTCTTGGCAGGTAATTCTGCTTCTATTCATAATCATCCCATGATATTTCTATAGCAAAAAGGCTTGATAAGACTTTAATAATTACAGAGAATGCCCTACCCTCTTTTATAACAATCATCTAGTGAGGTTGATATTCTTTCTTTATTTAAGATAATAAGATTGAGAGATACAGAGAAGATAAGGGAGTTGCCCTAGGGATTGGCCAGGCCAACATCCTTGACGGTCTATGGCCCTAGGCCTGCCTCTAGGTTCAGATACATCACCCTTCATTGGACAGCCTCCCACGTGCTGGGCACTACCTTCAGCATATTTCATACCCTTCTCATTTAGGGGCTGCATCCTGGTGACATGGAGGTGATCTCAGATGTAGAGGAAACATGACTGCCACATTCTCCAAGTATCTCGAGATGACTTAGCTAGCGGCTCATCAAAAATGAAGCAGGCTGGTCAGGTGAGTCAAGATGGCTCTCGCCTGTGCCAGCAAGCCTCAGCTTACCAAGGGTGGCACCCCAGGTGGCCTTGAGTATCCTAAGCCTGTGACCATTGGTTAGGTGTGGGCTTCTGTCTGTCAGAGTCCTGGGGAGACCACTGGAGCTTCTTCATGGTGAGCAAAAGAAATATTATCTCAGGACTACAGTGTCTGGGTAGGAACTAAAGACAAGGGACTGTGTCCTTTAGAGTGCACCTTGATTACAGGAACTTAGAAAGTTTAAGACACTGATCCATAGTCTTAAGTCTATTAAGTGACAGAGGTGGGGCTGGAATCCAGATCTTCCTAACAACTCCATAATCTCTGCTTTTGCCCATACACAAGGCACACCAGCTTGAGAGCTTTGTGGAAATGAAAACCACACATAGAATCCAGTCTGTTTCACTTATTAAATATTCCTTACATCAACTGAAAAACTTTTGTTAGTTGCCTTTACCGTGGGAAGCCATATCTGTTTGGTAGAGTGGGGGTTGGGCCTGGTAAGTGCTGCCATTGTTCCTCAGAGCAGCTTTCGAATATGTGTAGATATTATTCCCTGTGATCAGAACAATGTGAGTTATTTTTCTAAGAAGGGCCTGGTTGACCCTGCAGCTAGTAATTTCCTGACTCTCAAACCCAGTGGGTCTGGGCCATTCAGGCAAGCCCCAGGTGGCCCTAGGATAGAGGACGGATGCCTGCCTGCTTGGATTCATGTCCTTCCAAACAGGCATTGTAAAAGTGCAGGCGCCAAGAATCAAGGAAGAGGAGGAAAAAGTCCTCCTTCCGTGTGCAGTGTGTTTTCCATAACGTGTAGGTCATTCAGTTGGTGGGAATGTGCTGCTGGCCGGGCTAATGTTCGAGAGTTGGACTGGATGGGGGAAGTGCACAAAGGCTTAGAGAAACTGGATCTGTTTCCAGGACAGGCGGATGGGTGATGAAAGCATATCTGGCCTGGAGTTGAAAAGGCAGAGTTTCATATGTTTGCCTCACCATGAAAATGTTCTCTGAGCTATTAAGTCCTGATGGGAATGACAAGGAGGCATGGCACTGTCCTGAACAATGGAGATAAAAATACCAAGCTTTCAAGCTCACTGGATGATTAAGCTGAAAAACAAAGTAGTGATCCTTGTTACCTCTACTCATGACTAGAAAACTCAGAACCAAAGACAAGATCAGCACCCCTGAAATCAGAGAGAACAACTTAAGATGGTGTTTAATTTGGACTAAGCTATGTGACATAAACCCCTGGTCCTATAGAATGGTAGAGGTGAAAGGTGGGGCTCAAAACAGCTAAAGAAATCAAGAAAAACTTCAGGGCAGCAGTGGAACTTAGGGAGAAGAGAATGACTCAGATGACTATCTTTTCAGCAATTTATGCTAATTTATTTCTTCAGTATGTATACATAAGTCATATAATCTCATAAAACTTGTGCAGTGAGTTTCGCTATACTTAATGTTGTCGCTACAGGTTCAGAGATATAAAGTCAAGGTTTCTTACAGTATGAGTCACAGATCTTTCATCAGAATCACCCAGGTTGCTTATTAACAGAAGATCTTGAATCCCCCTCCAGTCCTACTGACTCAGAATCTCTTGGGATGAAACCAGCAATTTGCATCTTTTAAGTTCTCTGGTGATTCTCATACATACTACGGTTAGAGAGCCTCTGTCTGAGTTATTACCTGCATGTTGGGAATCACCTGAAGACTTAGAAACACACTCATGCCTGTGGCCTAACCCTAGAGATAATGACTAAATTATCATTAAATCCCTGGGGCTGGGATTTGGGATTTATCTAGGCTCTCCAGGACATTCCAGTATTCAGCCATGTTTGAAACCCCACATCTCGGGTCGATTTATATGTGTGACAATTATTTTTCCAGCACAGATAAGTTTGCCAAACAAAATACAGGACACAGGACACTCAGCTGAATTTGAATTTCAGATAAAAAATGGATACTTTTTAAAAAACTATTTGTTGTAATTTTTGCATCAAACATACTCATATTCAAAAATTATTTGGCAGGTCTGGCAACTCTAAGACCAGAGTTGGTATGTCTAATACTAAAGCCCGTTGCTTTTTAACTACATTGTGATGTTTCTCTTTCTCAGTTTTGAAGGATCAGTGAAACTGAAACAGGGCAAACTCATAACTAAAAGCATCATTAGCAAACACCTCTCAAAAAAGTAAATCAGTATAGATACACAAATACTGCTGGAAACATTATATGACATGAGAATCCCTTCATAAGTCAAGACCTACTGCCTGTATTAGTTGTCTCTTTGCTGCTATAACAAATTATCACAAACTTAGTGGCTTTAAACAACACAACTTTATTCCCTTGCAGTTATGGGTCAGGAGTTCAACACACATCTTATTGAGCTAAAATCATGATGTGTGGAGATTCTAGGGGAGAATCTGTTTTCTTACCCTATCCCACTTCAAGAGGCCACCCACACTCCTAAGCTTATGGCATTTTTTCCATTTTCCAAGACAGCAATGTTTCACCCCTCTCTCACCATTCTTCTATAGTCAGGTCTCCCTCTGACAATAGTTGGGAAATATTCTTTTCTTAAGGATTAGATTTGCTTCATCTGGGTAATCCAGGATACTCTTCCTATCTCAAGATCTTAATTTATTCACATTTTCTGAGCGCTTCTGCCATGTAATGAATCATATTCACAGGTTCTAGGCATTAGGGTGTGAATATCTTTGGGGGGCCGAGGGATATTCTGTCTAACACACCTCCTAGTTTATTTGTTTTATGAATTAGGTTAAAAATTGCTTCTCTGAAAACAATACCAGCGGTGCCTGGGTGGCTCAGTCATTAAGCGTCTGCCTTCAGCTCAGGTCATGATCTCAGGGTCCTGGGATCGAGTCCCACATCGGGCTCCCTGATCTGCAGGAAGCCTGCTTCTCCTTCTCCCACTCCCCCTGCTGTGCTCGCTCTCTTGCTGTGTCTCTCTCTGTCAAATAAATAAATAAAATCTTAAAAAAAAAAATACCATCTTCTGCATTCTTGTAGAGCATACTATATTATTTCCAAAAGCTGAGGTTACATTTTATTTTTTTTTAGCAGAATAAGGGGGTAAAGGTATAAAGTGAAAGTTGAAAAGATGGCTATTTATTCAAGTCAACAAGCACTTGTATCATTCTTACTCTGTGCTGGGTGCTATGCTAAGCTACTTCAAAGATGTGAACTCATTTAGTCCTCATGTAACAGAACAATAAACTAAATGCTAGTATTATCATTACCATTTTACAGATGAGAAATGAGGTCCAGACAAGTTTATAGCTTACACTGCTTTACCAATAAGAACGTGGTGGGGCTGAGTCCTAAAACATTTCAGACATTCTTCTCTCCTTTGAGCTGTTTCTCATGCTCCCCACATCTGGTGGCAAACTGAATAGGACTCAATGAATACTCAACTTAGAATAACATTTAGAAATTCCTACAACCTTTACTTTGAAAAATATCAACTTGAGTAAATAACTATCAGCAACAGCATTTCTTAAAAACTATTAAGGGGGATGTGAAACTGAAGAAATATTGGGTCTTAATTTAGTTTAAACATTTAACTTAAGTTTAGGATTTGGTTTAGACTATGAGACTATCATCAGATAGGGCTGAGTGAGTCTGAGTTGCAAATAAAGTGGGGCCCCAGAAGGTTCATCTATGACCCCAAACTGTAGGCTCAGATAGAGGCCAGAGTGTGGGCTGTGAGGTCCCAGGTGATTATGAGAGTAGTAAAAATGCTTATGTGTTGTGAGACTCTTGTTCAAGGAGGTGATGTTGTTTAGAAAGACAGGAAAGCCAAAATCCTATATTAACCCAATTTTTGTTCTTCAGAAATGCCCAGAAGTTCAGTAGAGAACTTCCCTTTCCCCACATTTCCTCATGTAAGTGCAACATGCATCTCTAGTGCCTCTGTTCTGTTTCTGCTTACTGCTCTGTGTGCATTTAGCCAAACTATCAAAAAAACAAAAAACAAAAAACTTTGGAACAGGTGTTCCAAGTCAAATGCATGTTCTCCAACGTCATTCTTGTTGGAAAGACATGAATGAAAAGAACACGAAAGCAGGAAAACAAACACCTTGGATCAATGTCTCCCTGCCAAATTCTCTTCATCATCACAGAAGCACCTGGAATTCATTCAGGTGAAGAAAACCCAATGAGTAATGAGTTTTCTAAAGAAAATTAAGGTATTGCTTCTCTTTGTGTTTCACTGCCTATGGTCTGTTTGATACATTCCATTTGCCCCCCTGGATTCACTCTCCACCCTTGTCCCTCCTGGTAGTCCCTGGGAAACTAACTTGTGTGGACTGTGGGTTCCTATCCTCCGGCTTCTCATTGCATTTGGTCAAAGGGATGCACCAGCAAGAAAATTGATGTAGAAGGAAAGAGAGATGGGGGATATTTATTCGTGCAGTTCTTTCTCTGCCCAGCATCACCTTGACGATGACCATGTTCTTCTTTGGAACACAGCAGCTTCTGTGGGAAATTCTCTCATAGCTTCACTGGGTTCCCATAACTGCTCTCTCCTCTTTCCTATAGGTGTGACCTGAAGTACCTATTCTAATCTAGGTTTATTCTCAGTGCAAGAGGTAGACTATAGAACAAAAGAGGGGGAAAAAATCTTTTCAGTAACTTTATAATATAATGGGAAAGAGATAGAAGGTAAACAAAGAAAAAAATATATATGGCAGATGGTGACAAATGCTGTGAATGAAAGGAAAGCAGGTAAGTGAGCTAATGAGCACTGGGACCGGGAAGGGTGTATCCATTTCAAAAAGGTGTTCAAGGAAGGCATGAATGACATTTGAGTAAAGATTTGAAGGAAATGAAGAAGCATCTATGAAAATATAGAGAGAACAATAGTCCTGGTAGAAGGAAGAGTATACGTAAAAACCCAAACAAGAGCATTTTTGGTGTGTCTATAAAGCAGATTTTATTTTGAGTGATGAGAACTTCTTGGAGGATTTGTGCTAAGAAATTATGTGAACTGATTTGCTTTTCTAATTAATTACTTTTGCTTTTATCTACAGAGCACTCTTGGTTCATGTGTTAAAAGAGAGAGAGAGAGATTGAGAGTGCAGTTAGGAGTTATTGCAATTATTCAGAGAGAAACCACAATAGCTTGGGTCAGGGAGTAGAGGTGGTAAAATAAATGGTTAAAATCTTGATCTTTGAGGAATGAGGAATTAACAAGACTTTCTATATTAGTCAGGATTCTCCAGAGAAACAGACCAATAGGAACTATCCGTCTGTTTCTACATATGTCTAGAGATTTATTATGAGGAATTAGTTCATATGATTATGGACCTTGGGAAGTCCCATGATCTACCTTCTGTAAGATGGAAGCCCAGGAGAGCTAGTATACAGTTCCAATCTGAGTTTGAAGGCCTGAGAATCAGCAGAACCAATGGTGGAACCTCCAGTCCAAGTCCAAATGTTGGAGAACCAGAAGAGCAGGTGATGTAAGTTCCAGTCTGAGTGTAGGAGAAGACTGATGCCCAGTTCAAAAACAGTCAGGCAAAAAGTATCTGAAGATTGAGAGAAAACAGTTAAAAATGGCTCTGAAGTTTTTTTTTTTTTTTTTTTAAGAATTTTTTGACCCAGCTAACTAGAAACTGAAGTCACTATTAATTGAAATGAAGAGGTTTTAGTAGGCACAGATGGAGTGACAAGTGGGTATTAGCAGGAAGTAAGTTTTAGATATGTCAGATTAGAAATGTCTCTTTAGCCTCCAAGTGGACACACCAAGTAGGCTGTTGGACTATAAGTCAGGGTTCAAAGGTGAGGTCCTAGCTAGAGGTGCACATTTGAGATTTGCCAGAGCAGGGATGGTCTATGAAACCATGCTTCTGGATGCTGTCCCTAGGAAGCAGGTTCAGATGAAGAAAGTGCAATTTCTGAGGCCTGGTTAGATGTGTTGAGAATTAAGAGGAACAAGCCAAGTCAGCTTTGAAGAGGTTGCTCAGAAGGAAACCAAGAGAGTGGGGTGTCTTGGAAGTCAAGTGAAGAAAGTATGACCAGGCGGAAGGAGAGCATGCATTAAGTACTATCAGGTCAAGGCATATGTACTGAATTGAGCATTAAATTAGCATTGTGGAGGGCCCTGGAGGATGAAATGAGGAGTATCTGGGAGCACTGGGGAGGCCAAAATGATGGCTTGAGTTCAAGAGGGAACAAAAGGAAAGGATTTGGAGAGAGTGAATGTCAACTACTAATGTCAAGTACTAATGTCAACTACTCATTAAACATTGAACATGGGACAAAAAAATGGGGGGATAAGTGGAGGTGAAGGTGGAAACTTAAGGTGAGGGTTAATGGAAAAAAATATTTCATATATAATTTTAATCAGACTGATCTAGAAAAAAGGGGAAATTGATGATGCACAAAGGAAAGAGAGCAACTGCTGGTTACATTCTTGGAAGACAGAATGAGTAGATCTTAACATTGGACAGTGAAGCACCGGGCTTATTGAACCTGGTCCCAGGAAAAGCAGAGTTAAATTATTTAGAGGCTTCTCAGCAGATTAATGGAAGTCATTGATAAAAGATGATTCATATCCACTTGTGATGTACATGCAGCTATACAGGAATATTTTTGATGAGTAAAGGGATGTCTTCCTTCATTTGCCTGAGAGTATACAAGTATGCAGATGCATGACTCAGTAGTACAAGAGAAACGCTTGAGCCAGGAGGCTTGGTTCTGGGTTGACAAGGATCATTAAATTGGAAACTCCTTTTACATATTGAATTGTAGTCTGTTCTTCTGTACATGTTGCCCATTGCACCCAGTTCTTCCTTCAGAGTCCTTGTGGTGGCATTCCTGTGATCACTGACACCTTTCAGGTGCTCCCAAGTCTTGTGTGCCTCAGGTTAACCATCTGAGTTTTTTCAAACATCCTTTATATGTTTTCATTGCAAGACCCTCCACATTTTGGCCAGTCTCCTCTGACCATATGTCTCCCTGTCAATATCATTTTTGATGTGTGGTTCTTGGAGGTGACACTGGGATCCCAGTTTGATCTGATCAGCTTGCATTAAGCATAACTCTCATTGCATTTTCCCTGGTCACCTCATTTGCATTAATGTGGCCTGATGTTACATTTGTTCTCTTGGTAGCCATTTGAAGCTAAAAGCTCTTAGACTGATCTCAGAGCCATTGTCTTATGTTTAGACAACATTACCTAAAGGCTTAGCCCATGATATCTGATCTAACCCTCCTAATCACACTGTGGAGAATGTATAGTTAATGTCATTTTACAGAAGAGGAAACTAAGACTCAGCAAGCCTAAGTGATGGGCCCAGATGCTGCAGCAGAAAATCAACCTCAACCTGATAACATCCCAGGTCTATCTCAAAACCTGGCTTCTGCCATTGTTCCAGGCTGCTCCCAAACTGAATGACTACAGCACAAGTGTGGGTAAGGCAGAAGTGATACAAATTGTGATTATAGAACAAATGAGACAAAGCTAATTCTGCTTTACAGGATTATGTTTATTTCAGAAATCTTCAAGGCGAGGGGCTCACAACTTCTCAATGGTGGATGTCGCATTTTCTGCAAGGGTAGAAGAGTTGGAATGAACCAGGAAGTGGCCTCATTATAGGGAGGTGTCTGGTTAGTTAGTCATTGCCCTCCTCCTTCAGCCCAAAGACAATCCCCTCGTACCAATGAGCCACCTTCCTGCCCAAGGGTGTGTGTGAGAAAGGAACTCAAGAACTGTAAGTCACTCTTCATGGGAACAGTTCTGGGATCAGATTATCTGGTGAAACTCAGACTTCAAAGTGGCATTTTCAGGGATGCCTGGGTGGCATAGTCGGTTAAGCGTCTGCCTTCGGTTCAGGTCATGATCCCAGCGTCCTGGGATCAAGTCCCACATCGGGCTCCTTGTTCAGCAGGGAGCCTGCTTCTCTCTCTGCCTGCCGCTCCCCCTGCTTGTACTTTTGCTCTCTCTCACACTCTCTCTCTGGCAAATAAATAAATAAATAAATAATCGTTTTTAAAAAGTGGCATTTTCAGGATGGAGTTTCCTAAATGGGTAGGTAAACTTGATAGTACTATAATAGAGTACGTGTGAAAAACAAGCTAATGGTCACAGGATTCCCAAACAGAGGTAAGGGAACTGCATAGGATTTAATAATGCCATCATAATGGAAGAACATTGCTATGTAGCCTAAACACAAACTATTAAACATTGAGAATTTCAAAGATAAGACTGCTATACCGAATAGACATCCTGGTGGCCACTCCATCCCCAGCCCATCTTTGTCCCCTGACCTAGCTCTGGTGGCTCTCCTCAGTTCCTTCCATCCTTAATCCCATCTGTGAGTCTCACCAGGGTGACATTATATAGATCACACAAAATCATCCCTGGCATCAAACAGCCTTGTCAAAATGATGGTAGGATGACATCCTGCTCTGAGAGGGGGTACACCTCAATACAGACCTGTAGGTTGGAGCATTTGGATTGGGTGAAGACTCAGGCAGGAATTAAGGCACTTATTAGGGAAGCCCAAAAGCAAGTCACAGGGCACAGTTCCCCAGATAAAGGCTAGAAGTACAAAGTCACTTGGCAGTGAAGGGTATTCCTGGGTCTAAATCCTGCTCAGCTTGATTACAAGACAGGTGGTAAAGGTAGGTGTTCAGGCAGAGAAGATGAGGGAAGAGAATCTTCACATTTTTAGCCATGTCCCACCTTTGACGCTTTCCCACCTTACTGTCCAAGCCAGCCCCACTGGATGCTGAACGTTCCCTGGAAGGTCCAGCACCCAAGTCACATTCATCTTGAGTCCTCAATCCCACAGGCAGAACTAGCCTGAGTCCCATGTGTCCTGCAGACACACTGAGCTTCCTCTCCTGATTCCCCTTTTATTGTGCTATAGTCACTCATGCAAAACTGCCTCCATTGTGAGGTTCGGGAAAGCCTGGAGTCATAGCCAAAACCTGGTTTCTGGATGGACCTGGGATGTTACCAAGCATACATCACTTCCTACACTAAGGACATAAGTCATTTTCCCTTGCTGTGCCTCTTTCCGTTCCTTTAAAGTAAGAGCTAGATGAGATAATGCATGTTGAGAGCTTAGGATAACCCTTGGCCCAAATAGAGCAGATGTGACTTGCACAAAATGTGAGTCCTTATACCCTCATCTTAACCCCATCTCCCTTGTGCCCTTCCATCGACCCCCAGGTCAGACACTTCAGTATACTTTTATGTGTCCCCTTGATGCTGTCTTGGTCTGGGAGGGTTATAAGTGTTTTAGTTGAAGCAAGTACAACATGCCACCAAAAGTTTCACATCGGGAACAGACTACCTTTGTCGTTAGAAGGAATTTGATGCAAATATGGATAATCCAGGCTTCATTAGCTTGCTTGGACTGCTGCCACAAAGTACCCACAGATTGGGTGGATCACACAACAGAAATTTATTCTCACAGTTCTGGAGGCTAGAAGTTCAAGATCAAAGCATGGTGGGCAGGTTGGTTTCTCTGGAGGACTCTCTCCTTGTACAAGGCTGCCTTCTCCCCACGTCTTCACCTGGTCTCCCCAGGTGTCTGTGGCTTGATTCCCTCTTCTTATAAGGACCCCAGGCTGATTGGATATGATCCCACCCATACAACTTTATTTTAACACTATTACCCAATTAATTAATTAATTGATTGATTAATCAATTAATAAGGACCTTATCTCCAAATACAGTCACATTCTGAGGTGCAGCTGCTTATACAGAAATATGAATGGGGGAGGGGAGTTCAGCTCATGACACACACAGTTGTGAAAACAGGCGTAGCTGGAATTTCTAGCTGGAGCAGCAGTAACAAGAGACCAGCAGCAGCAACTCAGAATTCTCCCCGCCTCACAAACCTTGAAGATGGGGGTGGCTCTGCATGAGACCAGACATGCCTGGGGAGCTCACTGGCTGAGGGAGTTGTGGGACGGAAATGCAGGAAACAGGGACAGCATTCCTACCACCCAGTGTACTGGAAAGCCAGAAGCCAAGTCAAGGGAGGTGTTCCAATCTGGCCTTGGGGGTTGGGTGGCACTGAGTAAGGGCGGGTGGGGAGGGGGAGCAGGAAGTGGGGCTCCAGACCCAGAGGAAAACGAATTCCTGCCCTGGCTCTGCCACCAACTGAAAGGCAGTGTCCATTCTTTAACCTTTGTAAGACTTTTCCTCCCTTCTGTAAAATGAGCTCATGCTGATACTTTCCGAACAGAATTGCTGTGAAGGTTAAATCATATGATGCATAGAAAGTGTTTTTCAGAGTGCAGGGCATGTTCTAAATGCTTCATAAGTGAGAATTATGATTATGATTTTTAATAATAGTTTATTATTATTATTATTATTATTATTATTACAGTTATTTTGCAGAGTAAGAATGAGGGGTTTGCTTTTCTCCCCATTATGCTGAACCCACATTTTACCATTGTGGTTCATACTCTGCATGAAGGCTTTCTTAGGAAACTGATGTCTTCAGGAGTGGGGGCACAGGCCACTGTGGAGGGTGGAGACAGATAGCAGGGGTAGAAAGCTTTGCAGCAGGAAATTAGCAAATGCTGAAAATCAGGGATTTCCTGGCTTCATTCCCCTGTTACTGTTAAACATGTATCAGCACTTCACTTATTTGGGAGATAGATCCAGGAGCCCTCATCCTATACACTCCCAATGCCACAGGGATTTTTCTGAGCTTTGTAGCAAGCACCATGTTCTCTTCCCAAAATTCCTTCAAGCCCTACTCTTTCCGGCATCTTTCTCTGACCCTCCCTGACTTGGATGTTTTCACTGGATTCCAATTGTCTGTAAGCTCTTTGAGATCAGTGGTTTCAAAGATGATCAGACAGTCTTGGACCTTTGTCCTAACATCAAGAAACTACTTTGTCACTTGCTCTTGGCCCCCCTGGAATTCAAATACTGAAGACCTATCCTCCCAGTGTGATAGCATTGGGAGGTGGGGATTTGGGGAGGTAATTAGATATAGATGAGGTCATGAGGGAGGAGGAGCTCGTGATGACATTAGTGTCCTTAGAAGAAGAGGAAAGGAGACCAGAGCTCTGTTTTTACCATGTGAGGACACAGTGAGAAGGTATCTGCTTCAAGCCAGGATAAGGATCCTCACCAAAAGTCCAACCACAATGGTGCACTGATCTTGAACTTTCCAGCCTCCAGAACAGAAAGAAAATAAACTTTTGTTGTTTAAACCCTCTAATCAATGATATTTTGCTATAGCAGCCCAAGCTGACTAAGACAGTGCTCCTCTCTCTACTCCAGTCTGTGTTGAGGAGGCCAGGGCTCCTGTTGCATTGGCCAAGGGACTTAGTCTCTTAGGAGACAATTTAATCAGAAAATGAATGCTAAAGTCAATGGGGGAGATAGTAGTGTGTAGTTTAGAGTGGAGATGGTGAGCAATGGACAAATTTAGGATCTGTTTTGAGCAAAGAATAGATAATCTTTGCTAATGGATGGGATATAGTCTGAGAAAGGCATGTGTCAAAGATGACTCCAAACTTTAGCTTAAATGCATTTGTTAAAAATGGTGTTGCCATTAACTGAGCCAGGGAATATGGAAGGAGGTGATCAGGTTTTAGAAGGAAAAGTCTAGAGATCTGTTTGAAGCATGTTAGAGATGCTTATGAGACATTAAGAAGAGATGTCACATTGGTAGTTGTTATGTCTGACTGTGGAATGCAACCCCCTCTCCAAATCCTCAAGTCTCTGCTGAAGAAAGTGAAACGTCATGGAGCGTTCTGTTCTTCTTTTTTTTTTTTTTTTTGTTATGTTAGTCACCATACAGTACCTCATTAGTTTTTGATGTAGTGTTCCATGAGCTCTTACTGCCAATGAGTTGATTAAAAAGAGGTTTTGAGGAGGTGTGTGCTTCTCAAGAGAAGAAGAAAGGAAACAAGTTCAAAGATGTGAAAAGGCAAGCACAGATTAGGAATTGATATTAGTGAGAATGTTATAGGATGGAGAGTTTGGTCCTGAAGTTGGATTATCACTACCTCTTCTTAAAATCACACTATTAATCAATTGATTAATTCAACAAAAAAATTATTGAGTGTTCACTGTGTGCCAAGTCCTAAGGATATAGATTTATAACTTTGGCTAAGTTTTAGAATCCTATTTACCATTTGAGATTCTTCTGTGACAAAAGATTATAATTTATAGACTTTGAATTTTTTTTTTTAAGATTTTATTTATTTATTTGACAGAGAGAGACATAGTGAGAGAGGGAACACAAGCAGGGGGAGTAGCAGAGGGAGAAGCAGGCTTCCCCGCGGAGCAGGGAGCCCGGTGTGGGGCTCGATCCCAGGATCCCGGGATCATGATCTGAGCCGAAGGCAGACGCTTAACGACTGAGCCACCCAGGCGCCCCATAGACTTTGAAATTTTTATCATAGAATCAAAATTCAAGTATGTTCATTATAAGGATTTATTATTCTAAAAGAAAATAATCATGGCTGCCCAGGCTAAAGTTGAATACCTCCAGTGTTAAAGACAACACTATTTTTGAAGAGAGTTAGAGGATTGTTATTTCCTGAGGTCAGTCCAATGTAGCCCATTGAACAACTAGTATTTTCCAGAACTCCATGCACTATTTTACACATGCTTGTGTCTCCATCATTTGCACTTTATTGTCTGTGTTTTTTATTTTTGGAGAAAACCAGGCTTACCTAGGCTGGATACCTTGTTTTAGGAGTTGATGTCCTTAAGGAATAAAAATTGGGAATAGGAAATGACCCTCTGATTCTTTTTTTTTTTAAAGATTTTATTTATTTATTTGAGAGAGAGAATGAGACAGAGAGAGAGAGCATGAGATGGGGGAGGATCAGAGGGAGAAGCAGACTGCCCGCTGAGCAGGAAGCCCGATGCGGGACTCGATCCCGGGACTCCAGGATCATGACCTGAGCCGAAGGCAGTCGCTTAACCAACTGAGCCACCCAGGTGCCCTGACCCTCTCATTCTATAATTAGGATTGGGCTGATAGTTTTTCTATGTGTGAGATTGAGGTATGGGGTAGACAAAGAAAGAATGAAGATGGTGTGTTCACATAATGACATTTCAGGCTTGAGGTCCTTCACGGTAACCAAATGGAAAGGTTTTTTTGGCAACAGGTACACAATTCTCAAACTCAAAGCTGGAGATAAGGAATACTAGAAAGGAATGGAATTGCTCAGTGGGAACATGTGAAAAGAAAACAAGGGGCGGGGGGCAGAATTCTGGGAACTATCAACCCTTCAAGAGTGGGGAGAGTAGAAGCATCCCATGGAAGGTGACCGAGGCATTCAGTGCCTTTTCCATACCTTATTTAGTTACACTATGGTTTGAAGTAAGCATTATGAATAAATTTACAGATGAGAAATATGGCTTCAGAAATCTTCTGGGATTTTTCTGGGGTCATAAAGTTAGGAAACAGTAGACCTTGTATTTATCCTTGCCCTCAACAAAATAACAGTCTATGGATTTCTATTAATCAAGATTTTTAACTTTGCAACACCAACTCTGACTGCCAGAAAGTTGTTTCTTGTATTGATCTGAAAGCTGAATTTCTCTCACTTCTAGGAAGTTGTTTTTCTTTTGTTTCCCCATCTCCAGACAGGAGGTGATTTTTCAGAATGAGAGACCTTATTCTTAAAGTAGGAGTAGAGATTTCCTGAAGGGACAAAATAGCCCGTGATATAAACAAGGAGTTCGGCCCTCACGCTAACCAGCCCCTCTTTGCTTGGGTCAGCCCAGCTCTCACCTGGACCTGGATATTGCATATGGTTAATGTCAGGTGGACACCATAGCCCTTCCAGCAGAGAGCATCTGCCCCAATTACAGAGAAGAATGCCATATAGTTGGAAATCAAGGATTGTGATTTGGACAGATGTGTTCAAACTTAGATCTACCACTAGCATCTGTGTCTACTTGGAAACATCTACAAACCTCATTTAAACTTATTTTCCTCACCTTCAAAATGGAGAAATAACTTATAACTGAAATGTTATTATATTAACGATAATGTCTGCAAAGCTATCAGCACACTGTTTGACACAGAGCAGGTACTCAGGAAATTCAATCTATATAGATTTTAAAGACAATTGTATAAATATGAAAATCAGCAATTTCAGAGGTGGAAGTGATCCATTTTCAGTTTTTCTTCCTGGAACTGAGGCTAGAAACAGTCTAATGCTAGAATGAAAACTTTGGATAGATGCTGCTTCACTCAACCTGATTCTACTAGTTGGAGCTCAGAAATGTGCTGAGGCTCTGATGTAGGTAGATGAGGGAAAAGAGTAGTGGAAATGAGAGTGCATATTTTCTGGAGACCATGTGCTAAAAGAAGAGAAAGATGGCACTGTTTGATATAAGTCAAGAATGGAATCCAAGGTTAATTATAATTATATGGTATCTCATGAAGACCAAGGCACTGCAAAACAAAACAAAACAAAACAAAACTCTCTAAACAAATTTATTGAGCACATATTATTTCAATTAGCCTCTCACAAAATGTTAAAACTGGAATATCTTATGGAGATCATCTGAACATTGCCAAGGTAGCCTCAGTTGGGACAATCCTGACAATTTGGGAGAGATAATTCTTCATTCTCCAGGAGTGTTCCTTACATCATAGGGTGTTTAATGCCCCTAACCTCACCCATCTAGTGTCACTGTGACAATATGAAAGCCTTCCCACTTTCTCCATGCCCCCTGGGGTTTAGTAACACACCCACATGAGTATCCTACACTCTCTGACCCTTATTTTTCAGATGAGGAATGATGATTCAGAAAAGGAAGTGTCTTGCTCAAGTTCAAACAGGTATTTCCTCTTGCTTTTAATTCTTGGACTAGGAAGCTTTTCAATTTCACTGCTACCTCAAGTACTAGTAAATACTTTGAATCATTAATTCCTTTGATCACCAATTTCTGACACCCAGATACCCCAGTGAAGCTGGTTTATTATAAAGTGTTAATGTTGGAATTGACACTGAGGCTGGAGAAATAAAAGGTCCTGGGTGGCCATAGGATACTGTGATGGAGGGCAGGGCTGGTCATAGTGGCATCATCAGTGATGTGGCTGGGGTGGGGGACATTTTGATACTGAACTTATATTCAAAGGCCAAAGGGATGAAGTTGAGGTCAGCGTCCCTGATATTCAAATATATAATCATTACTTAATATTAGCAATAGTAATTATTCTAACTGTCATGTATTGATGCCTTACTATGTGTCAGACACAGTACCTTTACTAGTTTGTGGACTGCAGAATACATCAAGAAGATACCAGCATCATGCTTGAATAGAAGGAGCCAGGTCTCTAGGGTCAGATACTCTGGTTGTGAATCACCAGAGGGTTTTGCTTCCCTTGGTTCTTTAAATATCTGGGAGCTGGAGCATAAGACAGAGAGGGTCAGAGGTGGGAGGCAGCCCAAGTGGTGCATTTTCTTCCCACATTTTGCCTGGCACCATTCTTATCTGGGAGTTTTCTGCCCTTTAAAAAATGTTCCTCTTCCTCTGCTTTCTCTCATTTCCACCTTCTTCTGGCTGCCTAATTTCCACTCTTGGGTCTGTCTGGGTGTCCATGTTTGTCTGTTCTGTCTTCCTATCAAGGGTTAAACCCTGGATCTGCCACTTTCTGAATCTGTGATCCTGAGAAGTCACTTAACTTCTCTGGGCCTCAGTTTCCTCATGTGTAAAGTGAGAAGTCCCTCCCATGGAGGGCAGAGGGCCATATCTGAGATGTGCTTGCTTGCTGTAAACTGTAATGGGTCACACAAACATCTTCCATTATCAGTATCATAATCCTGAATTTATAGCTAAGGATAAGGGCATATCTCAGAGTCGCTAAGTTTTGTGGCTTCCTATGTGTAACTAGGAAAAAATACAGTTATTTGCATTTAAATACAAGTCTAAATCCCTCCCGTCCAAAAGCGGTAATAACTACCCCAAATGAATTATACATTTTCTAATTTTAAAAGGCCGTTTTATGGAAATGAGGTTATTTGTGCTGCATGGTATGTTCTTGTTGCATCAATGCAAATGCCAAAGGGTGTGATTTATCCATACTACACCACCAATGGGAGGAAAATTTAGGGACTTGGTTTGTATCACATTTTAAACGCTCTGTAAATACATTACCTGCAAAGCCTCTCATGAGGAGGGAGGAGAAATAACCATTGTGGGCATTTCATATTTTCTCAGCTGAGCTTGGTGACAACAATTTGCTCTAGTTATCCAGCATGGAGTGTGTGGTAAATCCGGAAGAAATGTGATCTCATTCTCAAACATTGAATGCAAGCTGATTTGTATGTACAGTCCAGAATAATTTTGTGAATGCAAGTCTTACTCTGTGTTTATAGTCTCTGTTCCCCAAATCTGAGTGTGTAAATCCAATTTACGTGTTCAATTACATCCATTTGAAGAGCACTCTTTAATAAAGGTTGCCATGTTAGTTTTTGAGTCACTGACAACAACCATCTTTTGCAGCCATGATCGGTAGGGATGGCTGTCCTTGCTGGGGTACATGCAACTTTGGGCCCAGAAGACCATCCCCACAAAGGCTCTGGTGACTCCTTGGCCTCCATCACACACTCTATGCATATGCAGTTTGGGGAAAGAGGGTGGGTTGGGAGCAGGGCTGAAGAGAAAAGCTTTCTTGAAACCTTCCTCATTATTCATTAATGAATAATGCCTTTTCAGATGTAGAATAATCCCCAGGGAAGAAGAAAAGCCTACCAAAAAAATACAAAATGCTAATGATGCTTTTCCCATGAAGTATAACTAAGCAATGATTTTTTTTTTTTTTCTCTAAGAAAGGAGGAAAAAGGGAGGAAAACAAAAACAACTTCCTCTGGGAACCAACCTAAAATATATCTTCTGTGACATTGTAAGAGTTGCTTCAACTCTTGGGGTTTTACACATTTTAATAGTAAAATTAGGAGGTTGTACTAGTGATGTTCGGAGCATAGGGATAGAAGCCCTTTCTTTTTTAATGAGAAATAAGTGGAACCCCAATGAATAAAATGAAGAGAAGTAGTATTTTACTAGTAAAATTGACTTAATAAAAAAATCATGTTTACTTATTTTAATGTCAGTCAATGGGAACAAAGAATCAACTTTAATAAGTACAGAAACTAGAAATTTGCACCACTTTGGACAAGTTTTGGTAAAAACTAGAATGGATAACATGGTTCATGACTGAGGTCAAAATGTTGCTCTTAGTCCCAGCCCAAATACATATGTTTGGACCTGTACACTCAAGTGACTTAAAAGGAGAGAAAGAGTTGCCCAGGTCTGTGGAGCAAATCCCTACATTAATGTCTTGGAGAGCCTCTGGAACTCAGAGAAAATCTGGAACTAAGAGATTGTCACAGGGGTCAGCCCTTCATCTGGGAGGCACACTGGATCCTGTCCAGGTATATTTACTGAGTGGGAGAACTGGGATAGAGTGAACAAAGAGGTCAAGAGGCTGCCATACTGACCTTGAGAAGGCAAAGCCTTCTTTAGTCTGCCTTCAGAAATAGGAAAAACCATGCTCACTGACATTCCAGACATTGTGGTAACTCTGCCCACTTATCTAGTGTACCTGGAGGATATCAAATACCTGTATTTCCTCCTCTGATGTAAGAAGCTAGTATGGCAGTGGTGGATACAAGGACCATGATCACTCCTTCCAATGTCCCATGAACCAGCAAAGTGGTTGTGATTCTTCCTTCATTGTGGGACATCTCTGATCGGAAGTGACACATTATCCTTCAAATAAAAACACTTTAAGTGTGAAATGGAACACCATTATTAATAAAGCTAGGGAAAGGACAAAAGCCATAATTTTTTCCTCCCCTACAAAAAGACACCATTTTCTATCACTGAGTGCTGTGGGCCTTGGTTGTCTTGTATGTCCAAATGAAAACTGGAGCATGATCAAAGGTCTGGTCCATTTTATTGTTCCTGAAGTTGATTATATGGTCGATGCTATTTCTCATCCTCCTATTCTTTCTCTTCTCCTTCTCTTTATCTGTCTCATTTTCCTTTTTTTAAAAAGATTTATTTATTTATTTGAGAGAGAAAGAAAACACGTGTGCTGACATGCATGCAAGTTGGGGGAGGGGCAGAGGGAGAGAATCCCAAGCAGACTCCACTGAGCAAGGAGCCCCACATGGGGCTCAATCTCAGGACTCTGAGGTCATGACCTGAGCCAAAATCAAGAGTCAGACACTTAACCAACTGAGCTACTCAGGTGCCTCCCTTCTTTATATTCCTATCCTTATTGTAATATTTTAACAGCTGAGTCAGACAATGAGTGATCTAACTTGGGTATTACAACAATGATCTAGAAATCTGCAATATGTTTATAAAAATATTTATGATTTAGAATTATGTGACCAGGAAGTAATTTTTCAATACCCACACATTTCTTTCTATAGTCCTTTCTTTCTGGATACTACACATCACTTTGATTACCACTTTTCTAATATTAAGGCACCCACACAAGCATTTTTTTCCTGGGAGAGACTATTGTCCTGACTTGGTCATAAATCAAATGACTTCATTATCAAACAAGGGAGCAAGCGCAGATGAAAGAAAATTGTTATCAGCGTTGCCTTGCCCAGCTGTCTGTTTCTGGAGGTCTTATGACCACTGTATTGGTCAGAGTTCTTGGTTGTAGAAACCAGAATTCACCCCAGTTTGTTTAAACAGCAAGATTGTCTATGAAGGGATATGGGTAGCTTACTGAATTTTGGAGGGAGCTTCCAAGATGGCTTCCCAGAGCCACTCTGCTCAACTGGCCCACCAATGAAAGGGTTCCACTTGTCTAAGTCAAGAAGATGCTGAAGCTGGAGCAGCAACTAACTATAAAATGGTACTGCCTCTCTCCTAAGGGAGATGAGGAAATGAAGGACTCAAAAGAAAAATGTACCCTATATTATGTTGAGTGAAATAAGTCAAACAGAGAAAGACATGTATCATATGATCTCACTGATATGAGGAATTCTTAATTGCAGGAAACAAACTGAGGGTTGCTGGAGTGGGGGGTGGGGTGGGAGGGATGGGGTGACTGGGTGATAGACACTGGGGAGGGTATGTGCTTTGGTAAGCGCCCTGAATTGTGCAAGACTGTTGAATCTCAGATCTGTACCTCTGAAACAAATAATGCAATATATGTTAAGAAAAAAAAAAGAAGAAGGTAGCGGGACGGGAAGAATGAAGCGGGGGAAATCGGAGGGGTAGACGAACCATGAGAGACGATGGACTCTGAAAAACAAACAGGGTTCTAGAGGGGAGGGGGGTGGGAGGATGGGTTAGCCTGGTGGTGGGTATTGAGGAGGGCACATTCTGCATGGAGCACTGGGTGTTATGCACAAACAATGAATCATGGAACACTTCATCTAAAACTAATGATGTAATGTATGGGGATTAACATAAGAATAAAAAAAAAAAGAAAGAAAGAAAGAAAAATGTACCCTATGTAAGTGGTGGGATTTATACTATCAGGACCTAACTGTGAAAATGGAGAAACAATCTCCTTCTCAGGTGCTCTGTGACAGTCGTTTTATCTTCCAACTCTTCTCATATTGCAGAGCTTCTTGAGGATATTGCACTGTTTGTATATTTCTGTCTCTCAGCCATCCTTCTACTCCCACTTATCCTCAACCCTGTGCCTAGTGCAACTCCCTGCCTTTGTGTGGTCTGGTCCTCCCTCCTGAAGTCTCTCTTTCCTTTTCTTTGGTATCCAACTCCACTTTGTGTCCCCAGATACTTTAAACAGGATGACTTAATGATCATAAAACTCCCCAGGGAAACCAAATCATAGTTACTGCCTTATACCTAATGCTGCACCATTTGCCCAGCACATTACCCCATCAGGCATACCCATTTCTTACCCTGGGCCCTTTGGAGTTGCCAACTTTTATCTATCAATTGTCCCTCCCATACTGCTACTGTAGACAAATGAAAGGCAGCCAGCTATCTAACTGGGGCTACTTTTGCCAAAAGTTAACTTCATCAGTTCTCCTTTGCCAGCCCAGCAACTTCTGACACAGACTCCTTGAGCTCTGACTCATTATGAATTTTCATGGCCTGCCCCTGATTCTTTTGGCTTCAAATCTCAAGTCACTTGTCACTGTTTTAACCCATTTGGCACTTTAGGTCTGATATTTGGCACTATTTTTCCAGCGTTAACCCTTGACTCCTTTTGTGACCACAACTTATTTTTCACCACTTGATTGTGCTTTTTATACTTTTATAAATTGCTGTAGATTACTAGCTCACCCTGCCCAGTTCAGGCAAGTCTGTTCACTATACCTTAGCTGGGTTTCTCCTGACATCCCTATTCCCAAACCCAGATGTCTCCCTGATAGATTCAACCCAGGACCCCCTAGCCTGTGAAAGAAACAAGCAATGTTTCCTCCAAGCATGGCTCACTCAAATGAGCATTAAGACATCACTTAATAGCATCTTCTCTGTGGACCTACCCAAACTACCCTATTTAATATTGCAAAGATCTCCCCACTGCAGCACCACTGATCTCCTTTATCCTGCTCTACATTTCTATTCTCCTATGGTATTCATTGTCTTCTAATGGATGATATAATATTATGCATTTATTGTGTCAATCAATGTTTTATTCTCTGTCCCGCCCTACTGGAATATAATGCCATGGAGGCAAAGTTCACTGTTGTACTCCCAGAACATAGAAGAATGCCTCACACACATCGGGCAGACAATAAATATTTGTTTGGTGATTGAATGACGTATGTGGAGTTCTCGTGCATCTCCTCCTCATTGAGCTAAATGGTGGCTTCTGTTTCTTCTTTGAAGTTGGAGTCTTCTTTTGGAAACTGATGCTCAAGAAAATGAGTAAAATACATGTGATAGAATTTTATGGTGAACTTCTCTTGTATACTGGGTAGAATAATGAATCCTGCAATTCTCAAAAGCCTATAGGAAGGAGCTTAAATTAAATCGTAGATGATTAATCAGACAGGGCTTGTGTAGACTTGCCTGTAAATGAGTAGGAAATTCTACTCTGTACAAATGGTGTCTTTTCACCCTGAAATTTGACCAGCATTAAAATAGCTTGTCTAGTTTAAAAAATTTCAGGTTTGCATCAATAAAGTCTATTATAGAATACCACTCTTCTTCCCTCCCTTCTTTCAAGTACTTTATTTAGTTTGATAAAGATTTCTTTAAACAATTTAGTAGAACATGAGTAAAATAAAGGTCTCAAAATGTTATCAAGAAGGTTAGAAAGTGGTTACAGGAAGCTAAGTGAATGTGTATTAACTGTTGAGAGTCTCCACCTTCCCGCAAGGATTCTATTCACCTCTTAATGATTGGGCAAGGTCATTAAATTAAGTAGGAAACAGGCTTCTCATCTGCAAAAGTGGGGGAGGGGGCAATAGCAGCCTATCAAGCTGCTGGGTGGGATAAGTGAGAGTATATGTATGAAATTCCTCGTATACCATCTGGTCGGTAATGAGTAGTTAAAAGTGCTAGTGAATATGGCTTCTGGATCTCAGTGTCTAATTCCTGTCACTCAATTTAACCTTCATGTGTTTTTCATGAATCTGACATATCTGCTCACTCTGCTGGGATATCTCCCTCATGTTCTACAAAGTTGTATCCACATTCAACCCCCTACCTTGACTTTCAACCTCACCATCCCTTCACTTGTATCTTTCTGCCACCTCAAAATTTTCCTGCTTTTTTGGGGAGATGGGTGGGTGGGACAAAGATGGAGAATTGTGCTAATGAAAAAAAGAAACCCTGTGGCCACCCATCCAAGCTTAGCAGTAGAGAAGGCTGTGATCCTTTGGTGACATTTGCCACTGGCCTGGCACAGGCAGTGGTAGAAAAGTGTAAAACATTGGCCATTCTAAATTAGGGTGAGGGGTGTGTAAAGGGAAGAAGGGAGAGAAGTCACATAAAGCTTCCTATTGAGGAGAACTTAAACCCAACTGTGAAAATGTAGGCAAGCATAATGCATCCAAAGTGTTGATAGATCTACAAACCAATTTGATTACAGAGTGGCTCGGGGCTTGGGAGCAATTGATTATACACTGGGAGGAGTGAAGAATAGGCAGATTTATGGGGCCTGTAAATCTTAGATAAAGAAGATGATATTAGCTGAAAATAGAAAGGTCCATTCTTAAATCACTGTGTGAATGGAATAAGGAGCTGAAGAGAAACTCGTCTTTTACTTAAGACTGTCTATAAAAGCTCAGAGGGGACGGATGTGTATTGACAGAATTAATGAGTTCTCTCCCCACCGGTCCCTCAGCTCTTTGGCTCAGACAAGGAACCTCATGTGTCCCAGGGAACTGAGGCCTGAGGAATGAGAAGAGTGTCTCTGACCTTGTCAAAATGCATTTCTCTCTGAATCAGGGCATGGCGATTTATCTTGTGAGATAATCTCTGTTCAGGGTGTGAAAATTTCTTTCTTTGTGGATGTTGGTGACTACATCCTTTCAAAGACAACTCCCCAAAGATGTCATTCTCTGAACTGAGAACAAATTGTTTTCACACACAGGACTGTGAGTTCTGAGACTGTCTGAAGAATTTAAATAAATCCTTTTGACAAGAGTCTCAAAATCTTCTGTCAGTTAAAAAATGGTGACCTGCTCCCTTAAGTCCACAAGCCTGTAAACAGGGACTGGGTTTGTTGTAACCCAACAGAAGATTAGCTTATTTTTCAGTGGAAAATCACCTCGATTCTAGCATGCAATAATGATAATAGTTCTCTTCTGCTTTAGACAGTAGCTTCTTTTTAATTTTTATAAGCATACCACAGACATCTGTTACCATATATGCTTCAACAAACATTGTTTTAATATTTAAAAAACAAAGAATGAAAAAAGCCAACCCCAGTGATATAGGAGTTAGCATCCCCATTTTACAGACTAAGACCAGATCTTGGAGTCTCTTTATTTTAACCTCCAGAAACAAATATAAAACCAATGCTACTTAATTCTAATCTTATTTTGCCCATGTATAGCTTAGAAGAAACATCTCTGCTTTCTGTTTTCAGAACATCTTTTGGGGATTGACTTTCCGTCTCTCTTTGGCAAGCACTGGGTTCTTGACACCTGGAATGTTCTTCACTTCTCCATCTTACTATGTCTTGTCTTTGTCTTTTACCCCAAGGATAACCTTGGTGGCCAATTTACAAAAGCTATCTTGGTCTACCCAGGAGAATACTATCTTCTTCTTTTTTTTTTTTTTTTAAGATTTTATTTATTTATTTGAGACAGAGAGAATGAGAGAGAGAGAGCACATGAGAGGAGGGAGGGTCAGAGGGCGAAGCAGACTCCCTGCCGAGCAGGGAGCCCGATGCGGGGCTCGATCCAGGGACTCCAGGATCATGACCTGAGCCGAAGGCAGTCGCTTAACCAACTGAGCCACCCAGGTGCCCGAGAATACTATCTTCTTTACCTAAAGAGGCTTCAAGACTCACTGGAAAACTGTAGTTTCCTGTCTTTTATGTGTAATGATTTGGATATGTGCATAGTTGTCTGCTGAAGTAGATCATAAGAAACTCCCAAATAGGAACGAGGCAATACTGATGATTATGGGTTGAATCGTGATCCCCTCCTCCCACATTCTTACGTTGAAGTCCTAACCTCCAGTTCCTCAGAATGTGACCTTATTTGGAAATAGGGTTATTCAAGATGTATTTAGCTAAATTAAGAGAGGTCATCTTGGAGTAGAGTGAGCACCTAGTCCAAAATGATTGGTGTCCTTACAAAAAGGGGAAATGTGGACATAGACACCTACATAAGAAGAATACCTTTTGCAAATGAAGACAGAGATCAAAGTGATGACTCCATAAGCCAAGCAACACCAAAGATTTCTAGCAAACCAGCAGAAGCCAGAAGAGAGGAATAGCTCAATTTCTCCCTCACAGTCCTCAGAAAGAATCAATCCTGCCTGCAACTTGGTCTCAGATTTCTAGCCTCCAGAACTCAGAGACATAAACAAAATAAATTTCTATTGTTTAAGCCACTTGTTTGTGGCTGCAGCCCTAAGCAAACTAATACACCTGCCATCAAGGTCTTGCAAATTATGTCTTGGTATGACACCAGGATTCAGAAAAACTGAATATTCTAATAAAATCTGTGACACAAATCAGCTACATGTCACCTCATCTTTATGAATCTTAATATTATCAATGTAACATTATATCAGTAACAATGCCTACTTTGTTTACTTTCCATGAGAATTGAATAAGATCATACATGCAAAGGAATTTTTTAAGCTGTAGGAACCCAACAAATTTTAGCTCTGAGTAGTTTTGTAGACAGCCAATGAATCTCTGTTGACAAGTTGAATAAAGGGAAATTAAAGGTTCCCAATGTGAAAATACACCACATAGAAACTACCATTGATCATGACCCCAGGAACACTGATCCTGAGAAAAACCCCCACCTACTGAGAGCTACTTTATGCAAATACTCACAAGTGTTATGTTGAAAGGGCTTAAGGTCTTATTCCTTTAGATTGCATGCTCTAGGGGTGCCTGGGTGGCTCAGTCCCTTAAGTTTCTGACTCTTGATTTCCGCTCAGTTCATGATCTCAGGGTCATGAGGTGGAGCCCCGTGCCAAGCATGGAGCCTCTTAAGATTCTCTCTCTCCCTCTCCCTCTGCCTACCCCCTCTCCTCACTTCCTCTCACACTCTCCCTTTCTAAAAAAAAATAAAGAAAGAAAGAAAGAAAGAAAAGATTATATGCTCTAAACGCTGATACTTCAAGTGTGGTCCTCTGATCAGCAGCACCCAGTAGGGCACTTGCTAGAAACACAGAGTCCAGGCTATACCCTAGACTTGCTGAATCAAAGTTTGCATTTAACAAGATCCCCAGGTGGTCTGTAGGCATGTTAAACTTTGAGAACTGTTCTAAAACCCATCTCCTATGTAACCTACATTACTTGAACATAAAAAAATATCTAATAATTAATAAACATTCTATGCAATCAATGGTATGGGATATTGGTAGAAGCCTAAGCTTTAGAGTTTGACATATCTGAGTTTCCATCCCACGGACACTATTCAGTAGTGCCATGAGGTCATAGTACTATGATGAGACCTCAAACAAGATGATTTACCTTGTGATACCTCAGTCTCCTCGTCTGTAAAAGGTCATAATAGTATTTAGCGTGCATGATTCTAGAAGACTAGTGATGATGTACGTAAACCGATAGCCATACATCAAGTACTCAAAATAAGCCTGGGATTCTGTATTGTTAACAAGTGCCCGTTCTGGCACTTCATTTCTAATTAATCACTATAGAGAAAGAAACTAGATTTCCCTGGGGGGTCAGGGATCTCAAAGGCTGCCAGGGGCTTTTATTTTTCCTCTCTGCTGGGAGGAGGTACTTTACGACTTGAAGAGCTAGGTGGATTGGATGTTCACAGTGATGGTGCAGATATCCTGGAGAAGCCATCTCTGAGTTTTCCTGCACCACATCTCTTCCTTTGGAGAGATGTAGCCCTCCTTGAGATATGCCATATGTTGTACCAACATCTCCTTTGTCTCAGATGCTGTGAAACCCCCAGCAAAAAGCAACGCTCGCATAGGGTTCTCCACGGGAAACACCTCTTCTCAATGCAACCAGTTCCGGCACTATTGAGCAAAAGCATTCCAATCCTACAGAGACTGTTGTCACTTGATCTTATTATTTTGATCTTTTGAGAATCTTTTCAATGCCAACAAAAGTCAATACATCCTTCTGGGAGAAGCCATCAGAGCATTGGTAATGAGCTGTGCAAGAGGCCCTGTCATCAGCATAAACTCTGGGGAAATAGAGGCATTTTGTTCCTGAAACTCACATGGTGTGACCCGCTCTTTGTGTGAAATGTTAATATTTTGCTTCGTGCTTGGCTCCTGGTGCCACTGCCAACACTAAGAAAGCTTTTGGGGAGTTTGCTGTACATTTTGTGAAAACTTCATGGAACCGGGCCAGATGTCAATGTGTGAATCAGAGCACTTCTCTAGAATTCGTGACTGTTCACTTTATTCTTTAGCAACTCCACAGAAGCTAAAATATCTGTGTTTGGAGAGAATGACGTCTGCTTTCTCATCCACAGTTAGATGATAATATCATGTAGCATGTGGATGATGATGGCAGTCAGTGATTACTTGCTCTTGTAACTGCAGTGAAACTCTCACATCATGCCAGTTGCTTCCTTAAAGTCCAACAGCTTCTGCAGCCTTCCTGATGTGAGCAGTTTACTTTTTTTCAATGAATCCAGAGTCCTGGTCTGCTCTGTTCTGCTGTGTTCAAGATATGGCAGTTCTCTTTGCTCCTTCTTTCTTTTTTTAAAATTTTCTTTTATTTTTCAACATTTTACTGAAATAAAGTGTGCTCTGGATTTATGGGCCATTCACATATTTATTTATGTATAAATTAATGGTAAAGAGATAATTTAATATTTATTATCCACATAATATATTACATGTATTCTATGACATACAGCTACTATGTACAATATTTATGTTTACAGTATGGATAGAATATATAAGAATATATAAGTGGATATAATTATTCCATAATATATAAATAAATAATAAATGATTACAAATATTACATTACACATCATATGTAAGATATATTTAAATGTATTTTGTGCTTATATATTATAGAATAAAATATAAAAAGAAAACTGACACAGTGCATTGCAAATGCTTGCTTCTCTTCCTCTTCTACCCCATGCTTTATAGGCATGTTTTAATAAATTTCCCATGTGGAACACATTCTATTCTCACCATATTTGGGGAAATGGTCAGATATTGAAAAAATAACTGAAGTGAAGGAGGCAGACTGGATCGGGGGAGCTGAGAACAAAAGGTAGATATGTCCTCCGAAAAGAGATGGTCCCTGAGAAGGCCAAGAGGAAGCAGAATGAACGGCAGCTTTTTTTTTTTCTTTAACTGTTAGAAAGTGTTGTCCAATAACAAAGCATAATAAACAAATACTATCAAAACTGGAAATAGGCGTGTGATAGAAGTAATGGGAGGAAACTATTACAATAAGAAGCATAATTTTAATAATTATGTTCCATGCTTTTATAAAGATTTTGACATTTGAAAACCAACTTCAGATACATAAGGAAGTATACTGATGTCTGCAAATTACTTGTAAATGCATCCAAAAATAAGATGGACTGGTGAATAGAGTGATGGATAGAGGGACAGATATGCAGTTTAGCAATTGTAGCAAAATGCTAATCATAGATTTTCACTCCACAGCTGTATGTGTATTTACTGTAAAGTTTTTTCAGCTTTGCTGTATGTTTGACGATCTCATAACAAAATGTTGGAAAACAGTTATTTCATAGACTTGACCCCATGCAATTACCTCTGCAACCTGAGGAGCTACTTATTGTTTTCCTCATTTCTTTCCTGAGGAAATCCAGGCTCACAGAAGTTGTATGTGTGGTAGGAGGTGTGGCAAATGCACTGGGATGTGGCGGTAAGGTGTAAGGGCTGAAATTCTAACTCTGCTTCCAGCTGAAGTCCAAAGCAGTTGGATTGCTGGAGTGGAATCAGTTCAGGCTTTGGAACTTGTTTATGCCCAAATCTCAACTTTCCACTTTCTGTGTGATCTTGAGAAGTGACATCTTCAGTGCCTTGAGCATGTTTCTTATCTGTCAAAGGGTCCAATAATGCCTATCTCACAACGTTACTATGAACAATAAACAAGATGATCTATGTAAACGGGTAAACTGCATGTTCCATTAAAACCTACTTGTGCATCTGATCCTTCCATTCTCAGAGTCAAAGTAGCCCAAGGTAAAGCAAGAGGAAATAGAGGTAAGTATGGAGAAGTGAACTAAGATGTTAATCTTCTTGGATTTTGTATTTCCAAGGCAAATACCAATTTTTCCTTAATCATAAGGCCATTCATTCCTTAGATACAAGACCCCTTTGATGTTTCCTGTTGGATGGAAAGACTAATCATAACCATTTTTTTTTTAAGATTTTATTTATTTATTTGAGAGAGAGAGAAAGAGAGAGAGCACATGAGAAGGGGGGAGGGTCAGAGGGAGAAGCAGACTCCCTGCCGAGCAGGGAGCCTGATGTGGGACTCGATCCAGGGACTCCAGGATCATGACCTGAGCTGAAGGCAGTCGCTTAACCAACTGAGCCACCCAGGCGCCCTAATCATAACATTTTTTACATCTTAATCTTTTTTGTCACATTTGTATTATTTCTACTCCCCAAATCTGCATGTTTAGCAACTTTACAATTAAGTGTCAACAGTAGGTTTCTCTCCCTCTGTTTTCATAGCTGTTTAATCTTCTTCTCCATGATTTTTAATAAAGAAATGTGAAGTTCCAACCCAGAGCTGACCTCATGTTGCTTTATTACACAGGAGTCTGTTTCTTCCCCCGCCCCCCCTGCCCCCCAACCCTTCCAAGCACCATGCTTGTAACTGAATGTGGTGGAGCTTTCAGTTTTGATCAGGGCTCTTGTTTAACTTTTTTTAAAATAAGATTTTATTTATTTATTTATTTATTTATTTATTTATTTGAGAGGGGGGACAGAGAGAGAGAGAGGATGGGTAGCAGGGGAGGAGGGAGAGGGAAAGAACCTCAAGCAGACACTGAGGTGAGCACAGAGGCTACTGGGGGGTTTGATCTCACAACCCCAAGATCATGACCTGAGCTGAAACCAAGAGTCAGATGTTTAACCAACTGAGCCACCGAGGTATCCCTCTTGTTTAACTACTTAGTGAAGTCTTGGTTCCAACGACTTGCAACACTGGCTCACATGGCTCACTTAAATTATTGAAAACAAGTTAAATTGCTTTCACTGCCAAACATGGAGCCTGGCTGTGGCCTCTGCCCAGTGTTTTCTCCTGGTCTCCTCAGTCATTATCATCTCCTCCTCTACCATGCATCCTTCTTGTTCCTCTCTCACCTTAGGGTCATGAGCAAAGATTTTCAACATGGTTCAGAACCATCCGGGGAGCTGGATGATCAGATTGAGATCAGGGGTTCTCCATTAAGGCTGCACACTAGAACACTCTGAGGACAAATGTAAATGGACCACCCAACTAGATATCCTGGTTGAATTTATCTGGGTGGTGGTCATACTTTGGTAATTAGAAAAGCTTTCCAGTTGATTGTATTGAACAGGCAAGTTGAATTTCCACAGAGTTAGTGAATCAGATTTCTCAGAAGTGGGGGCAGTCCATGAAACAGCATCGCTTACTAGCAACCCCCACCCTCCCTATATTTCATGGATCTAAAAAATGAGACTCTGATTATTCCTAAAATTGGAAAAATGAGAGTATTTACATGATAGTGCTGCTGTTATTGTTGCTTTATTTTTATTTTTTTTTAAATTTATTTATTTATTGTCAGAGAGAGAGCACAAACAGGGGGAGCGGCAGGCAGAGGGAGAAGCAGGCTCCCTGCTGAGCAAGGAACCCGAGGCAGGACTCAATCCCAGGACCCTGGTATCATGACCTGAGCTGAAGGCAGATGCTTAACCGACTGAGCCACCCGGGCGTCCCTACATGATAGTGTTGTTGTAAGGATTAATTAGTTTAAAAACACATGCCAGTGACATAGAACATCCTTTAGTAATTCTTGTTATTGTTACTATTGTTTATGATTTAAAACTTGTTTATTGGGATGCCTGGGTGGCTCAGTGGGTTTGGCATCCAATTCTTGATTTCAACTCAGGTTGTGACGTCAGGGTCATGAGATCTAGCTCCAAGTAAGTCTCCGAGCTCAGAGAGGAGCCTGCTGGAGATTCTCTCTCTCCCTCTCCCCTCGCCCTTCCCTTACATTCATGTTTACACACTCTCTCTCTCAAATAAATAAAAACTTGTTTATCTGGGGAACATACACAAAGGAGGTTAATTGACACAGTCTTATAGCTAGTTAATTGAATAACAAACACTTGAACTCAGGACTTCTGTCATGTAATCTATTTTTTTTTTTTAAAGATTTTATTTATTTATTTGACAGAGAGAGACAGCGAGAGAGGGAACACAGCAGGGGGAATGTGAGAGGGAGAAGCAGGCTTCCCGCAGAGCAGGGAGCCCGCTGCGGGGCTCGATCCCAGGACCCTCGGATCATGACCTGAGCCAAAGGCAGATGCCTAATGACTGAGCCACCCTTTGTAATCCACTTTTTATTCCCACTTCTTCCCATCACACTATATGCCATTTATTTGCTTTAAATAGTAAGTTGCTACTAAAACAACCCACTGATGTTAGCTATTACAGAAACTCCAAGTAAGGAATAAAGAACTTTTCAATAGAAAGTGACACATCTTGGGCGCCTGGGTGGCTCAGATGGTTAAGCGTCTGCCTTAGGCTCAGGTCATGATCTCAGGGTCCTGGGATCGAGTCCCTCATAGGGCTCCCTGCTCTGCGGGGAGCCTGCTTCTCCCTCTGCCTCTGTCTCTCTCTCTCTCTCTGTCTCTCATGAATAAATAAATAAAATCTTAAAAAAAAAAAAAAAGTGACACATCTTTATGTCTTGATGCCTAAGCTCATACTATCACCAGTATAGCTTCCAGTGTTTAGTAAAACTTTACTTTCAGATTCATTTCAAATTCCACCTTCTAGGGCGCCTGGGTGGCTCAGTTGGTTAAGCGACTGCCTTCGGCTCAGGTCATGATCCTGGAGTCCCGGGATCGAGTCCCGCATCGGGCTCCCTGCTCGGTGGGAAGTCTGCTTCTCCCTCTGACCCAACCCCCTCTCATGCTCTCTGTCTCTCATTCTCTCTCTCAAATAAATAAATAAAATCTTAAAAAAAAAAAATTCCACCTTCTATATGGCCCCTTTCTTGGTGTTCCAGCTAATGTCTCCATGATCCCACAGAGCCCTCTAAATATTTCCATGATGGTACTTCCAAACATGCATTGCCTGTCACCTAGTTCCCTTTGATGGAAGGGAGCTTGTTTTACAAAATTATACTTTAACAACTCAAAACATTTATCGGCACTGTGCCCAAAATATAATAGGTAGGTTATCAACACATTTTGTTGAATGAATGAATGAATAAATGAATGAATTGGTAAATGTCTGGATGGATGAGCTACTGAGTAAATAATGGGATGCATTTTTTGCTCCTGGGCTTGGTCTCAAGTTCTGTATAACTCAGTTACCTAAATTCATAAAGTAGAGACCTTCAGAGACCCAAGCCATTCTTAGAAATTGTATCTATTGTTTACTTAAGCACTTAATTCTCACTCTATGACCATGTACTCTGAATTTAGGGGATGAAAATTTAGTGCCCCCTTTTAGAATTGCTGAGTAGCAGTTTGGTCAGAAGCAGAATTGAGATTTTAGGAAATTCATATGGTTTCTTTTGATCTCATCTTTAAAATGATGTTGCTAGAGTAGATACGTGTTTTTCAAATTGTAATGCAGTAAAAATTTGCAATTTAATGACAAAGTTTATCACTGAAAAAACAGAATAGTCATGGGCTTTCTCAACCATAGAAAAATGCTAATGCACATGATTTTATTTTATTTTATTTTATTTTAAGATTTTATTTATTTATTTGAGAGAGAGAGCACATGAGAGGGGGGAGGGTCAGAGGGAGAAGCAGACTCCCCGCTGAGCAGGGAGCCCGATGTGGGACTCGATCCCGGGACTCCAGGATCATGACCTGAGCCGAAGGCAGTCGCTTAACCGACTGAGCCACCCAGGCGCCCTGCACATGATTTTAAAATTTGAGTTTCCTTTTCTTCTCCTATAAAGAGGAAAAATGAAAAGACTTGGGAAAATAAGTGGACCAGGTTCTAGAGTCTGCTTTTCTCCCGTCCCCCATTGATAAGGCACCTAGGTAGCCAACAAAGACTTTCAATATCCAACAAAGGGACTGATGGGCCATAAGCTTCTAGAAGATCTGCTTACAGACCTGCTGGCTAGTGCAGTGTGATGGCGCACGTCTATGGTGGCAGCATCAGTGTGACGTAGTTGGACAGTGAGCAGGTAGCAGCATTCTTGTTTCCTTATGTTATGCAGGAGACTTCGGTACTCTCAGATCTGATGTTTCTAAGAGCAAGGATCAGACTAATGGGACTCTAAAAGGGGGTCTTTAGGATCATGGACTTGTGAGGGTGCTCTAATGGTGGTCAGGGACAGTGTACCACAGGGGACACTAACCCACAGGAGACACTGATGCAGCCATTGCCAGCATGGATCTCCAAGCATCCAGAGGATGTGCTGTGTGGACCCAAGAACTTCCCTTAACACACAGTTTCTGTGAGGATGTCGTGAGCTCCTTCCTATACCCATAGGACATCTTGGAAAGGAGAGGCAGGGTGTGAAGTGGGAGGTAGGGAATCTAAGACTGAGGATTACCTACATGGGCACTTATATTACTGCTTCAGGGAAAGATTGCTAGATCATCCTTGATTTGGATGACACCCCCCTACCTAGACTAACTGATATTTGAGAGAGGGCTCTAGTGAAAGATTATTATTTATGGGCAAAATAAAAGACTTACGTTTTCTCTGGCAAAAGACACACACATGCACACACACATTAATGTCTTCTTAAGCAATTGGCATATGCTATTACTTGTCTACATGTGATTGACAAGTAATTATTTTAAGTTTCATGCTTGGTAGTGTTCTGAAGGAAACATCTTAAATCCCAGATGTTCTGGTGCCTGACCAAATTAAAAAAAATAAAATAAAAAAGACTCACTGAGGTCTAATCCGTGAAGTCCTCTCAAGCATCAACTATGATTTGAGTAATTTTAGTTTAGCCTTAAGTAAACTCATTTGGTTTCCATTAGGCATTCCTATTTTTATTATTTGAAAATTGTGTTGCATCTTCTATAACTTTGGCAGAGATACTGGTACTAATATTATATGATTTGGAGTTATTTTTTAATTCATATAAATAAATGTAGCTTTGGCCACCAATCCAGCAGGTAAAAGGTTTAAGCCTCAACTCAGAGCATGTGTATTAAAGACACCATGATTCCCCTTCCAGGTTGGGGAAGGGGGCCCAATAGCCATGCCTATCTATGGTATAGACCGAAAATCTTGGGTGTAATTCCACTTTGTCATTTCCGTGGTTGTTCGATCTTGGACAATGGACTCTGACTTGTTTATGTCATCTAAACTCATTTATAACTTATCTATAGCTCTAACTCATTGGGCTTTCCTAAGGAAAGAGGTGAAGGAAAGGATGTAGCACTCACAGAACATTGTAAACATTATATTCTTCACTGTCCCTTGTCCCTAGAATAACACAGACCCTCAAATAATACAACTCAGGAGGGTGGATGCCCAGAGAAATGCCTGAAGAGATGTTTTAACTGTCTTTTCTTTTGCTACTTTCATATGTTTAATATTTGATTTATTTCAAGCTGTTTTATATGACTAATTGGCCATCCTTTCACCGAGCTCTTCATTCACCACACATTTCTTTTGACACCTACTATGTGTTAAGCATGGTAGTAGATATTGTGAATATGTGGATAAAAAGTTTATCTCTGTTACGGCACCTGGATGGCTTAGTCGGTTAAGTGTCCAACTCTTGATTTCTGCACAGGTCATGATCTCAGTGTTGTGAGATTAAGCCCTGCGTCAGCTTCCACACTCAGTGCGGAGTCTGCTTAAAATCCGTTCCCTCTCCCTCTGCCCCTCCCCACCCCACATACATGCATGAATGTCTCTCTCTCAAAAAAACAAAAATAAAAAATAAAAAATAGATTATCTCTGGCCTTTGGCAGAGAATGGAAGGATAGAGACAAGACCAAAGAAAACAAAAATATTCTAAAAGCACTTGGTAAGCAAATAGTAAGGATATGCTGTGGGTCACACAGTCACACAGAAGAAGCACTTAAGAAGGTCAGTTAAACACAATTTAAGGATATTCACAGAAGCTTCTTGGAGAAGGTGCTGATGGAGCTCATCTCCAAAGATGAGTATGCAAAATTAGGCAACACAGAAGCATTTTCTTCTTGAGGAAAAAAACAAAACAAAACAAAAAACAGATGTTGAAAGGCAACGTGATAGACTCTGTTGGTGGTGTTGAAATGTAGAGGGAGAGCTGGTTTGTGATAAAAGAAGAGGTAGTCTGAGTTGGATTCCAAAGGCCCTTGCTTTCCCAAATGTTTATCGAGAGCCTATAATGTGCCAGGCACCCTTCAAGATATCCATGATCCAGAATTGCCTGTGGCAGATGAGCTTTCTGTTGGAGCTTCCACTGGGATGGGAGCAAACAGAGAGCAAAAGGGAAGACTGAGGTTTGGAGATATTTTGAGACTGCGATTGGTTTGCCAGGGAAGTAACTAGCGCAATGCCAAGGAAGTGAAAGATGCTGGCGAAAGACTACATAGGGCAAGTGAGGATGATTTTTCTGGAGAGGTGACATGAAACTGAGAGGGTGAAGAGGAGCCTTCCATGTGAAGAAACCAGGGAAGGGGGAACAGAATGTGCAAAGGCCACAAAATGGGTTAGAGAAGAACCTGGTTTGTGTGAGGAATGAAAAGAAGGCGAGCAAGCCTGGAACTTGGAGGTAGAGGGAGTGGCAGGAGGTGAGGTTAGAAAGGCAGGTGGTGGTGAGAGTTTGCAGAGCCTTGTGAACTCAGCAGGACTTTAGGTTTCCAATGAGTGTGTGCTGGCAAGCCTTGGGGCGTTTTAAGCAGAAGGTAAAATTTCAAAACATTTTAAAACATCACTGTGATGGCTCCATGGAGCATGCACTGTTGGGAACAAGTGTGGGCCAGGGAAGCCCAAATAGGAGGCTTTGCTGTGGTCCAGGTGAGAGGTGATGACAGCTTGGATGGTGTTACTTTCCTGGGCTTCTCTATGAAAGGTGAAAAGTGGCTGTGAGGTGACACCACTCTCTCCCTCCAGGCTGTGTGAAGGGTAAGAATGAGATGAGAATAAGCTCATTTCTAGAAAGAGGCAAGATACGAATCCCTAATATCTGGATTTATTTCCACGTGTTGACAGTTTGCAAAGATGTTCTGGTAGACAGACCCAGTCAATTGAACAGTCGATACCTCATCTCCAACAGATAAACTGGAATGCTGGGAACCTAGGTACATGTTGTCAAGGTCACACATGTAGGGTGTAGCAACTTAAACTTGAACCCAATCTGAGTGCCACACAGTGCTCTTTCCATGACCGCACAGTGTTCTTTCCTTCCCTAGTGTAATGTGAGACATTCCAGGCTGCTATCTGGGAGGCTATCTGAGTCAAGCTGTCAAACTGTGGTTGGTAGGCAAATTATCTAAAAACCCCTAAACTTTAATTCCTCAGTGATCCTTAATCCACTCAGTGATCCCCCCAAAAGCCAAAAGTGAGTAGCTCTAAGGGTTTGTGACCGGAGTGGGTGAATTCACATGTGGTACATGGAGCCTGTCCACCATATCTCTCCTTGTAGCCACAGCACAATGTTCATTTTTGTAACTAAGGAAGAGACAAGATCATTAGGGAATACTGGTACTCAATTTGGCAGAAGAAAAATGGTAAAATTCCAAAGTTCTGGCTATCAGTGTCTCTACAAATGGTAATACAGAATACAAGAAATCTATTGTATTTTGGAAAGATCTTATCACCAACTTATGTACCATTTTTGCATTCAGATGCCCTGGAACATCAAAAACTTGGGTTAGGGAGTGGGCTTAGCAGTGCTGCTGCCTGAGGAAACATTTTAAGAGTGCACATAGTATCCAAGTCGCTATTTGCTGAAACTAATAATGATCACTGTGCAATTCTCAATACTTTGAGTGGCTAAAGTCAGATTTGCTAGAGCTTGAGAAGGCCCAATCTTTTATGTAGACTAGTGTGTTCATTTGATGTACCTACTAACATCCTGAAAACGTAACATTTTATTTTATTTTGTTATTGTTTGAAAAAGTAACATTTTACAATGTTATGTCAAAATTTTATTGAAGATATTCTTTTTAAAAAATATTGTTTCTATTCACCATAGCTTACTGGAGTAGAAAATAAATCAGAAATATGTGATAAAATATACATTTTTAAGCGTCTTAAATTTCTATATGTTTGGTGAAGGATGCTCACACAGAGATGAGTGGTCATACTGACTTTATCCAGGTTAGCAAGGTGACCTACAAAATTTTCATGCCCAATACAAATAACGCACATGTACAGATGATTTTGCTTTAAGGATAAAAAGAAGAAAAAAAAGGAACACTACAACAATGATTTCATTATTCAATATATATATGCACACATATATATGTTATTTTGTTATATTTTTATATAACTTTTTTTTATATCCTACTCTTTTGTGACAGCAGCTGCACCTGTTCCTGAATAAAAGCACAATACAGGGTGGGGGAGATATTGCAAGGAAGCAAGTTGAAATACAAATAAGGGATTTCTTGTTCCTTAAATGACTTACCACGCACACAACTAATAAAGCTGAATAAATATTTCATGAACTTCTTAAAGCCAACAAAAGATTGACAAGATATCAATGACTTATCAGGACCCACTCAGGGAAAAATGGGAACTTGGTGAACTAACAGAGCTCTGAAACCACTCTGCTCTGACAGTTTTTCAATCCCTGAGCTGGAAGAATGTCCTTGTCCTTGGCCGGTGCAGTGTGAGGCGTGTCTTCCTTCCTTCACCTGCTCTATCTGCTCCCTCACTTCCCCTTCCCGGAGAACGTGGATTTCCCAAATAAAGCCCCCATGCCACAACCTTATCTCAGCCTCCACTTTAGGGGGGACCCAAAGACACCTGAGCACCAGAAAACATATACAAGAATGTCTATATTTCAACATGGTTTATAACAGATTGAAGCTGGAAACAAAAATGAATGTCTGTCCACAGTGGAATATATATATGACCTGGAGTTCATTTATTTTATACAATGCTATATAGCCAATTAAAATGAATGTTCAAACAACATGAATCTCACAAATGTAATTTTGAAAAATAAAGGCAAGGTAGAGAAAAAAAAAGGGGGGGAGGCTTGGGTGGCTCAGGCGGTTAAGCATCTGACTCTTGATTTCAGCTCAGGTCATGATCTCAGGGTCAAGAGCTCCAGCCCTGCTTTGGGGCTCCACGCTCAGTGGAGAGTCTGCTAGAGAGTCTCTCTCCCTCTCCCTCTGCTCTGCTCCCCACCCCTGCACTATCATTCTCTCTAATAAATAAATAAATCTTTTTAACAAGAAGATAGAGAGAAAAGGAATATATAGGGTGCTATTTCACTTATATAAAGTTAGAAAACAGACAAAACTAAACTGTACTTTTAGGGATGCATACAGGTAGTAAAACTAGAAAGACAAGCAGAAAGTGATTATCATGGACATTAGAATGACGTTCACTTCTGAGGAGAGGAAGATGATGGGGAGGAAGGGAATTTGGAATTTTGGGAGGCTGGCCTCAGTCTACTGGGTAATGGGTGCATGGATACATGGGAGTTCACTTTATAATTACTGATCAAATTGCATCATTATTTTATGGTATTTTTTCCGACATGCTTCATATTTGACCATATAGTGGATTAATAGATACAATAAGAATGAGGAAATGAAAAAGCCTGGGAAAAGGAGGTATTAAATACTATGAGCTGCTCTAGGTAAGAGTCATATCTGGAACTATTTTTCTCAGCTGAGCAAACATTGGTTTCATGTCTCCTGCAGTGGTTTTAAATCTTTTTGACTGGAACCCACATAAGCTTTCCTGTAATCCTGGCCATGATGCTATTGGGTGGGTATAATGATTTGCATTTGATGAATGAGGAAACTAAGTCATCAAGAAGTTATCTTGCTGCTCAAAGACAACTAGCTAACAAGTAGGAGAAAAGGAATTAGAACCTTCCTTTTCCAGTACTTCAAGCCTGCCTGAGTGGTACTGATTCTGTATCTGAATTTAAGGGTCCCACAGTTGGTATTAGTTTTCACCACCTTTCTTACCCTCCAAGCCTAGAAGGTGAGGTGAGATTACAAAATAAGACCTACATGTGAGTATCAACATAGAAGAAAAATCCTTCTAAAATGTCACAGCCAGCAGATAGGATGCCAAACCTCACTTCCCTGTAAACCTAGCAATTTGGATTATTCCCTAGGTTCACCCTGACAGTGCCAGACCTACAGGAGAGTCAATTACTGGTCTAGAACCTTCTATAGCTTCCTTTTCACTGGAGCTTTCTAAGGAAGACCATAATCAGCTGTTTGGTCATGAGGGTTTCCAGATAGAAGCTTCAATACATGCTTGGATGCATGATTTTAGGATTGAATACTTGTACTGATTTTTTACTATTTAATGAATTTGTCTATAACATGCACATAATTTAAACTGTTTAATGAATTTGTCCATAGCCAAAAACAAGTGTACAAGGGAAGGGGAAAGGAGGGATAGCCAGTGAACTAAAGATAAATATATTAGTACCTTAGGAACTGAAGGCAAAATTGTTTTAAAAGATCATATAATTTGTGAGAATTCTGTTTGTAATTACTATTTTTTCTGCCCACCCCCCCACATGTGTGTGAGGAATTCTACCTAGAAATGTGCCCACATTGTTTGTATTTCATCCTTATAATAACTCTAAAAGCTATGCAGTGCTGTTTTTGATTTAACAAAGAGTATATTGTAAAGAATTTTAGTGAGTTGCCTTGTTCATACAGCTCCTGAAGCTAGAGATTCAAACCTAAGTATCTCCAAGTCTATGCTTTTACCAGCAGTATGAACAAAGGTACCATACACAAGTTATTAAATCCCATCCATTATATCCTTCCATTCAAACAACCAAATTTAAGGGCACCCGGTGGCTCAGTCAGTTAAGCAGCTGACTCTTGGTTTTGGCTCAGGTCATGATCTCAGGGTCGTGAGATTGAGCCCTGCATTGGGCTCCATGCTCAGTGGGGCATCTGCTTGAGAGTCTCTCTCCCTCTCCCTCTGCCCCTCGACTGACCCCCCCCCGCCCACTTCTCATGCTCTTCCTCTCAAATAAATAAAAATCTTTAAAAAAAAAACAAATTTATTGTTTCCTGTATTTTAAACTTTGTCCATTATATATCTTGTTTAAATTATATATTATATAATTATATATATACTTATGTGTGTGTGTGTATATATATATGTATATATATATATAAAATCATACAGCTGAAAGTCCATACAGATTAGCATGCATAGGTATTGCTCTGGACAGTATACTCTAACCACCATCAGAAAAACTGATGGGTGACTGAATGATCTGGGTGCATTAAAGAATACAGAGATAGAGAGCAAGATGGCGGAGGAATAGGAGACCTAAATTTCATCTGGTCCCAGGAATTCAGCTGGATAGGGATCAAACCATTCTGAACACCTACGAATGCAACAGGAGATCAAAGAAAGGAATAGCAGCAACTCTCTGAACAGAAAAGCGACCACTTTCTGGAACGTGCGGAGAAGTAAGTCCGAGGCGCTATTCGGGAAGATAGACGGCAGGGGAAGGGGGCCTCCATCAGCCGCTATTGGCAAGTGACAGAGCAGCAGAGCACAAAATCAGAAATTTTAGAAGTCGGCTCTGCTGAGGGACGTCACTCCAGTGGCAAAGCAAGAGGTGGAACCCTCACTGGGACAATGTGGTCTCAGGACCCTCAGGGTCACAGGAAGACCGGGGGTGCCAGAGTACGGCAGAGCCCCCAAGTATCAGAGCGGGGAAGTGGGCTGCAGAGACAGAGCCAAGGAGTGGACTCTCAGCTCAGGGTTGCCATAAACTGTGGCACAGTCGGGCCACTACTCCTCCAGCAGGGACCCAACAAGCGGCAGATCCGGGGAGACTCCCCTTCCTCCCCAGGGAGGAGCGGTGCGGAAGTGCACCACAGGGATCTGCTGGGTTTGGAGACTCCACCCGGGGTTGGGTGCCAGAGATAGAAACGCTTGGTCACAGGCTGGGTGAGAACAGAGTGTGGCCGGACACTGGTAAGAAGGGAATGACTGACTGCTTTTCTCTGGAGGCTCACTAAGGAGTGGGGCCCTGAGTTCTCTGCTCTTCTGGGTGGAGATTGGGAGGCCGCCATTTTCACTCTCATCCTCCAAAGCTGTAGGGAAAGCTTGCAGGGAACAAAAGCTCCCGAGAGCAAACCCGAGCAGATTATTTAGCCAGGCCCCCAGCAAGGGCAGGGCAATTCCACATCCAGCAAAAACATCTGAGAAACACTACAACAGGCCCCTCCACCAGAAGATCAGCAAGAACAGCCAGACAAGACCAAGTTTACCCATCAGTGAGAATGGCCAAACTCCAGCACTAGGGGAATACTGCACATAGAATTCATGGCTTTTTTCCCATGATTATTTAGTCTTTCAAACTTAATTTTTTTAATTTTCTTTTTTTTTTCTTTTTCTTTTGTTTTTTTTTGAATTTTTCTTTTTCCCTTTTTCAACCAACATCTTATCAATCCCTTTTTAAAAAAAATCTTTTTATTTTTCATTTTTAGAGTCATATTCTATCCCTTCATAATAGTTAACCTTATTTTTGATATGTATATATAAATTGTTCTCTCTTTAAAATTTTGGGATACAGTTACTTCTAAAAGACCAAAATATACCCTAAATCTCTAGTGTATGGCTTTGTTCTAGTCTCCTGCCTGATCACATTCTCTCCCCCCCTTTTTTTAAAAAATCCTCTTCTTTCTTTTTTCAACCACCTTATTATCTTATCAATTCCTTTTATAAAATCTTTTATAATTTTCAACTTTACAGTCATATTCCATCCCTTCATCGTATTTACCCTTATTTTTGTACATATATAAGTTTTTCTTTCCTTAAAATTTGGGAGGCACCTTCTTCTAACAGACCAAAATAAGCCCAAAATCTAGTGTGTGGTACTGATCTATGCACCAACCTGATCATATTTGATCATATTCTGTTTTTTTTTTTCTTTTTATCTTTTACTTTTTTTCTTTTTTTGTTCTTTCCCTTTTCCCCTGGTTCCAGGTCTCTTCTGATTTGTTTAGTGTATATTTTTCTGGGGTCATTGTTACCCTGTTAGCATTTTGTACTCTCATTCATCCATTCTCCTCTAGACAAAATGACAAGATGGAAAAAATCACCTCAAAAAAAAAAAAGAACAAGAGGCAGTACTGACTGCCAGGGACCTAATCAATACGGACATTAGTAAGATGTCAGAACTAGAGTTCAGAATGACGACTTTAAAGATACTAGCTGGGCTTGAAAAAAACATGGAAGATATTATTAGAGAAACTCCCTTTGGAGAAATAAAAAAACTAAAATCTAAACAAGTCAAAATCAAAAAGGCTATTAATGAGGTGCAATAAAAAATGGAGGCTCTAACTGCTAGGATAAATGAAGCAGAAGAGAGAATTAGTGATATAGAAGACCAAATGATGGAAAATAAAGAAGCTGAGAAAAAGAGAGCTAAAGAGCTCCTGGATCAGGAGGGCAGAATTCGAGACATAAGTGATACCATAAGATGAAACACTATTAGAATAATTGGGATCTCAGAAGAAGAAAGAGAGAGAGGGGCAGAAGGTATACTGGAGCAATTATAGCAGACAACTTCCCTAATTTGGTTAAGGAAACAGGCATCAAAATCCATGAGGCACAGAAAACCCCCCTCAAAATCAATAAAAATAGGTCAACACCCCAATAGTAAAACTTACGAGTCTCAGAGACAAAGAGAAAATCCTGAAAGCAGCTCAGGAGAAGAGATCTGTAACTTACAATGGTAGAAACATTAGATTGGCAATAGACCTATCCTTTCTCAAGAAACAGGAAAGGTCTCAAATACACAACCTAACCCTACACCTAAAGGAACTGGAGAAAGAACAGCAAATAAAGCCTAAACCCAGCAGGAGAAGAGAAATAATAAAGATCAGAGCAGAAATCAATGAAATAGAAACCAATAGAACAGTAGTACAGATCAACAAAACTAGGAGCTGGTCTTTGAAAGAATTAACAAGATTGATAAACCCCTGGCCAGACTTATCAAAAAGAAAAGAGAAATGACCCAAATAAATAAAATCATGAATGAAAGAAGAGAGATCACAACCAACATCAAAGAAATACAAACAATTATAAGAACATATTATGAGCAACTATATGCCAGCAAATTAGATATTCTGGAAGAAATGGATGCATTCCTAGAGATGTATCAACTACCAAAACTGAACCAGGAAGAAATAGAAAACCTGAACAGACTTATAACCACTAAGGAAATTGAAGCAGTCATCAAAAATCTGCCAACAAACAAAAGCCCAGAGCCAGATGGCTTCCCAGGGGAATTCTACAAAACATTTCAAGAAGAATTAATGCCTTCTTCTGAAACTGTTCCAAAAAATAGAAATGGAAGGAAAACTTCCAAACTCGTTTTACGAGGCCACAATTACATTGATCCCAGAACAAGACAAAGATCCCATCAAAAAGGAGAATTACAGACCAGTATCCTTGATGAACATGGATGCAAAAATTCTCATCAAAATACTAGCCAGGCGCCTGGGTGGCTCAGTTGGTTAAGCGACTGCCTTCAGCTCAGGTCGTGATCCTGGAGTCCCAGGATCGAGTCCCACATCGGGCTCCCTGCTCAGCGGGGGGTCTGCTTCTCCCTCTGACCCTCTTCCCTCTCATGCTCTCTGTCTCTCATTCTCTCTCTCAAATAAATAAATAAAATCTTAAAAAAAAAAAAATACTAGCCAATAGGATCCAACAGTACATTAAAAGGATTATTAACCACGACCAAGTGGGATTTATCCCTGGGCTGCAAGTTTGGTTCAACATCTGCAAATCAATCAGTGTGATACAATTCATTAATAAAAGAAAGAACAAGAACCATATGATCCTCTCAATAGATGCAGAAAAAACATTTGACAAAGTACAGCATCGTTTCTTGATCAAAACTCTTCAGAGTATAGGGATAGAGGGTACATACCTCAATATCATAAAAGCCATCTATGAAGAACCCACAGTGAATATCATTCTCAATGGGGAAAAACTGAGAGCTTCCCCCCTAAGGTCAGGAACATGGTAGGGGATGTCCACTCTCACCACTGCTATTCAACATAGTATTAGAAGTCCTAGCCACAGCAGTCAGACAACAATAAGAAATAAAAGGCATCCAAATCAGCAAAGAAGTCAAACTCTCACTCTTTGCAGATGATATGATACTTTATTTGGATAACCCAAAAGACTCCACCCCAAAACTGCTCGAACTCATACAGGAATTCAGTAAAGTGGCAGGATATAAAATCAATGCACAGAAATCAGTGGCATTCCTATACACCAACAACAAGACAGAAGAAAGAGAAATTAAGGAGTCGACCCCATTTACAATTGCACCAAAAACCATTAAATACCTGGGAATCAATCTAACCAAAGAGGCAAAGAATCTGTACTCAGAAAACTATAAAATACTCATGAAAGAAATTGAGGAAGACACAAAGAAATGGAAAAACGTTCCATGCTCATGGATTAGAAAAACATATATTGTGAAGATGTCAATGCTACTTAGAGCAATCTACACATTCAATGCAATCCCCTTCAAAATACCATCCACTTTTTTCAAAGAATTGGAACAAATAATCCGAAAATTTGTATGGAACCAGAAAAGACCCCGAATAGCCAGAGGAATGTTGAAAAAGAAAAGCAAAGATGGCGGCATCACAATTCCGGACTTCAAGGTCTATTACAAAGCTGTCATCATCAAGACAGTAGGGTACTGGCACAAAAATGGACACATAGATCAATGGAACAGAAGAGAAAGTCCAAAAAAGGACTCTCAACTCTATGGTCAACTAATCCTTGACAAAGCAGGAAAGAATGTCCAATGGAAAAAACACAGTCTCTTCAACAAATGGTGTTGGGAAAATTGGACAGCCACATGCAGAAGAATGAAACTGGACCATTTCCTTACACCACACACACAAATAGACTCAAAATGGTTGAAAGACCTAAATGTGAGACAGGAGTCCATTAAAATCCTAAAGGAAAACACAGGTAGCAACCTCTTCGACCTCAGCCGCAGCAACTTCTTCCTAGAAACATCGCCAAAGGCAAGGGAAGCAAGGGCAAAAATGAACTATTGGGACTTCATCAAGATAAAAAGCTTTTGCACAGCAAAAGAAGCAGTCAACAAAACCAAAAGACAACCGACAGAATGGGAGAAGATATTTGCAAATGACAGATCAGATAAAGGGCTAGTATCCAAAATCTATAAAGAACTTATCAAACTCAACACCCAAAGAACAAAGAATCCAATCAAGAAATGGGCAGAAGACATGAACAGATATTTTTTCAAAGAAGACATCCAAATGGCCAACAGACACATGAAAAAGTGCTCAACATCACTCAGCATCAGGGAAATCCAAATCAAAACCTCAGTGAAATACCACCTCACACCAGTCAGAATGGCTAAAATTAACAAGTCAAGAAATGACAGATGTTGGCGGGGATGCGGAGAAAGGGGAACCCTCCTACACTGTTTGTGGGAATGCAAGCTGGTGCAACCACTCTGGAAAACAGTATGGAGGTTCCTCAAAAAGTTGAAAATAGAGCTACCATACGATCCAGAATTTGCACTACTGGGTATTTACCCCAAAGATACAAATGTGGGGATCCGAAGGGGTATGTGCACCCCGATGTTTATAGCAGCAATGTCCACAATAGCCAAACTGTGGAAAGAGCCAAGATGTCCATCGGCAGATGAATGGATAAAGAAGAAGTGGTATATATATACAATGGAATATTATGCAGCTGTCAAAAGGAATAAGATCTTGCCATTTGCAATGACATGGATGGAACTGGAGGGTGTTATGCTGAGCGAAATAAGCCAATCAGAGAAAGACAAGTATCATATGACCTCACTGATATGAGGAATTCTTAATCTCAGGAAACAAACTGAGGGTTGCTGGAGTGGTGGCGGGTGGGAGGGATGGGGTGGTTGGGTGATAGACATTGGGGAGGGTATGTGCTATGGTGAGTGCTGTGAATTGTGCAAGACTGTTGAATCACAGACCTGTACCTCTGAAACAAATAATACATTATATGTTAAAAAAAAGAAGAAGATAGTAGGAAGGGGAAAATGAAGGGGGGGAAATCGGAGGGGGAAACAAACCATGAGAGACTATGGACTCTGAGAAACAAACTGAGGGTTCTAGAGGGGAGGGGGGTGGGGGGATGGGTTAGCCTGGTAATGGGTATTAAAGAGGGCATGTACTGAATGGAGCACTGGTGTTATACGCAAACAAGGAATCATGGAACACTACATCAAAACTAATGATGTAATGTATTGTGATTAACATAACATAATAAAATAAATAAATAAATAAATAAATAAATAAATAAATAAATAAATAAATAAAAGAATACAGAGGTAGAGTCCCTGTTCTGATTCTATATATTGGGATATGACTTGAGAATCTGTGTTTATCAAGACTTCCTGGAGATTCTGACCAAAACCTGATTTGAGAATTATTATTCCAGGGTCATTTTTTCTTTTTCTTTTTTAGAGAGTGGGGGGGACAAGCAGAGGGGGAAGGAGAAAGAGAATCCTAAGCAGGCTCCACATTCAGCACAGAACCCATAGTGGGGCTCGATCTGAGGTCCCTGATATCATGACCTGAGCCAAAATCAAGTCAGACACTTAACCGACTGAGCCACCTGGGTGCCCCCCCACATACTTTTATTTCTTAGTGTTGTTCTTTTTATACCTTTCTACCAACATCTTTCTCTTAAGTTTGCCCAATTAGGATCCCTACTGTTTTGCTTTTGCTAAGTCTTTGGGCTTAAAAAAAGGTCTTTTTTCCCCCCTGATTTCTACAGAAATCTAGCTATAACACCCTGGCAGTGAGCCAGTCATAGGCTCTTCCTGTTCCTAGCTTGACCTAACAACAGAACCTGTCACTGGCTGGCTTTAATCCACCTTGGTGGGGCCCCTTCCTAGTCTGCTCACAGCCTATCTAAGGAGGAAATTCTATTTTTCTGGAAGAATCTTGTTAGGAAGTAGACAATTTATACTTATGTTCTGTTCATTTAAATTTTTTTTTTAAGATTTTATTTATTTATTGAGAGAGAGAATGAGAGACAGAGAGCATGAGAGGGAGGAGGGTCAGAGGGAGAAGCAGACTCCCTGCTGAGCAGGGAGCCCGATGTGGGACTCGATCCCCAGACTCCAGGATCATGACCTGAGCTGAAGGCAGTCGCTCAACCAACTGAGCCACCCAGGCGCCCTGTTCTGTTCATTTAAACAAAACTACAACAATCTATTTCAAGGCGGGGGCAACAACTATTGGATACTATAAAGAATGTAGGAATTATTCCAGTTAGTGTCTATTCTGTCCAGTCTGAAAGCTGGACAATTTCCATAATAATTGATAGATAATAAAATATCTGTCTATCCTTAATTATTCAGGTTAACAAGGAGGCCACATAGATTTTCCAGTGAATATAAGCAGGGGTGACATTAAAAATATGTCACCATTAGAATGGCACAAACTGTGCCTCAGAAAAACAGATGCTGGAGTCACTAGCCATCATGGCCATTGGGCATTAGTCCTGGATATAAATTCTTTGTCCAAATAGCAAATCATAAAATGTGGAACCATTTATGTAACTATAAAAAAAAAAATCCTTTAGTATTCCAAGAATTGATTTCATTAGGTATCCTTTCTTTTAATCCTTATTTTTATTCTCTGTTACGATATTACATAAATGAATTTTATGCATGGGTTTGGGGGTTGGAGGGTGTTCCCCAGTTGATTTGATCATGTGCCTTGGGATTAGAGATCAAAAAGTACATAAATTATGTATTCTAATGAGAATCAATTTGTCTATTTTTATTTTGAAATTTCATGGATTCATAAATTTCTTGATTATCAGCACTGAAAAGGCCTTATTTAAAAAATGAAGGGATGGGACAGAGAAATGAAGGGCTCAGTTCCCAGTTAATCTACTAAATAGTGGGGTAACAAATCCCAGAGGCCTGATCTGCTGACTTGTCACAATTTGCTGCTGGTTTAACAGAGAGATCATGTCTTTTTTTTTTTTTTTCCTTCAACCTGGTCATTAATTTTCAAACTAATCGAGAGCATTTTCCCATCACATTTGCTAGACAATGGCAATTTAAAATGTTTGGTTTTTATATTCCCTCTGCATCAGAAATGTGCATGCTGAAAAAAAAATAACATAATTAGTTATCTCTGCATTATTCAGATCTTCAACTGCTGAAAAATTCTGCTCACCAAGGGAAATAATCAAACGATTCATTAATAGAAAATAAATAATGAATATCGCATAAAACAAATTCACATACATTAGAGAAGTATTTGGAAAAAATATATTTTTTAAGTTCCAAATACTATTTTACATTGGTGAAATGACAAACAGGCCTTCCAGGCAGACCCATGCTTTCTTTAGAGATGTTGTCTGTAGAGACCACCCCAGAGTGTAATAAAACCAGTAGTGGCAGCAATGAATGCAAAGACGACCCCCACCAGAGGACAAAGACTGGCCGAATTCTAAAGTTCCTCCATTAGGGGCTCCATCCCACATGCCTTCTGCTCTTCCCGACACCTGAGACTGAGTAAGATGCCCACATTCATGAATCTGTGACATGGCTCATACTCCTCCCTATGTGTTATTTCCAACTCTATAATGTGATGCTCTTATATTCTCTGTATCCCAAGACAGATTTGAATCTTTTTGAGAGAGTGCCTGATACACAGTAGGTGCGCAGTAAATGAGTGAAGAAACGACAGAATAAATATTCAATAAATGGTCAGCTTGGGGATGTTTGGATCCAGTTTCGAATGGACCATCCATTTAAAAGTTCCTGTCCTACCTCTGCACTGACAGCTACTAAAACAGGTGTTTTCTTTCCTGATTGTTCGTTGTAACAATAACATAAGCCTGGAGCTGCAGAATTATCATATAGATAATGCTATCAGAAGCTGCATGAGAGCAAAACCAAAACAAATAAAAAAGTTTATTAAAAACCCAAGTCCATATAAAGGGAGAAGTGATTGCTCCCATCGGCATCATTTAAGCATCTGGGTTCAGCCACTACTGAGCCACAGGTACCAAGGGGTTTTTCAATTCATGCGGCAAAATTTCCTTTGAGCTTGACGCAGTCTGAATTGTGTTTTTGTCCTGTCACTTACAACCAAAAGAATCTTGATTTACAGAGATAAATACCAGGGATGGGAACTTGGCCAGCAGTTGAGTATTTTTCTCCTTCCAGAATTGAGCTTTGTGCCATGCAGAAATCACTGTGAATGTGCCCTGGATAGAGAGCAACAAGGGAGTCCCTCTGCCTTGGGGCTCATTGCCTAGCAAGGGATGGAGCTCTGAGAGTGGCCATAACATGACACCATGCTCTACAGACCGAAGTCACCAACATTCCATTCTGGAGAATTTTTGTACATGTTCACCAGTCTTATTATTATTTGCTTGTAAAATGTTTATATCAAGTTGACCATAAGAAATCTGTGAATAATACATTGTATCATTCACTGGACAAACTATGTTATTTCTATCGCATTAAAATAAATATACATAAGTAGTGAAATAGGGTCCATCCATGTGTCTTAAAATGGACCTAAAATCTTGTCACCTAACCTAGTGGTAGGCATCTTAAACTCACTGAAAAATCAGTGTCAAAGATACACAGATAGGGTTCCACAGGAGCACAAAGAAAAGGGGGACAGAGCTCAATCCTGAGCACATTTGCACTTTGAAACAAACCTTCTGGCAGAAAAGTAACAGACAATTTGCTGGATTGAGTCTGAGCCTGTGATTCCTCTTAAGAAGCTACTGAAAATGTCTCTGAGTATTGATCAGTAGTGACTCCTCTAAACTGGTATTAGTGAGGATGGATCCAGAAGGGGCAGGTATGAGAGATGTTTCAGGGTGAGATGGTCAAGATTTGGTGCCTGCTTGGCATAAAATGAACACACAATAGAGTTTGGTTGACTAGGCTAATGTTTGTGTGTCATTAACCAAGGAAGGGAATCAGAGGAGGAAAAAGTATAGGGATGGAGCAAGGGAGATGAAAAATTGCTTCTGGGGACAAAGAGCTTGACTGACTCATGGTATAGCATGGTGGAAAGGCTTAGAGACAGCAGGAAATGTAGTCTGGATTCCTGAAAGTGCTATGTACTGGACAAGAATGTCTTGTCAATGTCAATAAAAGAGGCTTCACTACACTATTAATTTTTTTAAATGCAAATTAAAATAAGAGTCACTTTTTAAATCAGCAATTTTTGAAATTATAATTCTCTAGTTGAGCCAAATTGAGAGAAAATGGACGTACCTGCAAATGTCTGGGAGGAGTTTAAGTTGGTTTAAACTTTCAGCAATGCATTTTGGCAAGGCATACCCAAGGCAAGAGAGACGAGCCCACTTTTTGACCTACCACATATATATCTAGGGATTTACTCTAAGAAAATTATCAGCTGTATATGCAAAAATGTATTATTAAGGATACATTTCAAAATTTGCAATTATAAGTAACTGAACATTTCAAATTGATCAAAAAAAAAAGTGATCCTGCCAACTATGGTACATTCTTCTAACGAAATAGCATATAATATTGAATTAATGTTAACTGATACAGGAAAATGTACAAATTATTTTGCTAAATTAAAACAAAGTTCATGCTCTAGAACAGCATAGAAATTATTATCTCAATTTTTATAAGAGATAAGATTTTCACCAAAATCTTGATAAACTTTGTCTATCAGGAATAAACAATAAAAATGTCCCTAGTTTATAATCACAGGAATATGAAAACAGCAAACACATATGCACATATCTAGGATAACAAAGTACTCCTGAGACTACGGTAAAATTCAGTTCTGTCTGACCCTCTACTAGTTGAGACCAAACCCTATTCTTGGAGATGATGTTATCAAGAGGATAACATGGCAGACCAGGAATCTTTCTCCCCACTGTTTTGAAGTACAAGCCCCCCACTGGGGGTTGGAGTTTCGGCAGTGACAAAATACTGAATCTAAGTTCTAAAAAAATTACTTATTTTCACCTGGCTCTCATTCCTTAACCTAGTTATCACCCACATCCTGGATGAGATATAATAATAATTATATGATAACTATTTATAATAATTCTATAACCATTATATTATTAAAATAACAATAATTAATAATTGCTTATTATCCTAATCTTTCTGATTTTAAGGTTCTGTGTAGTTTATAAAGCACTATTATGTGAAACATCTCCTTTAGTCCCTATAGGAATAATGCAGATAATGTTTATGAGGCCAAAATTTTTGATCAGCACGCTGTAAAGTGAATACTTGCCTCAAGACACCTGTTAATAATCAGCACAGTATCTTCCACTATGATCTTTGGCATGGATTCTGGAGCTGTTTTTTTTTTTTTTTTTATCAGCTCTGTGATCCCAGGAAAGTCCCTTAACCTCTCTGCTTCAGTTTTTCATTCATGCAATGGATGTCCTACTTCCTGTGTTCTAGGTTTGTTGTGAGGAAACAGAAGCAGACCCACATTGCAAGGTGGAGACCCACTCTTAGTGCAGATGGTTCTCATTAGAATTCTGCTGGTATTTGAGAAGCAAGCAGGTTTCCCTTTGGGACAGTCCGCTGGATCAGCCTTTAAACCCAGTGCTCCAGTTCGGAACCAGACTGCCTTGGCACATGGGAACACAGGGCCACCTTAGTTCTCGGTGGCTCCCTTCCGGCTCCAGTAGCGTCCCCTCAGCCCTAGGACTCAGAACACTCTGCCCTACTGGTTTATTCGCCAGGTTTTCTCCTTGCCCCAGCAGCACATGAGCCTCCTGGTAGGGCTTTCCCCTTGGTCCCTGCCACTGGAGGGATATAGGCACATTGTAGGCTCCAGCTTGACGCTCTTGAATGAGACCTGTTTTGCTAAGTAGACACAGATTTGCCGTAGGCGGTGGTGGAGCCAGCAAGGCAATGATATGTGAGGGGCCAGCCAGCTCAGGGGTTCTCGTCAGAAAAGCCTGAAGGAGTTAGACACAGATAATTACATGGATAGAGTGTATTGATGCATTTGGAAATTTGGTACATGAGGAAAAGTACAAAGGAAAAAAAACCTGTTTTCCAGATTTATCTTGTTCATCATCATACCTAACGTTTATTAATTATATATAATATATAAAATATATACAATAAGTTGCATATAAAATATATAAAATTAAATTATATATATACATATATATTATATATGCACACATATATATCATATATATACACATATATATCATATATATACACATATATATTATATAGAGAGACACACACACACACACATGCACGCAAACACACACAGGCCTTATTCTAAATATCCTTTGTATATTAAATTACTTAATCCTTATCATTCTATGTTATAGGTTCTATTGTCATTCCCATTTTACAAATGAAGCACAGAGATGTTAAATTTATGTTGCTCAAGGCCACGCAGCATTTTGCTCTCTATATTGTGTGCGCATATGAAACAAGCAATGTGAACATGGATTTTCTTTAAAATATATGTATTCATGCGTTTACTCAACATTTTTAAAAAGTAGCCACTATGTGCCAAACATTGTTCTAAGTGGTGGGGATACAGAGAATAAAGAAAGAACTCAAAGCGTGGATTATTTTGCACACGGAGGTGTCCGTAGGGTGTGGGGGTGAAGCATGTGATGTCTGGAGCCAGCCTGTCCATACTCAAGTCATGCACATGTGCTTACTAACTGTGGGCTCTCCTGCAGGTAACTCAGTCTCTCCATGCCTCAGCTTGCTCATCTGTATAATGGGAATAATTATAGCACCTACCTTTAAGAGCTGTGCTGTGCAATCAATGAGTGAACACACTTGGAATTCTTGAACAAAGCCCGTCCCACGGTGAGCATTACATGTGTGATTTTCCTTTCTGGAGGGAGAGAAAGAGACAATAAGTATTTGCACAAATCGGAATAACAATGGCAAGTGCTCTGGGAGAACCCAAGTGTAGTGATTCCCCAGAGGTTTGGGTGGCCAACTCCTATGGCTGTTCAGGCAGACTGCAGGGCTGATACAGGCTTTGGAAGAAAGGACAGGATGGGACAATCTTGCATCTCAGGAGAAAGAAGTCTAGTACTTACAGACTGAGGGGGAAGTATGCTTTTAGTGTCAAGGACAGAAAGAGTATCTATGGGGTTGGGGTGTGTGGAGAGGTGGGCCAGATCCTACAGGGCTTGATAAGCCAGAATTTGGATATTATTCTAAGGGCAACAAGATCCTGTAGGGGAGGATGAATCTGACCCCTACGCTCTTGGGGTTTTGGGCTGGGCTTGAGAATTATGTTGACATAAAACAGATCAAAATGAGAAAAACATACAAATTTATGTAATGTAAGTTTTGGATGGTATGAGAGCCCTTATAAGGATATAAAGTCTCAAAGAAGCACTTCGAGTTGAATGTTTATGTACTGAACTGGACAAAGAGTAATAAGCTGTGAAAATGTGACAAGGCAAAGTCACTTAGGCGAGGGTAGCTAGTGGATGGAGAAGTGGCTAGGAATGTTAGTTTGTACATATTTCTTTCAGCTGCTGGTTCTCAGTGATAAAAATGTCACTTTACCCCTGGTATCAGGAAGACTTCTTTCATATGGAGATTTGCCTCCTGCTTTTAGGAGGAAGAGGGACAGTGTCAGAGCATCCTTTTGGTTCCTGCTTATTTAAGTGCCTTTAGCTCAAAATGAATCTGATGTCCAAGTGTCTCAATATTTGGGGTGACAGGTTCTATCACATTTCAATGTCATTACAGAGTTTTCATCATGAAGTGACGTCATATGATTTACCTTTAAAACAGTTCATTGGGTTGCCTTCAGGAAAATGGGCTGCAGGTGGGCACTATTGGAGGTAAGGAGAGTGAACATGGGGCTACTGCACTGCTCCAGGTGGTGACTTGGTTTATTGACAGTGGTAATATTGGAGACTGAGAAGTGGATGGATTGGGGGTATGCTTTGGGACGAGCATTAACAGGACTGCTGATGGAATGGGCCAGGTAAGAGCACAGAGAGGGGAACAAACTATAAAAAATATATAACTCTTGGATATGCAAACAGCAACTGACCAGATGGCGGTGCCTGCCACAAAATGGGGAAGACTGGTTATTGAGCCTTTTGTGGAGGGCTCATGTGTTCCCCTCTGGGTGTGTTAAAATTGCTATGACCATTAGAAATCCAAGGGGGGTGGGCCTGGCTGGCTCAGTCAGGGGAGTACAAGACTCTTGATCTGATCCTGGGTTTGTGAGTTCAAGCCGTATGTTGGGTGTAGAGATTGCTTAAAAATAAAATGAGGAAAGAAAAAGAAAGAAAGAAAGAAAGAAAGAAAGAAAGAAAGAAAGAAAGAAAGAAAGAAAGAAAGAAAGAAAGAAAGAAAGAAAGAAAGAAAGGAAGAGAGAGAGAGAGAGAGAGAGAGGGAGGGAGGGAGGGAGGGAGGGAGAGAGGAAGGAAGGAAGGAAGGAAGGAAGAAAGAAAGAAAGAAAGAAAGAAAGAAAGAAAGAAAGAAAGAAAGAAAGAAAGAAAAGAAAGAAAGAAAAAGAGAAAGAAAGAAAGAAAAAGAGAAAAAGAGAGAAAGAAAGAAAGAAAAGAAAAAAGAAAAAGAAAGAGAAAGAAAGAAAGAAAGAAAGAAAGAAAGAAAGAAAAGAAAAAAGAAAAAGAGAAAAAGAAAGAGAGAGAAAGAAAGAAAGAAAAGAAAAAAGAAAAAGAGAAAAAGAAAGAGAGAGAAAGAAAGAAAGAAAGAAAGAAAGAAAGAAAGAAAGAAAGAAAGAAAGAGAAAGAAGGAAGGAAGGAAGGAAGGAAGGAGGAAGGAAGGAAGGAAGGAAGGAAGGAAGGAAGGAAGGAAGGAAGGAAGGAAGGAAGGAAGGAAGAAAGGAAACCCAAGGGGAAACTGAATAAATAAGCAGTTGGATACAAAGGCTGGAAATCCAGGGATGCGCTAGGTGGAGGATATAGCTTGGGATCCACAGTTATAGAGATGGCATTTAAGGCCCTGATGTAGACAAAACCACCTAGGGAAGGTGTATGGATGAGAGGACGCAGGGCTGAAAACCAAGGCATTACATTTACAGGACATTGAAGAATGCTTTCCCTGTTCTCTGCAAACACAGTCTCTCCCCCCTGCCCCAGGGGTAATGACTAGTATGAATCTGGTACAACGAGTGTGTACCTTTCAATGTCATGTTAAAAAAAATTGGTGTTCCAATATTTCATAAATATGGAATCTTTATGAAGGAGAATATTATATCAAAGATATATAGATTAAGAAATAAAATTGTCCTTCCCAGGAAGGCAGAACCCCTAGATTCAATGTGAGCTGTTATTCTCTACCATGTTGGCAGCAATGTATTGTTGAGTTTTACATTATTTTGAATGTTATTTAAATACCATCCTGAATTTTACTCTATAGCTTGACTTTTTCACTCCTCATGTCTGTTTATATTGAGGTATAGAGATGTAATGAATCTTTTTTTTTCCTGCTATATAGTATTCCTTTTTCTGTCCTGCCACTTTTGCTCCATTTTCATATTAGTAGATATTTGAGTTTATTATAAGCAATATAGATGGGGGCATTCTCGTGCATATCTCTCCTGACACACCAAGCAGTTTATCTAGGAATAAAATTGCTAGTTCATTGTATATTTGCATCTTATACTTTTACAGATAATGCTAAATCGCTGTCCAAATCAAACATACCAATTTATGCTCATATCATTCGTGTCTGGGGGTTCACATGGCTTCCCATCTCCACCAAAACTTTCCGTTGTCAGACTTTTAAATTGTTTGCCAATTTAGGAGGTGGAAAATGATATCTCGTTGCAATTTTTAGCTGGCTTTCTCACATTACTAATGAGGTTGATCATCTTTGCTCTATTTTTTTGGCTGATGTGTTCATTTTTTTAGCAAAATAGATATTCATGATTTTGGCCTTTTTTCTACTAGGTAACTTGTTTTGTTTTTCTCACTGGTTCCAGAAATTCTTTATAAAGGTTATATGTGTGGTGAATAACAGTTCCAAGTTTTTTTTTCTCTACTATTTTTGTTAATGGTTTATTTTTTTTTATTTTATTTTTTTAAATAAAAAGACAGAGAGAGAGAGACAGCGAGAGAGGGAACACAAGCAGGGGGAGTGTAAGAGGGGAAGCAGGCTTTCCCCTGAGCAGGGAGCCCGATGCGGGGCTCGATCCCAGGACCCTGGGATCATGACCTGAGCCGAAGGCAGACGCTTAACGACTGAGCCACACAGGCACCCCTGGTTTATTTTAATAAAGTAAACAAAGTTAAGGTTTTATATTTTATGTAATTTATCAGTCTTTTTCTTACTGTTTCATGTTCAGAAGCATTAAATACAGTCCTTACTTATGAGGTCTTACTGGCACAATAATGATATTTTATTCCAAAAGTTAAGTTTTCCTTCATGAGGGGTGGGAAGAATCCTTTTCCTTTTCCTTTTGCTCACCTGTAAGGGCAAGTCATATCGACATGGAGGTTGGATTTTTTTTTTTTTTTTTCTTCTCTGTATGTTCACTGAGGATGTGGCCTCCTAAGTCCTGGGCTTCTGCCCGCATTCTGTTTCAGCTGCTCACTTATGGTAAGCAAAAGTCTTCCCTCTGTCACCTGTGGGCATCATATTCAATAGGAGGCTCACAATTACCAGGGATTGGACAACACTGGGGCGGCTACCAGTTTTCCTGACAATTCATCACTCGGGATTCAAGATCATATTCTATTTTGAACCCAGAGTGTCACCAGCTAGACCCCAAGACCTGACCTTTATTGCTCACTTGCTTGTACCCACTGACCTTTGTCCCAGATTTTCCTTAAGCTCTATTTTCCAGTTTATCTCTTAACTCGGGCAAGGGACTCTATGGGCTTAACATCCCATGGAAACTGAAACCACTCCTCCAGCTATAACAACTGCCCAGAGGAAAGGCTCTGGTGGTCCAGACCACCGAAACAGTTTGAGCTAAACTCCCTGCCTTGTGCCTGAGCAGATAGACCATGGAGTGACTTCTAGAATGATCAACAACTACCTTTACTTCATTATAATACTAAAAGTTCTACCCAAGGAGGAGCACATGCCTCATTCACGTAACATTTAATGTGTGCATTAGCACATTTCCTTAAGGTGCATGCACAGCCTTATGTCCATCTCTACATACAATCATAGGGCTTCCTTATCGAAATATTCACTCTAAATAAAAGGAACCCATGCACCCTTGCTCAGGGAGTCACAGCTTTGCAAGTCATTCACTGTGATCTCCTTATTTGCTGCAAATAAAATTTCCTCTGTGCGACAACCCTACCTGGTGTATCTTTGACTCACCAAGGCGAGAGCTTATGTTGGTTCAGTTACAAGAGGATTTCTAGTATTTTCTGGCAATCTTTATTACTCATTTAAATAGATTTAAAAAATGCTTTTCCCATAAGTTTTGGTTTTTAGCAAGAAACTATACCTTTTGTTTCTTTTAAAAGATCTCTAGATCATCATTTTGTCAGAAACAAATGTCCCATGACTATTTTTGTAAACTGTGTGGTAGAAAATACATGGTTTACTTATTTACTTTCTTATGTAACTTTTTTTTTTAAAGATTTACTTATTTATTTTAGAGAGAGAGAGAGAGCCTGCAGTGGGAGGGGGAGAGGCGGAGGGAGAGAATCGCAAGCAGACTCCATGCTGAGCACGGAGCCCAACGTGGGGCTCGATCTCAGGACCCTAAAATCCTGACCTGAGCTGAAATCAGGAGTCAGAATCTCAACCAACTGAGTCACCCAGGCTCCCCCTTGCTTATGTACCTTTTAAAGAATGCTTTTTCATTAAATTACGTTTTAAGAATCTATCCATTCATGACTGTGGTTCCTTTCTTTAGCTGATGAATATTCAGTATATTAAATTAATCCCCAAATGTGTGAAATCTTAGTGGAAAAAATTAATGGAAAACAAGAGTACTTTGAAAATACGTAAACAAACATATTAGAATAAACAGATTTCAGTGTCTCTGTTCCTAGATGGATCTATACACCTACATAGAGGAAACTTTTCACATTGCGAAAAGGCATTGTTTTCCTACATTGCTGGTGTTAATCACAAGCCTCTCACCTTCATTAAATCACCAGTCTTGTTTCCTTGCTTTGTTTCTTCATGATTCCCAATATCTTGCTCCATGACCCCATGCTGTTCCAGTCTGGTCTTTATCAAACTCTATCTGAGCAGATAATCAAATGCGCAGCATGTGTCCTAAGGTGACCTTCGACCCAAATACCTCATGGGAGAATGCTCTGGATGTGGGTGCAGGATTCCTACCTACATTATTATGATCACCAAACTAAGACAGCTATCATTTTATTGAACATCTACTATATGGCAGTTGATATACAGAGTAATTGACATCATAAGAAAAAAGGTTTTTAATTCCATGTTATTAATACGAAAAGTGAAACTCAGCCAAGTTAGAGAATCTGTCCATACTACAAGTGTGGGTTTGTATTCAGTGCTTTCGGACATTTTACACAGCATTGCCCCACCACAGGAGTAGATCTATAGGACCCAGTTGCTACTGAGTACTCTATTCAAACACAATATTTTCTCAATCATTCTGCCTGAAATTTCTCCGAGATATTTTTTTAAAGGACTAGGAAATTTTACTCTGCTGGCTCAGTCTTCATGGATTGTACTTGCAGTGTGTGTCAGCTGATGATGCATATCAGCCACCCCAAAACTAGAGGTGTAAAACCACATTTTATTGATCTTACAATACTGTGGGCTGAAAAAACATTTCTTCTGGTCTGATTTCTGCTGGACTCTATAATGCATCGGTGGTTAGCTGTGAAACAAGCTGCTGTCTGGAGCTAAGATGGTCTCACTGGTATTTCTGGCAGTTGGTTGGCTGGCAGCAGGGATGCCTTGGTTCTCCTCCATATGGTTCCTCCTGCTCCAGAAGGGCAGCTTGGGCTCTTTCCTATGGCAATTTCAGGATTCCAAGAACAGCAAGTGGGCAAGCCCCAAAGCACTAGTGCTTTTAAGCTTCTGCCTGAGTCATTTTGCTTATGCCCCATTGACCAAAGCAAGTCATATGGCCAATTCAATTTCAAGGGATGGAGAAATACACTCCACTGCATCACAGAGCAAAGCAGAGAGCATTCAGGCACAGGGAGATTTTGTGGCCAGTTTTGCAATCTATCAAAATTATGATTTGCTATTTTTGTTTTATTCACTATTTCACACATTCTGGAAATAATAAAGCTGTGGTAATCATTCCATGTGAACATGCTTTCTATAAAAATTTGGAGATTGCTTTCACCAAAATGTCTTCTGTGGGGGTGTTACAGAAGAATAATCCCTGTGGTTTCAGTTATAAAAAGAATACTCCCAGGGCTTAGTGCTGATGGGAACTCTCTTCCTCATTACCCACAAACCATTTGTTTCTGTGTCACCTCAAATGTCCATACCTCTTGATCCCATCCCCTGCTACATATCAAAATTGGGATCGTGGTCAATCCACTGGCTATCTCACTTGATTCTGTGGTTTTACTGACTTTTACTCAAGTTAGGTGGGCACTGTCTTGGAGTTTTGATACCTCCTCCAGTTCTCTGACAAAACAGTTAAATTAACAGCTGCTGAAGAGGGTTTATAGATATTTTTCCATTGCCTTTTCTTTTTTTTTTTTATTTTAAGTTTTTATTTTAACTCCAGTTAGTTAACATATAGTGTTATATTAGTCTCAGGTGTACAATATAGTAATTCAATACTTCCACACATCACCCAGTGCTCATCATGACAAGTACACTACTTAATCCCCATCCCCTATTTAACAGGGTTTATGTTCTTAATTAGGATATTTTCTAGATTATTCTGGAATGCATGTGTAACTTTTTATTAACCAGAACTTCATACTGCATTGTTACAAGAAAACAAAACCAAAAAAACCCAGAAAACAAACAAAGCATCTATTCTGTATCTTCCAAATGCCAGGAAACTTATACATAATATATTTCATCCTTGTTATGCCAAATACTCACAAGAAAACCACATCTGAGAAGTTATATAATTGAATTAAAACCAGAGATACTGGTTTCAAATTCAGCTTTACCAATTAATGGCTAAGCAAACCTATCTGAGTTTCACATATTTAATCTATAAAATAATGCTGTTGATATGCACTTCAAAATGTTACTGTAAATATAAAATTAGATGATGTATGTGGGAAAGCTTTGTAAAGTCAGGAGTAAGAACATTTACAATCCTGAGAGTCAGTGTGGCTCAGTGGAAAACTATAGAGACCTGGGTTTATAATCAGCTTATCCACTTTCTAATTGAAATGGAAGGGGTAGGGGGAGAAGAAAAAAGGCATGTGTCCCTAATTTTTAACTCCAAATTCAACTTTTGGGTACATACAGTCCACCAGGCAGAAGCTGAATTTGGGATTAATGGGAATTTTTTTAAAAAGTGACTTTTTCAAAGAAATTAAACACCTAGTTTTCAATCCTTAGACTAAAGTACTTTCTTTCAAACTACCCCCATAATAAATTCCAAATCCTGCTTTAAAGAAAATATACAAGTGTTCATTTTTAGTCATGTGCCTTCTATCTTACCACACCCAAGAGTGTGAGCAGAGAGGATAGCCTCATAGTTGGACCAGACCCCTTTTGTTACACGGATATATGATTTATCGCTGGATGCCTGCCTGTGAGTACACAGATGATCCCCCTTCCCATCTTTCAGATTTACCTAACACTGATATTTTCTTGTTCATTAACCATTCATGAGCATTTCTCCAAAGGTACATTGCAGTATTCATATACAAATAGATGTTCAGGAACTCTGTAACTATAAATGTTTAGCATGCTAGGATAGTGGAATATGCTCTGGTAATTCAAGAATCAAAGTTAAAACATATTTCCCAGCCAAAAGAACGATTTGTGGAAGAAAAGTTTAGCTTTCTTCTATCAATGTCAGTGTGAAGATGATATCTTTGCCTCAGTTTGAAAAATATAAAATGTATTTCCTATAATAGCTGACACACACACATATAATACATATACACATACATATATACTTTTATGAAGTTTAATAACTTTGGCCAGTTGATATTCTCTGTTTACCTTTCATTAAAGCAAGCATCAAACAAAAATCTACACCTTATTATCAAAGTAGCATCTCTATACTCTTTTATGAAGAGTCTGGGAGCAAACATGGTAAAACTAGGAACAGTCAGAGAAAAAAAAAGTTGCCTATACTCACTACTACTCAGTCTTCCTTTTGCCAAAAGCAGTCATGTAATAACTTCAATTAACTTGCAATGAACTTTAATTGGGAGCCTTCCTGAAGGCTTTTTCCTACAGGAACCGTGCACAGTACTATAAAACAACTTTTCTTTTACTCTCTTTCTTTCTTTTCTTTCTTTCTTTTTCTTTTTCTTTCTTTCTTTCTTTTTTTTTTTTTTTTTGACTCTTTTGAGCAAAAGAGCAAATCAAGTGATTGGCATTCAGTGAAAGAGGAACCACCTTACCTGGAACAGGCAACTTCATTTCTCAATACAATTATTTTTGTAATTACTTTTTTTTTGAGGGGGTGGGGAAACCTATATTCTCAGTAACAACAATTGCATTGAAAAACTCATTATAGATCCTCATTCTTTCAGTAATTTAGGCTGTGAGTTGTATTCATAAAATTATTTTCTGCCAGGAAAAAAAGTGCTTCTAGCTGCATGCTTCATTTTCAGAGCAATAACTATAGAGAGATTGACTTCTAATTTCTCCCAGAATGCAATGAATTCAGATGCTCTGAGGAATTGGACTGGATTCATTCTTATTGAAATTAGGGAACATGAGGAATTTTACCAGCTACCTGGTGTTCACACAAGACTCAAAAGAAGTGGCTAGGGAAAAAGAATGTCACTGATGCCTTCATTTGAGAAATGTGCAGGAAATGCTGGGCCAAGTCTGCAGAGGGATGAGATGATCCCCTCCCCCAGCACAGAGGTGTTCCAGCAGGACATCATGTACGTCCTCAAGCATCTCACCACCTCCATCTGTAAACTGCAGATTTCTTCCTCTTGAAACTTCCTTATTATAAATCTGTGGCACTGCAGGCAAATTTGGGTCCTTGTTCCCACCCATTGCCAAAATGTACTTCATCAAATTATTCAATTTTTTTTTGAATGAGACATATTTCTCTGAACCGAGCCTTCTGCTTTTATGCCAGAATAAACCCTGTCTACAATGATGCGCACTATGGGAGCAGAATGTTTTGTCTAACATAGTTAACTGTATGCATTAATAAATTCTGAGGGAAACAATGACTGCCTTCACATTCCAGGCATTTTGAAAGCATTGTCTTAGGATATTCCGTGTGGAAGCCAGAAAATTGAGTCTTTTAATCAACTTATTAAAAAATTTATTTTCTTCTGCTAGAATGGTTATTGTGTATGATGAGGAGGGAAGTGTTATTTATTGTCTACAATTTTCCATGAAGTCGATATACATCTCATTATTTTGGATTTTTTTTACTTCATTTTCTTGGAATTGAGAGGAAGGTGTGGAGATTTCCCATATGCCCTCTGTCTCTGCATGTACAGAGCCTCCCCCTTTATCAACAACTCTCACCAGAGTGGTACAGTGATCAAGGATGGACTGACACTAACACATCATAATCAATTTTACATCCCTGGTTTCAGTCAGAGTCCACTCTTGGTGGCACACATTCTAGGGGTTTTTCAACAAATGCCTAATGACGTGTATCCATCATTATAACATCATGCAGACTATTTTCACTGCCTTACAAATCAGCTGCGCTCTGCCTATTCATCTCTCTACTCCCACTGCTGGCAACCAGTGATCTTTTTCTGTCTCCGTAGTTTTGCCTTTTCCAAACTGTCATAAAATTGAAATCATACAGTATGCAGAGTTCTCAGATTGGCTTCTTTTGCTTGGTAATATGCACTTAAGGTTCCTCTGTGTCTTTTCATGACTTGAAAGCTTTTTTTTTTTTTTTTTTTTCTGAATAACATTCCACTGTCTGGATGTGGCATAGTTTATCCATTCACTTACTGAAGGGCATCTTGTTTGCTTCCAAGTTTTGGTGATTATGAATAAAGTTCTATAAACATCTGTGTGCAGGTTTTTGTGTGACATAAGTTTACAACTTCTTTGAGTATATACCAAGGAGCATGATGGTTTGGCAGCTTCCTATAAAATTAACATATCCCCTCTAAAACCCTCAGTTTGTTACTTGGAATCCATAGTCTTTCATGGTTCATCTCCCCCTCCAATTTCCCCTCCTTCATTTTTCCCTTCCTTCTCCTAATGTCCTCCATGCTATTCCTTAGGTTCCACAAATAAGTGAAACCATATGATAATTGACTTTCTCTGCTTGACTTATTTCACTTAGCATAATCTCCTCCAGTCCCATCCATGTTGATGTAAAAGTTGGTCCATTTTTTAATCAGGTTGTCTAATATCTCATTTTAATTCCTATAACAGATATGTCACCTACTAAGATCTCCATTTTATAGCCTAGGAAATTCAGGTGCAGAGAGATTAAGAAATATCTTCTGGTGGGTCAAAGTCAGAATTCAAATTCCTTCCTGAGAAGGTTTGACACCCATATTCCATGGCTTTAATCAGATTGCCTTCTAGAATAGATGCTGAGAATTATCAGAGACAATTAACACCAGTGCCTCTGTATTGCCTGACTCATGTTGGCTCATGCTCCTGCTTCTTATTGATCATCCCATAGATTCTCTCTCTGTCCTGGACCCCTTATCCCACAAGTACTGAATTAATTCTGTCTGAGATGAAAAGTACTTATGCTGCTTCTCTCACTCTCTCTTTGGGGCAAGTTCTAATATTATCACCATTCCTCTCCATTAGGCTGACTAGGTTCAGGGACTTCTTTTCAAGTTCCTGTCCTTGATGGGTGCCTGGGAGGCTCAGATGGTTAAACATCTGCCTTTGGCTTAAGTCATGATCTCCAGGTCCTGGGATCGAGCCCCAGCTCTGGCTCCCAGCTCAGCAGGGAGTCTGTTTCTCCCTCTCCCTCTGCCTCTTCCCCTGCTTGTGCTCTCTCTGTCTCTGTCTCTCTCAAATGAATAAATAAAATCTTTTAAAAAATTTTGCTGTCCTTGAAAGTTAAGTCCTCACCTTTAACCCCAACCTGGACACAAGGGTCTTGTTATTTATAGACAGAGTTTTCAGACCCACTGCCAACCTGAATTTCTATGTATCACTAACTGTCTAGGTTAAGATGGTAGCTGATTTGCCATGAGTGATTGATTAGTCCCCTCTCAGACTCCAAAAAAAAAAATTTCCCTCAAAGACACACAAATAGAATAACTATTGAAAATGTGTAAAAAAAAAAAAAAGAAAAAAGAAAATGTGTAACTGTGGATAATAGAATCTATGGGCCAAATTCTAGAGGATGGTAGTTTCTCATGACAACATCATCTGTAAAGACATATTGAAAATCATATCACTGAATCTCTGACAGATGATCCCAGCTTTGAACCAAAGCATGGTAGGGGCACAGTGATCAGTCCAGCATCCCTATGGTCCCTGCCACCAGGATCATTCCTTGGTAGATCTGTTCTGTCAGCATAGTGTGACACAGGGTCATGGCTTGGAAGCACCTTTAGCTTTTTGCTCTAATTCCTGATCTTAACACTTCCTCAAACATTTTTTTTTTAATTTTATTTCCACATGAGACAAGCTTCCATGTTGTCAGAAGTACACTTATTCCAAAAAAAAGTAATGAGAAATAAAAGCACAGAGCAATATGAGAAGCTCACCTATAAAGATGGATACCCCTATAATTTCAGATATCTTTCACACCACCTCTTCTCCTGTATTTGTTATTTCTAAAGTAAAAGGTGTGTTTTTTAATTTAAATTCAATTAACCAACATATAGTACATCATTAGTTTCAAATGTAGTGCTGAATAATTTATCAGTTGTGTATAACACCCAGTACCCATCATGTCACATGCCCTCCTTAATGCCCATCACCCAATTACCCCATGCCCCCACCCACCTCCCCTCCAGCACCCCTCAGTTTGTTTCCTATAGTTAAGAGCCTCTCATTGTTTTAAACTGGGTTCACCCAGAAGTGGCTCCAGAGACTAGATTTTGAGTGAAAGGTTTTATTTGGGAAGTTGGGACATGATCCCAGGAACCACTAGTAAGGAAATGGGGAGGATAGACAAGCAAGTAAAGAAGTAAATAAAAGGTATGTTCTCTAGCAGATTATTCTGTGGACAAGTTGAGCTCAGCCGTGCCAGAAAACCTTGGGACACAGTGTAGAACATACCCCTGAGTCATCCTGCCCAGTGTAAAGGAGGTTGGACTTCTCATCCTTCAATTGCCATTTGTCAATGGTCGAGAGATGCTGCCAGGGACATATCTCTCAGTACTGCTGGCCTACAGTGGAGGTTCATAAAAAGCCACAGGTAGAGTCCTAGATGTCTGCAGCAAGTGACTGTTGGCAGGTACTGGAATGATGAGAGCCAGGAGGAGGTGGGCAGGATACCAATAAAATCTGTTATAATTGTTGTGTTACAAACTCAACTAAAATCTCTCTTCTGGATGTCCTGCCACTTTTGGGAGGCAGTTTGGGAAGACAAATAGACAAAAACTTGACACCATAGAGGATAGAACTAGGTTTGAAACCCAGTGCTGCCAAATAAAGAATCTTGTAATCCTGGGGCAATTACTTAATGTCCTTGAGCCTTAGCAAGGGATACCGGTAGTTATATCTTTATGTGATTATTTCTTCTGTGTGATGCTGAGGGTTGTAAAGCATCTGCTCCAGACACTGCCTAGGCTTTTCCAGGAGTCCCCATTTCCAGCTGGAAAAACACTCCTTTTCCCAGGTGATCAATTACGGAGTAACCCCACTCCTCTCATTACAATGTATCCCATTCTCTCCTAAAAAGGAATTATTTTTGGGGAGGAGCAAGATGGTGGAGGAGTGGGAGACCTAAATTTCATCTGGTCCCAGGAATTCAGCTAGATAGGTATCAAACCATTCAGAACACCTACAAACTCAAGAGGAGATAAAAGAAAAGAATAGCAGCAACCCTCTGAACAGAAAAGCGACCACTTTCTGGAAGGTAGGATGTTTGGAGAAGTGAATCCTAGGCAATAAATGGGAAGATAGACCGAGGTGGGGAGGGAGCCTCCTTCAGCCAGCTACCAGCAAGTGATGGAGCCGTGGGGAGCACAAAATTGGAACTTTTAGAAGTCAGCTCCACTGAGGGGCATCACTCCAGTGGCTAAGTGGGGGGTGGAACACTGGCTGGGACAGTGTGGTCTCAGGACCCTCAGGGTCACAGAAAGACCGGGGGTGTCTGAGTGTGGCAGAGCTCCCAGGTATTGGAGTGGGGAAGCTGGCTGCAGAGACGGAGCCAAGGAGTGGGCTCTCAGCTTGGAGTGGCCATAAACCATGATCCACGGCACAGTTGGGCCCCTGCACTTCCAGCAGAGACCCAACAAGGGGCAGATCCGGGAGACTCCCTTTCCCCCGCCAAGAAGAGCGGTGCGTGAGTGCACTGCAGGAATCTGCTGGGTTTGGAGACTCCACACGGGGTCGTGTGACAGAGATAGAAATGCTTGGTCACAGGCCAGGTGAGCACGGAGTGCGGTCAGAGACTGGGGAGACAAAAGTGATTGACTGCTTTTCTCTGGGGACTCACCAAGGAGCGGGGCCCCGAGTTCTCAGCTCCTCTAGCGTGGAGATTGAGAGGATGCCATTTTTACTCTCGTCCTCCAAAGCTGTACAGAAAGCTTGAAGTTAACAAAAGCTACGGAGAGCAAACCCAAGCAGATCACTTAGCTGGGCCACGGCAAGGGTGGGGCAATTCCGCCTCTGGCAAAGACATTTGAGAACCACTGCAACAGGCCACTCCCCCAGAAGATCAGCAAGAACAGCCAGCCAAGACCAAGTTAACCGATCAATGAGAATGGCAGAACTCCAGCACTAGGGGAATACAGCACATAAAATTCATGGCTTTTTTCCCATGATTTTTTAGTCTTTCAAAGTTAATTTTTAAAATTTTCTATTTTTCTCTTTTTTTATTTTTTTAGTTGAATTTTTCTTCTTTCATTTTTCAACCACCAACTTACCAATTCCTTTTTAAAAATCTTTTATTAATTTTTCATTTTTACAGTCATATTCTATCACTTCATTGTATTTAACCTTATTTTTTGTATATATATAAGTTTTTCTTTCTTTAAAATTTTGGGGTACAGTTTCTTCTAACAGACAAAAATATACCCTAAATCTAGTGTATGACTTTGTCTTAGTCTCCCGCCTGATCATATTCTCACTGTTTTTTTTCTTTTTTAATTTTTTTCATTCATTTTTTTCAACCAACTTGTTATCAATTCCTTTTTTAAAAGCTTTTTAATTTTCATCTTTACAGTCATATACCATCCCTTCATTGTATTTACCCTTATTTTTGTATATATATATGTTTTTTCTTTCCTTAAAAATTTGGAATACAATTTCTTCTAACAAACCAAAATATACCCAAAATCTAGTGTGTGGCTTTGTTATATTCACCAGCCTGATCATATTCTTTTTTTTATTTTTTCCCCTTTCTCTTCCTCTTGGTTTTGTGTCTCTTCTGATTTGTTTAGTGTATATTTTTCTGGGGTCGTTGTTACCCTTTTAGCATTTTTAGCATTTTGTTCTCTCATTCATCTATTCTCCTCTGGACAAAATGACAAGACGGAAAAACTCACCTCAAAAAAAGAACAAAAGGCAGTACCAACTGCCAGGAACATAATCAATACAGACATTAGTAAGATGTCAGAACTAGAGTTTAGAATGATGATTATAAAGATACTAGTTGGGCTTGAAAAAAGTATAGAAGATACTAGAGAATCCCTTTCTGGAGAAATAAAAGAACTAAAATCTAACCAAATCGAAATCAAAAAGACTATTAATGAGGTACAATAAAAAATGGAGGTTCTAACTGCCAGGATAAATGAGGCAGAAGAGAAAATTAATGATATAGAAGACCAAATGATAGAGAATAAAGAAGCTGAGAAAAAGAGAGATAAACAACTACTGGATCACAAGGGCAGAATTTGAGACATAAGTGATACCATAAAGCGAAACAACATTAGAATAATTGGGATCCCAGAAGAAGAAGAAAGAGAGAGGGGGCAGAAGGTATATTGGAGCAAATTATAGCAGAGAACTTCCCTAATTTGGGGAAGGAAACAGGCATCAAAATCCAGGAGGCACAGAAAACCCCCCTCAAAATCAATAAAACTAGGTCAACACCCCGACATGTAATAGTAAAACTCACAAGTCTCAGAGACAAACAGAAAATCTTGAAAGCAGCTCAGGACAAAAGGTCTGTAACCTACAATGGAAGAAACATTACATTGGCAACAGACGTATCCATAGAGACCTGGCAGGCCAGAAAGGACTGGCATGATATAGTCAGAGCACTAAATGAAAAAAAAATATGCAGCCAAGAATACTATATCCAGCTAGGCTGTCCCTGAAAATAGAAGGAGAGATAAAAATCTTCAAGGACAAATGAAAACTAAAAGAATTTGTGAACACCAAACCAGCCCTATAATAAATATTGAAAGGGGTCCTCTAAGCAAAGAAAGAGCCTAAAAGTAACATAGAGCAGAAAGGAACAGAGACAATATACAGTAACAGTCACCTTATAGACAATACAAATGGCACTAAATTCATATATTTCAATAGTTACCCTGAATGTAAATGGTCTAAATGTCCCAATCAAAAGACACAGGGTATCAGATTGGATAAAAAAACAAGACCATCGATATGCTGTCTGCAAGAGACTCATTTTAGATGCAAAGACACCTCCAGATTGAAAGTGGGGGGGGGGTGGTGAAAAACCATTTATCATGCTAATGGACATCAAAAGAAAGCTGGGGTGGCAATCCTTATATCAAACATATTAGATTTTAAACCAAAGACTATAATAGGAGATGAGGAAGGACACTACATAATACTGACAGGGTCTATCAAACAAGAAGGTCTAACAATTTTAAATACCTATGCCCCTAACATGGGAGCAGCCAATTATGTAAGCCAGTTAATAACAAAATCAAAGAAACACATCAAAAACATACAATAATAGTAGGGGATTTTAACACCCCCCCTCACTGAAATGGACAGATCATCTAAGCAAAAGATCAACAAGGAAATAAAGGCTTTAAATGACACACTGGGCCAGATAGACTTCACAGATATATTCAGAACATTCCATCCCAAAGCAACAGAATACACATTCTTCCATGGTGCACATGGAACATTCTCCAGAATAGGTCATATACTGGGTCACAAATTAGGTCTCAACTGGTACCAAAAGATTGGAATCATTCCCTACATATTTTTGGACCACAGTGCTTTGAAACTAGAACTCAATCACAAGAGGAAAGTTGGAAAGAACTCAAATACACGGAGGCTAAAGAGCTTCCTACTAAAGAATGAATGGGTCATGGGGCACCTGGGTGGCTCAGTCGTTAAGCGTCTGCCTTTGGCTCAGGTTATGATCCCAGGGTCCTGGGATCGAGCCCCACATCAGGCTCCCTGCTCAGCGGGGAGCCTGCTTCTCCCTCTCCCATTCCCCCCCTGCTTCTGTTCCCTCTCTCGCTCTGTGTCTCTCTGTCAAATAAAATCTTAAAAAAAAAAAAAAAAAAAAAAAAGGAATGAATGAATGGATCAACCAGGAAATTAAAGAAGAATTTAAAAAATTCATGGAAACAAATGAAAATGAAAACACAGCTGTTCAAAATCTTTGGAACGTAGCAAAGGTAGTCCTAAGAGGAAAGTATATAGCAATACAAGCCTTCCTCAAGAAACAAGAAAGGTCTCAAATACACAATCTAACACTACACCAAAGGACCTGGAGAAAGAATAGCAAATAAAGTGTAAACCCAACAGAAGAAGAGAAATAATAAAGATCAGAGCAGAAATCAATGAAATAGAAACCAAAAGAACAGTAGAACAGATCAACGAAACTAGGAGTTAGTTCTTTGAAAGAATTAATAAGATTGATAAACCCCTGGCCAGACTTATCAAAAAGAAAAGAGGAATGACCCAAATAAATAAAATCATGAATGAAAGAGGAGAGATCACAACCAACACAAAAGAAATACAAACAATTATAAGAACATATTATGAGCAACTAATGCCAGCAAATTAGATAATCTGGAAGAAATGGAGGCATTCCTAAAGATGTATAAACTACCAAAACTGAACCAGGAAGAGATAGAAAAACTGAACAGACCCATAACCCATAAGGAAATTGAAGCAGTAATCAAAATTCTCCCAACAAACAAGAGCCCAGGGCCAGATGACATCCCAGCACAATTCTACCAAGCATTTCAAGAAGAATTAATACCTATCCTTCTGAAACTGTTCCAAAAAATAGAAATGGAATGAAAACTTCCAAACTCATTTTATGAGGCCACCATTACCTTGATCCCAAAACCAGACAAAGACCCCACCAAAAAGGAGAACTACAGACCAATATCCCTGATGAACACGGATGCAAAAATTCTCATCAAAATACTAGCCAATAGGATCCAACAGCACATTAAAAGGATTATTAACCACGACTAAGTGGGATTTATCTCTGGGCTGCAAGTTTGGTTCAACATCCGCAAATCAATCAATGTGATACAATACATTAATAAAAGAAAGAACAAGAACCATATAATCCTCTTAATAGATGCAGAAAAAGCATTTGACAAAGTACAGCATCGTTTCTTGATCAAAACCATTCAGGGTGTAAGGATAGAGGGTACACACCTCAATATCATAAAAGTCATTTATGAAAAACCCAATCTAACCAAAGAGGCAAAGAATCTGTACTCAGAAAACTATAAAATACTCATGAAAGAAATTGAGGAAGACACAAAGAAATGGAAAAATGTTCAATGCGCATGGATTGGAAGAACAAATATTGTGAAAATGACTATGCTATATAGAGCAATCTACACATTAATGCAATCCCTATCAAAATACCACCCACTTTTTTTAAAGATATGGAACAAATAATCCTAAAATTTGTATGGAACCAGAAAAGACCCTGAATAGCCAGAGGAATGTTGAAAAAGAAAAGCAAAGCTGGTGGCACCACAATTCCGGAATTCAAGCTCTATTACAGAGCTGTAATCATCAAGACAGTAGGGTACTGGCAAAAAAACAGACACATAGATCAATGGAACAGAAGAGAGAGCCCAGAAAAGGACCCTCAACTCTATGGTCAACTAATCTTCGACAAAGCAGGAACGAATGTCCAATGGGAAAAAGACAGTCTCTTCAACAAATGGTGTTGGGAAAATTGAACAAGCACATGCAGAAGAATGAAACTGGACCATTTTCTTACACCACACACAAAAATAGACTCAAAATGGATGAAAGACATAAATGTGAAACAGGAATCCATCAAAATCCTTGAGGAGAACACAGGCAACAGTCTCTTTGACCTCAGCCACAGCAACTTCTTCCTAGAAACATCGCCAAAGGCAAGGGAAGCAAGGGCAAAAATGAACTATTGGGACTTCATCAAGATAAAAAGCTTTTGCACAGCAAAGGAAGTAGTCAACAAAACCAAAAGACAGCCAACAGAATGGGAGAAGATATTTGCAAATGACAGATCAGATAAAGGGCTAGTATCCAAAATCTATAAAGAACTCATCAAACTCAACACCCAAAGAACAAAGAATCCAATCAAGAAATGGGCAGAAGACATGAACAGACATTTTTCCAAAGAAGACATCCAAATGGCCAACAGACACATGAAAAAGTGCTCAACATCGCTCGGCATCAGGGAAATCCAAATCAAAACCTCAGTGAGATACCACCTCACACCAGTCAAAATGGCTAAAATTAACAAGTCAGGAAACGACAGATGTTGGCAAAGGTGCGGAGAAAGGATAACCCTCCTACACTGTTGGTGAGAATGCAAGCGGGTGCAGCCACTGAGAAAACAGTATGGAGGTTCCTTAAGAAGTTGAAAATAGAACTACCCTATGATCCAACAATTGCACTACTGGGTATTTACCCCAAAGATACAAATGTAGGGATCCGAAGGGGCACATGCACCCCAGTGTCCACAATAGCCAAACTATGGAAAGAGCCAAGATGTCCATCGACAGATGAATGGATAAAGAAGAAGTGGTATATATATATACAATGGAATATTATGCAGCCATCAAAAAATGAATTCTTCCCATTTGCAACAACATAGATGGAACTAGAGGGTATTATGCTAAGTGAAATAAGTCAATCAGAGAAAGACAAGTATCATATTATCTCACTGATATGAGGAATTTGAAGAAACAAGACAGAGGATCATAGGGGAAGGCATTGAAAAATGAAAGAAGACAAAACAAGAGAGGGAGACAAACCATAAGACACTCTTAATCTCAGGAAACAAACTGAGGGTTGCTGGAGTGGAGGGGAGTGGGAGGGATGGGAAGATCTGGGTGATGGACATCGGGGAGGGTAGTACTATGGTGAAGACTGTGAATTGTGTAAGACTGATGAATCACAGACCTGTATCCCTGAAACAAATAATACATTATATGTTAGTAAAAAAATTAAAAATAAAAATAAAAAAGCAGTATTTTTAACCTTCAACACCAGCAGAAAAGCCAAGGGTGAATACATCAATGGCATTTGTAGGACATGGATGTCATATCCTGACTCAAATTCCTCATTCTCGTGGGAGGACAGCAACCTCAATGCTTGGCATTTCATGGGGCTAAGGATGGAAAAGAATGTTTCAGAAGTTCTTGAATCAAAAGATTGAATTAAGAGCTGAATGGTGAAGGAGTGGATAGGGATGGGGAATGGTCTAAAGAAATGTTTAGGTCCATAAACAAGAGAAGGAAATCTGAACTTCTCATTGAAACTAATAACAGGACACAAACATTTACAGTATGTAGTCTGGTGGTTGGAGGCAGATGGCTGTCAAGGGGAGCAGAACAATGTGCCTTGGGGGAGGGCCTTCTGTCTGGTCCATACGTGTATGTCCCAGCATCTAGAATAGTACCCAGAGTATAATATAGTTCATGTAATTATTGGATGAATAAATAAATCATTGAATTCTCTGAGGGTTTACTTTCTTGAGATATTTTTGGAAGGACAACAATGCAAAAATGTCCCAGGAATAGAGCTTCTACTTGCAAAAGCAGCAGGTGTTCTCTCAGACCTTTTTACCTTACCTACCATTGTCCTCCTAAACAATACGTATGTCTTGGGCCACTATTCATTTGTAACATTTAATTGGATGTGATCATGTCTTGTTGGAGCGTGGGTGTCCTGAAACCAAAGTTCATTTCATAGTTTCATACCCTGTGTATATTCCCTGCCAAACCTGTTATTTTAGTTAATTGATTCATTAATCAGTGGGGCAAGCTTCCATGCTCACTTCTCCTCCCTCCTCATAGTCCCACTTGTGTGCCTAGGATCAACTGAGTAAAATGGAAGTGGTTGGAGAAGCAGAAAGTTTCATGACTGTCCCAGTATAGCTGCAGGTGGGGACAATGAAGTAAAAAGAACGAGTTAAGTCGAGTCTAATCCCAGCCACTCGCCTCTCTGTTCAACTCTGGGCCGGACAGCTGACTCCTCTTAGCCTCCACCTCCTCTTCTGTAAAATGGGTAGTTATTAAAGCAGACACATCATCATGTTCACAGCACATCAGGTGACTCTAAATTCTTTGTCTTCCTACCATTCTCTTAGCCGGCTCAAGGGCTAAATTGTGCAGCTGGACTCTTGCCAAAACAGTTAAATAGGTTTATTTTGATTCTGCATTTTTAGTTTAAGCTGCTCTTTCTGACCGAACAAGCCCCAGAGTTGAAGGCTTGCTATTTATAAACAACGTGACTCTTTTCTCGCAGAGACTCTATTTTTAGCTTTAGCTAAATCACGAAGATTTTGTGTTTGTTAAAATAAATTCATGCGGCAGAGATTTTTAAACTCCAAAGTGGGATGCAAAATCATTTCCCGAAGAATAAAGTCTTGCATTTTTAATTTTTCCTTAAGTAGTTTTAAAAAAAAAAAAAACCCACTAGATAATTAGGTTGTCTACAACAATGCTCTGAATAAGTTAGGCACAGTAAGAGAGTAGTTCCCCTTTGTTTGCAATTTTGCTTGTCATGACTTCCCTTACTCATGGTCAACCGCAGTCTGGAAGCAGATGATCCTCCTTCTGACATACCATCAGAAGGTCGATAGTAGCTCTGAAGGACTTAAGAACTTATCTGGTCCACCTCCTCTGTTTAAGGATGTGGAAACTGAGTACCATAGGGAAACAATGTTCAAGGTCATATGGCTACCTAATGTCAGAACTGAGATCAACCACAGTGCCTTAGTCAGCTTCACCAAAAATGAATGAATAAATAAATAAAACTTTGCCCCAGTATAACTACTCATGAGATATCATTGATAAGTCATGGGTAAACGCACAAATTTTTGGTCCTGGTGAGGGGATATTTCTTAAAATTAAAACCTCTGAATTAGCATCATTTTCCTAAAAGTATAGCTTTAAAGTAGGTATGAGTTGAAATACGTGTATGTATGGTGTTTCTTTGAAATTTTGTTTCCACATGGACAGATAAGAAGGAGTACAAGTGTTCCAGCCTTGTTGGGTATTCCTTTCTGTATAAACATTCTCTGTTCTGAGTAAATGCTGGACTCGGGCTTCTGCTTGCATTATGGGGAGGCATAGAGAAGTCTAGATCTAGACACTGCCACAAATACATTCTCTCATGTTGTCTCCCTCCCTGTATTCATTTTTCCACATCTCTGGTCAGTGAAATTTTTACTGCAGTGTGAATGGTGAGCTCAAAAATACAAGTTTGAGCTTAGGGGGGAGGAAGCTACTCTAGTTTTAAACTAGACAAGACTGAGTCTCCTCGAATCTGAGCTCACTCATATCTATCTGTTTTTTGAGACAAAGACTCAGCTCTTAATAAAGTGTTACCCTGCCTTTTATTTGCCTTCTTATTCTCCCCAATGACCTGCAGGGAGCAGAAGTAGCTGATTAAGGCAGGATATTAGTATCCCTGGATCCACTGGACTAAATACTTCTATCATCATAATGGCATCTCCTACTTCACATTGCATCTATTGGATCTTCGATGAGAAGGGCCCATCATGTACCACACACTATTTGAGCTGTGTTATATACATTCTTTCTAATCTTCAACAACACTGAAAAAAATAAAATCTGAGATTAAAGAATGAAATTCTAGATCTCTAGACTGTTAAATCTTCCTACTTCATAGTATTCATGGATGGAAACAGAGGCTGGTATGAAACAAAATGATAAATTGTTTTTATCATTCAACCAATACCACCGACAATCCTAACAGCACATCTTAAAGATGACATTACAATAGTCCCCCTTTGTTTGCAATTTTGCTTGTCATGATTTCACTTACCCATGGTCAACCGCAGTCTGGAAGCAGATGATCCTCCTTCTGACATACCATCAGAATGTCAATAGTAGCCTAATGCTATGTCACAATGCCTACATCATTCATCTCCCTTCATCTCACATGTGGGCATCTTAGCATCTCACATCATAATTATAAGAAGAGTGAGTATAGTACAATAATGTATTTTGAGAGAGAGAGAGCACATTCATATAAATTTTATTACAGTATTTTATTACAATTGTTCTACTTTATTATTCATTATTGTTGTTAATCTCTTACTGTGCCTAACTTATAAATTAAACTTTATCATAGGTATTAATATATAGGAAAAAACACTATATATGTATATGTGTGTACACACCATATATATACACATATATATATATATATATAGGGTTTGATATTACCTGTGGTTTCAGGTATCCACTGGGGATCTTAGAATATATTGCCCATAGATAAAGGGGGACAATCATACTTATTTTACAGTTATGGAAATTAAGGTTCATGGAAATTATATGAGATGCTCAGAGTCCAACAGTTTAGTTGTGACATAATGGAATCTAAAACTCAGGGACTACAATTTCAGATATAACTCTTCCCATAACAGCAAGACTATATTTGGCTTGAGAAATGATTGATGTTCCCTTTGAGAAAATGCTTTTTAAAGATACACACATTTGTTCATGGGTGTGCCTGAAGTTCTGGGAATGTACTACAAATAGAGTAATCAAGTGGGGCCACAAAAAGCCAACTCAGGGGTAACAGGAAGTTATTAAGATTCTCCATCTTGATCTTGCCATGGCTGGGAATAAATAGCAGCTTTCTTTAGAGATCTCTGAAAAAAATCAGAAGGAGGGGCTGTGAGGTATCATGAATTCCAAAGATTTCCTGACTAAATGAAAGTTCATGAATAGGAGAAATAGAGGGAGCCTAGTGGTGACAAAGTTATGTGATTAAAAAGGTACCAGCTACTATCAACAGGAGTGATTTTTTTTCAAAACCAGTCACTTTACAATCAGTAGAGTCAAACTGTTCTACATTGAGTGTCGTTACCATCTCTTCTGTGTTGTGATAAAATCTCTATGAATTAAAGGACCTAGGTAAAATGTCACTTCTGTGAAAACTGTACGTGTCCCCTGTATCTTTCCATGATAATGCACATTATTATGTATTGTCAGCATGATAATTAGCTTACTCATTTGGCTTCTATCAAGAAAGCAGGTCCACTATGAGTAATATGAAAAATAAATAAAAGGTTTTCTTTTTTTTTTTAAAGATTTTATTTATTTATTTGATAGAGAGAGACACAGCGAGAGAGGGAATACAAGCAAGGGGAGTGGGAGAGGGAGAAGCAGGCTTCCCGCCGAGCAGGGAGCCTGATGTGGGGCTCGATCCCAGGACCTGGAATCATGACCTGAGCTGAAGGCAGACGCTTAACGACTGAGCCACCCAGGCGCCCCTAAATAAAAGGTTTTCTTATAAGGATAAGCCATAGTTAACTGGGGGAGATGGTGAAGAAGTCTACAGAAGACTCTTACCTCAGCATCTGGCAGTAGACCAAGAGTCACTCACTGAAGGTTAGCAAGGACAGCAGTCAGGAAAAAAGCTGGAAGTAAAATTGAGGACAGTTAGGACAACCTGGAACCCCCAAATGGCACTGCTTCCTACCTCAACAATACAGGACATCCGGAGAAGCTGATGTCCTTCATCATAAGGCTGCAGACACTCACTTGGGCCAAGACTTGGAGAAACCAGTGGAGAGAACACACATAAGATCTAGAACTAGAATCTAGGAGCATGTGCCTTCCTGAATTTCAGAGTTGCTGTAGACGAGTGACGTCCTTATGTACGTTGTCTTTCTTCTTGTTCTAAAGGAGCATAAGTAGACATTATTCTGTAACTGCTATAGCATTGTGTGTTGAGTGGATATGGGGTCAGAGAAGTTGTCTCTTTAGTTTCTAAATCTTCAGACTGAAAGACTCCAGAAACCAAAGATCTATACTGAAGGCACCACTCTCGAGGAGCCAACTGAAATGAAAAGATTTGGACCTTGAGGCTGAGCCCAATGCTGTATGTGTGATAACATTGTCCTGGGATCTTGGGAGTGAGTGAATACATTTTAAATTTGGGAGTGATGTCCACAATTGAGGTTGGATACCAGACTGCAGAGTTGTTTTTGTTTGTTTGTTTGTTTGTTTTTAACAAGACCCTGACATTCTTTGATGCTTTTCCTATTGACTCTTCCCCCTGCCCTGGGGTCTGTGACTGCCCTTCTGATAGATCACAGGAAAAGGGACACTTTGCCAGTTTTCAGGTCCAGGCTGTAAGAAATTGGCCACTTCCATTTCCTGCTTTGTGGATAGCTCTTGGAATGCAGGCACCCATGCTGTGAAGAAGCCCAGGCTATATAACAAGGCCATGAGTGGGTGTTCTAGCAGATGGCCACAGCTGGAATCCCAGCCAATGGCCAGCACCAACCAGCAGGCATGTGGGTGAGGGAGCCTTTGGGATAACTACTATCCTATCCGCTGTCTGGTAGTAACCACATGAGAAGCAAGACCCATCAAGCTGGGCCTACTCATACCCCTAGAATTCTGAGAGGTAATAGAACATGATGATGGTTGTCTTTTTTTTTTTTTTTTTAAGATTTTTATTTATTTAAGAGAGGGAGAGTGAGAGAGAGCATGAGATGAGAGAGGGTCAGAGGGAGAAGCAGACTTCCCGCTGAGCAGGGAGCCCGATGTGGGACTTGATCCTGGGACTCCAGGATTATGACCTAAGCTGAAGGCAGTCGCTTAACCAACTGAGCCACCCAGGTGCCCCGATGATGGTTGTCCTAAGCCTTAAGCTTTGGAGAGATTTATTGTATAACAGGAGAGAGCTGGAAGAACAGCTAATAAGGATTGATGAATGAATGCAATAATTAATGCTGAACTCATGAAGGTTTTCATTATTATTCATATTTTGTGGAATGTTTAGGTGTTTGAGGTCATTTCCTAGGGAAAAAATTGGGTGCTCAGGAGTTCAAGTAAGTGTTTTTTCTAGGACACAGAGGTAAGTTACCTTCCTTAATTTCCCATTTCAGTCTTCTTTCTACTGTGTCACTAAGAAGCTGTAGTCATGATGAAATGAAACACTGATTAAGACTTTTATCTGTCATTATTAGTGTAGACATATAGACTGGTCCTCCCTTTTCAGTGTTGATAACATAATTTGGATACAGTAGGAAACAATAAGAGTGAATAGCTAGATTTAATGAAATCAATATTAGGTTAATACATACATAAATAATTTATATTTCTTATTCCCATATTTTTTTGGTTTTATATTAGTTTAAATCAAGGCAAGACAATGAATGCTTATTCATTGAATGTCCCAGGATGTGGTACTTAAAATATGGTCTCTCCCTCAAGGACTCAGTCTTCCACCCAAGGACCAAGATTAACAAACATGAAATAGGTTCATACAGTGCTATTTACAGGAAGGTGAATTGGACCCAGGAAATCTGTTTAGATCACCTGCTGGCAATTTTTTTTTTTTTTCTGTAATAAGTCAGGTAGGAAACAATTTAGGCTTTGCAGGCTGTGCAGTCTCTATGTCTGTATTGTAAGTATTCAGCTTCACCATTGTAGTGTGAATGTAGCCATCAGTGATATATGAATGAACGAGTGGGCTGTGTTAACACTTCATTAGCAAAATCAGGGGGGCAGCTGGCATCAGCCCACAGGTGGTTGTTTGCTGACTCCTGTCCAAGACCTTGCCATCATTTAGTCGTGGGGGTTAAGTCAGGTGGCAGCTCTGAGCTTTGTCTTCCTTACCTATAAAATGAGGGTAATAGTAGCAGCCTCCCTGACATCATTGGTAGGAGGAGAAGCTACGGAAAATTCCTGTAGACTTCCTTTGAAACCTCTCTTGGACTATAGAGATGTTCGGTTGTTGTTACTCTATTTTTTCCAAGATGCCTGGCTCTGTTCTCTTAGCTATCTTTTGTACCTTTCTGGGGAAATGCCAGTTCCTCTTTTTCACTTGGGGCTGGAAAGGAGTTGGTTAGGGCTGCCTCAGGCCCTCCTGGCCTTGGTGTCCACGCAGTCCTCCACACAGCCTCTCATATATGTCTTTCCTCCCAGATCCTACTATCTAAATGAGCTATCACTGCCCTCTTTGATATACTGGGCTACATTTTCATCATAGTACTTATCACAATCTGGAATTATCTCGTTCCCTTATATCCTCTTAATGATCTGTCAGCCCCTTTATGGTATCAATTTGTTTATTTTCTGGTATGTTTAGCAGTATCTCCTCAGCATCTAGGAATGTACCTGTCCAATACTATGAATTCAACACACATGTGTTGAATGCATTGAATGAATGAAATGCACAGTTTTGTCTCACCCTATATGCAAAGGTAGAAGTGTTGCTATCTGCCTGGTCTGACCTCTAGAGTGTTCAGAATCTGGACCAGAAATGTTACTTTTATATCATTCAGTAAAGTGCAGATATGAATTACAATTTGTAAGATTTTATGAAGGCATTAAAAGAGATTGAGATGGCCTGAACTATTGAGTGAGAACTATACACTGTGTGTTTAACTCGAGCATATTCCTACACAACCAGTTTACATAATAACTTCTAGAATTCCAATAGTCGCTTGTATATTCTTCCTCAGTTCACCATGGCTTTGGGAATTGCATTCACTCTGCCCTGAATAAGCATTTCTCCTTTCTTTCTTCCAGGTATGTTTATTCCTTTCCACGTGCCCTGAGCTTCCGTATACTTGAGATGTGGGCACCGGCTTATTCTAGAGCCCATGATTATACTGTTTACAGAAAATGTCCCATTCTGCTTATTTAGTTGTTGTAGTTCACTTGGCAAGAGCATGCTTTTTCAGCTGCATATCTGCAGAGTTAGCCCACCAGTGTGGTCTTTGTCAACTGCTCCATATATTGTAGTCGTCAATCCTCTCTGAGCCTTTCTTACTTTCTGTGTTTTGATTCTCTTTGGGATTGGGAGTGAGGTTCAAGGGCCACTCTTTTTTATTGGTCGTGTACTTGCCAAATTGAGTTTAAGATGCAAGCAGATTGCCCTTTATTGCCTTTTGCAGAGAAACATATATACCATAGCACCAAGGTAACACTCCCGAACACTCATTCTGGCTAAAGCAGATCAGGATTTTACTGAGAATCTGTTTCAGCACTGGTAAGATGGAGGCGAAAAAGCCCCAACGTTCATTACATGCTCACTGAACCTGACACATTTTTCTGAGGGATACAGAAGAACAGTGACAAAGGGGAGTGTCAGGGCCATCTTTAAATCAGTTGTATTAAAAATCTGGATTCCTAAAGGCTGAGTAGGGGCCAAGCTTCACAAAATGTGAAGAAAAGCCCCTCAACACCTTTCCCATCATGTAGATGATCCAATGAAAAGTCAAACATTTCAGGTTTTCTTATTTAATAGGACTGGATTGGAAAGGCAATGAGTTAAACAGATTATACAAGAGTTCCACAGAGTCTGAGAATTTAAAGAACATTGCTTTGTATATTTTCTATGTGCCATTTTTCCCTCCCCTCTGTCCCTAATTTAATCTGGCAGCACTCTGTGAAGGTGTGGTAAGAGATAAAGTGTGAGAGTTTGTTTGGGCTGGCTTGCCAAGTGATTTGAAAGCCTTCTTAAGGATTGTGAATGCTGCCTTGAAGGGTAACTGGTAGATGCTGACAGGTTTAAGCAGTAAATTACTTTGTCAAATTTACAATTTAAAAGCTACCTCCGGCTGTAGTGTGGGAGATGAATTGGAGTATGCTGAGACTCTAAGCAAGCAGAAGATTCCTGAGCCTGCTGCCACTGTCTCTAAGAACCAGAATGAGTAAAACAGGGGATAGGGATCCCACAGAGAGGGCAGGGAAAGAGATCAGGTTCTGGGGAAACCTCCCCTTAGCGGTGGCTTTGAGCAGTGCCCGGTGCCACTCTAGGTTTGGCCTCTGATTAGTATGTCCCCCGCTCCCTCCTCAACCTACCCAAGCTCTAACACCCTGAGGTGTGGAGGGGCATGGAAAGAATCAACTTGATCAGACCTAACTCTGATACAATGAGAAGGAAAATCACCTTGAGTCTTCCCATAGCCAGAAGAACTTAGTTTAGATGTTTGCTGACTCTTTAACTTCAGATCACTAGTGAAACACAGTATGTAAGGGAAGCACACACACACACACATCATCATCTCAACCCTCAAGTCCTTGTGCATTGTAAGTTAATTATGGAACCTGCCGGTGAGACAGTTGGAGCCAAGATTAGCTTGGGCTACTCCTGCCAATTCCGAGATTCAACTCGGCTCTCCTGGGATCCTGCATCTCCTTTTCCCTAATGGTCATTGGGAGTCTGCAACAGAATGGGACAAGGGCAAGGCAGGAACTGAGTCAAGTTTCTCAGGGAAGCTGAAACACGGATGGCATTTACAGACCTGAAATTCCACTCCGAGATAGGGCTGGGCTGTGTAACCCAAAGTGGCAAGTGTTGAGTCACAGGATTCTGAATAATGACTATGAGGTTCAGCCCACAGTGGGCGAATTCAGTTACAGGCAAGGGCTTTTGAATCTATAACTTCTACACACCATGGTCTTGAATTATACACATATTTGATTTATCTGTTTCAACTGTGCACACTGGCAAAGGATGGTATTATAATAATGATGATGTTGGTAATAATGGTAATGAAAGAAGGAGGGAGATGGAAAACAAGACAAAATAAAACAGGGAGGGAGACAGAATCACAATGAACAGAAAGCAGGTGATTCTACCCCCATTTCTCCACTCCTCTGAATATTTCCATGATTGCATGTGACATTGGAGACGGAAGTGTGCTGTTGGAGTCTGAGTCTTATATTAAATATTCATATTTCTCCTACCACATGTTCCATAGAAGCAAGTCAGCAATGTCTTCTGTGCTCAAGGAAGGAAGAAGCAATCTGTCTGTACAGTGGAGGGAAAGCAGGATATGTTAGATGAATGAGAAATTCTTACTCTTCAACTTAAAACTTTCCCAAAGGATTTTGGAGGATGATTTGGACTTAATTTTAATCTTGAGCATAGACTTCAGAACTGACTATGATTAAGACCAGATGACTAGCCCTCTGCACATCCGCTGCAAACTCAGGGTGGCCTTCACGTCTGTATTACAATGGACTGTCATGAGCTCAAAATTAGAGCAGATGATATTATCTTCATTTTTGCAGATGAGAATAATGAGACTCAGGGAGTTACCAACCAATTAGTAACCAGGCCCATGACTAAAATTTCATGGAGGCATTTTTCACTTCCTGTTTGATGCTCTGTTCTAGAATTTTCCTTCTTAGTCCTGGAGATTTCCTCTTCAACTTGCATGGATTATGCTCAGGTTTCTATTTTCCGATGGCACACTGTCCCCAGGAAAAACCAGTCCATGAATCCCACGCTTGCTGACTCCTCACAAAATGTCTATTGAATGGTTCTCAGGCAGAAATCTAAACCTCTATTTCAGAAACCAATTCCATGAAGTCAGACTGGCAAGATTTAGTAAGAAGAAGAGCCAAACACCAGGCCATCTAACTGCGGTCTAGTCCCAGGTCCGTCTCTGATTAGCTTATGTGATCCTGGGAAACTTAGCTGCCTCAGTTTCTCCCTTGGTACATAGGGAAATAAAGTCTCCCTGGCCTGGCTCACAAATTGTTGTGATCTCTAAATGAGAAAGCATGCATGAGCCTGTTGGGTAGTGTGAAGTGCCATAAAGGGAAAGATCTTGACAGAAGCTAGAGGCAAGCCATACAGGGGCTCTTCTGTTTCATCTGGCCAGAGTCTTTCCCACCATGGAGGGGGGCTCTTTCCCCACTTCCCTTTCTCAGAGTTCCATGTCCCAGCATCAGGAAGAAGTTGCAAGTATGCCCCTCACTGCCACCAAGGAGGAAGGACAGAACACTCTTCTGAAACTTTTTTAACCTGACTTAGAGCCTTGCCTGTCATCCTTTCATCCATCCATCTATCTATCCAACCACCCATCCATCCATCCATCCATCCATCCATCCATCCATCCATTCATCATATATTTAATGAAAACCTATTCTGTGAAGAACTGGAGATATGGAATTGAAAAACAGGGTTTCTCCCTCAAAGGATCTAGTCTAGTAGGGAGAGTCTGCACATAAGCTGCTTCAGAACAATCCAACTGGGTGTCGGTGTGGGCATGGGCGCATATGCTTCTTGAGAACAAGCTTTGATGAGACTGTAGGACATAACTAAACAGACTGAAGAGACTTTTCTGAGAGGGCCACCCTTCTGTGGGATCTGCAGGAAACATAGAATCATCCAGATAGCACAAGGGAGATTACTCCCAAGGGAGCACATCCCTGCTGCTTCCTTAGCAGTAGGGACCATGGCTCAGCTGCAGGTAGGAGTTTTCTGTGCACTGTGACGTTGAATTCTCACAGGCTGCAGAGGAAGGCACCTATACCCACTGCCTATAGGACACAGAACAGAGGTACAGTCAGGTAAAGTATCTTCACAGGCTCCCTCAGCTGGGGAATGGCCAGGATTTCCAACCAAGTCTATCTGAAGTCCGGGACCATGTTATTAATGACGATTCAAAGCTCCCAAGTGGAGGCTCCAGTAGTGTTTTGTTTAGAACCACACAGAAAGTGGTTAAGCTGGAAATCACACCAAGTGCTGTCTGGTTCCAAACCTTTTGCCCTTAATTCCTCTGCTGTTCTGGAATACAGAGGCAAATGCCACAGTTTAGGAACAATCTTTTTGAAGATTATTCCATTCTTCTGCTAGGACTGTCAGAAAAAGCACCGCAGACCAGTGACTTCAACAACAGAACTGCAATGTCTTACGGTTCTGGAGGCTGGACGTCAGAGATGAAGGTGTCAGCAGGGCTGGTTCCTTCAGAAAGCTATGAAGAAGGGTGCTTGGGTGGCTCAGTCGTTGGGCGTCTGCCTTCAGCTCGGGTCATGATCCCAGGGTTCTGGGATTGAGTCCCGCATCAGGCTCCCTGCTCTGCAGGTAGCCTGCTTCTCCCTCTCCCACTCCCCCTGCTTGTGTTCCCTCTCGCTGTGTCTCTCTCTGTCAAATAAATAAAATCTTAAAAAAAAAAAAAATAAAAAGAAAGCTATGAAGAAGAAGGGGGGGCCATGCCACTCCTCTAGCTTTTGGGGATTTGCTGGCAATCTTTGGCATTCTGTGGCTCGTAAATACATCATTCTGATTTTTGCCTTTGTTCTTCACATGGCCTTCTCCCTAGGTGTGTGTGTCTCTGTATCCAAATTTCCTTTTTTTCTTTTTTTGTTTTTAGGATACCAGTCCTATTGGATTAGGAGCCCATCTTCCTCCAGTATGACTTTATCCTAACTAATTACACTTGTACCGCCCATATTTCCAAACATAGTCACATTCTGAGGTCCTGGGGGGTTAGGACTTCAACATATGGATTTTGGGGGGACACAATTCAAACCATAACAGTCATTCTGCATTGTTGAGGCATACAATGCATGCAGATGAGTTGCAGGAAATGTGTTTAGAGAGTCAAACAAGGGCGAATCATGGAGTGCGTTGTAGTCTCACTAAGGAGTTTGTGCTTTGCAGACAAGGAGCAGACTACCAGCCCTGCGCTGTTGCGGCTGCTTCCACCAGAGTGAGCATGCTGCCCTTAAGCTACAAACAGCCTTGTTTATTCCCCCTCATTTGCTTCCACGAGGACACAAGCAGGAGCACTTGACTGACAGCCATTCTGCATAATTGACTAAGCAAGAATCTGGCTGCTGGCGGGCTCTCGCTCTGCATATAGGATCCTCACGGGGGCGCCGTTCCAGGAATCTGCCTGCCAGGCCGAGCCCTGGGCCACCTGTGTGTCTTGAATCATTCATTAGCAGGTGTCCTTGTCTCAACTTGCAAAACACAAGTGTCTTGAGCAGGGAAGAACACACCATAGAGAAGTGACGGAGAACTCCAGTAAAGCTGCCTGTGAGGGGGCATCGATCAGGCACAGGCTTTGGGGCAAAGGGAATTAATGAGCTTCTGCTGGAGTGACACCCTGGCTCTCTGCTGTCAGGACAGCACCCCATATTACCCGCCAGCTTCTGTCTCCACAGAAGGCCTCGCTTCCACACCGGGCTTGAGTCATTATCATTATCTTCGGAACAGACTCTCTCCATTCTCTTTCGCAGATGCTTACAAACTGGAGCTAATTTTACATGTTACCAACTTGGAGTTTATTTTGGGCTCCAGAAGTTTACATTTAGGTCTGTTAAAAAGCATAACCTGCAGGGTTGTGTGTATGCATATGTGTGTGTGAAACTCATCAAGCTCCTTTAATAACTCTGAATGTGAGTTATTTCAGACTATTTTCAATGGGTTGCTAATTTCGTGCCAGAATTAAAATGGAACTTTAAACCAAAGGAACTTAAAGATCAATGACTGATTTCGTTCGCTTTTCACCCCATTCCTTCTGTTGACGACTTTTCGATGGTTATTTTTGATCCTATATATTTTTGTTTCACCAAACTTTGATCTCTCACACTCTATTCACAGTTATAAGAGATGGTGTTGATTGAGCATGTTATGTTCTAATTTTTGTAGCAATTCTGCAAGTTAGCTCGATTTTACAGAAATTAGAAAACCGAAGTTCATAGAAGTGACTTATTTTACCAAAGGACGCATAGCAGGAGAGTGGCAGAGTGGACATCAGGATTCACGCTTCTTTGTTTCGAGGCTGGCGGTGTTTTCTTGGGGGCTGCAGGGTTATGCATAGTCTGAGTTCAGGCTCTCCCTGACCCTGGTGTCCCAAGGTGCAGAGTGGAATAAATCCTGTGATGAGTGGCATCTCCAGGGCAGCCAAGGTGCTTAAAAAACTCCTCAGCCCCACTTGAGCAAATCAGAATTTGAGAGGCCTGGGAATGGGCACTTTCTATGCACTCCCCACAGGGCTGTGATGATCAGTAGCCCTGTGATATACTGATGTAGCAGAATGATCAATAGACTGGAAGTCAGAAAGCCTGGATTTTGCTTGGATTCTGCCATCCGCTGGGTGTTTTTAAGCAAACAGTTAATCTTTCTGGGTCTTGTGTCTGCATTTGTAGAACGAGGACAAAAGTCATTTAGTTGTAAGGATAACAGGAAATCAAATTTCCGAAAGCATTTTACAACCTGTAGTAAAGTACAAATGATAGTTATTAGTATTCCTGAGAAATCACACTTAAAGCCAACTTTTGCTTATTGGATCACATCCCCCCCCGCCCCCGCGCCCAGTAAGTTCTGCCATTTCAAGAAAGTGTTCCAAAAGAGAAAAACAAAATCTTGGCTTAAATAGGGGATAAAAATAATATTTAAGGATGGCTTGATTCTGGGTTCAGAAAGGATTTATATGTTATGGTCCATAGTTTATGTGTTTGCTATTCTCCCCTCTTACTTTAGCAAAGAATTTATCACATTTAAAATCAATCCACTTGCACTTTACACATATTTTGCATATCCATCAAAACAAATAGAACCAAGTCAATGAGTATTTTTGCTTAAAGCTGCTGCTGACCACACTTCAAACCTCAAGCCCAGGGTATCCTGATACCTGAGTCCATCTTGGCAAAGCCTGGAGTCATAGTAGGAGCCTTGGCTAGGTGGGGTTTGGAATTATCTGTCCTCAATCCAGAGATGTGGTGTTAATTGCCATGATTATGGCTCTAAAGGCCGAAAGGCCTAGCTCTCTGAGTGCATCTTCCCACCCCCCTCCAAATGAACTTTCCTTATCTCCTAGGTTTCTTAGTTGATCTTTGCTTTTTTTTTCTTTAGTTTATTGCAATATAATTCACATATAACACATTATTAATTTAAGGTATGCAGCATAATGATTTGATATACGTATATATTATGAAGTGATTACTATAATAAGTTTAGTTAACATCCAGCACCTCACATAATTACAAATGTTTGTCTTCTAAGATCTACTCCCTTAGCAACTTTCAAATATACAATATGGCATTTTTAACTTCGGTCACCATGCTGAACATTACATTTCCAGAACTTGTAACTGGAAGTTTATACCTTTGGACTACCTTTATCTGTTTCCCCAATACCCACCCTCCAACTCTGGCAACTACCAATCTGTTCTCCATTTCTATATGAGTTTGCTTCTTTTAAAATTCCTCATAAAAGTGAGATCATATAGCATTTGTCTTTCTCTCTTTGACTTATTCCACTTAGAATAGTTCCATTGAGTTACATCCATCTTGTTGAAAATGGTGGGGTTTCCCTCTTTTTTTTTTTTTTTTTGTTACAGCTGAATAATATCCCATTGTATATGTATGTCACATCTGCTTTACCCATTCATCTACTGATGGACACTTAATTGTTTCCATGTCTTGGCCACTGTAAATAATGCTGCAATGAATGTGGGGGTAAAGATATATCTTCAAAATGGTGATTTTTTTGTCCTTCGGGTAAATACCCAGAAGTAAATATCCAGACTTGCTGGATCATATGATACTTGCATTCCTAGTAGTTCATGATAGTTCTGATTTACCTTGCAAGTTTTGTCTGAGTAAAGACTTGGCTGTGACTCAAATCTCCAATCCAGGACTCATCATCCCCCTTCTCTGGGGCTCCATGCCCCTTCTTGTAGCCCCTGGAATCCCCTCAGACAAGGAACCATCATCCAAATTAGGCATATCACTTTGAGCAGGAAAGAGCCTTATCGTGATCCCAGACTCTCCAGGCCCATTCCTTGATGGGAAACTTTGACTCTGCACCCTTTCTCCTCTTACTTATTCAAGCACATGGCTTCTGAGCTGTTTCCCTTTCCTGATTCATCACTGTTTTTTCTCTCATTACATCATTCACAGCAGCATGCAAGCATGCAGTAACTAACCTAAAGCTACCAGACAGAATATCTGATCTGTAGGACTTGTGGCTACTCCCCCCGTTTCACCATGTGTGTTTACAATAAAACTCTTTAAAAGTGTTGTCTTTACTCTCCACTCATCTCTCTCTCTTTTTTCTTGAACCTACTGTTATCCCACCACGTCATGAAAATACTCTTGTCAGTCTCTACCTAATGATCTCTCTGTTGCTAAGTCCACCAGTGACATCCACTTCTCCAGCCATATGCCTGACAGCAGCTTAATACAGTGGTCCACTTCACCTTAGACCCTTGTCTTTACTTGGCTTTCAAGATTCTACTCTCACTTCCCCTCCAACCCCACTCACTTCCCCTTGTTTCTCTCCTCTCTCCTCTCTCCCTCAGTCTCTAAACCCTTAGAGAGTTAGACCTGCTACCTTTGTCTCTCTATCTCCCCCAAGTCAGATTTACTGTGAGATCATTTGCATACAGTAAAACTCCCCCTTTCTTGATGTTCACTTCTGTGAAATTTGACATACACATACATCCGTGCAACCACCACCACACTCGAGATATAGTGCATTTCCATCACCCAGAAAGTTCCCTAGCGCCCTTTTATAATTGATCCTCTTCATCTCCCCAAGTCCGTAGCAGGAACTAAGAGATAGATAGAGATAGGTAGAGATAGAGGTAGAGATGATAGAGATAGAGATAGAGACAGACACAGAGATAGAGATTTTTTTTTTTTTTTCCTGTGTCTTTTCCTTCTCCATTATGTCATGTAAACAGAATCATTCAATATGCAGCATTTTAAGTCTGGCTTCTTCTATTAACATAGTGATATTTGAGATGCATTCATGTTGTATGTATCTATACTATTGCTCAGTTAAATTAGGTTGTATGGATTTACCACAGTTTGTTTATCTGTTCACCAGTTGCCAGGCATTTGGATTATTTCCAGTTTGAGACAATTATGAATAAACGCCCTTGTAGAGATTGTTGTCTGAACATATATTTTCATGTATCCTAGGTATAATAACTATAAGTGGGATTACTGTATCGTGTTGTACATGATATAGTAATGTTCCACATTATGACAATTCAGGTTTCTCTATATTTTTGCCAGCACTTGGTATTGACAATTTCTTTCATATTCTAGTTGAGGTGTGGTGGCAACCTAAGGTTACAAAGATTTTCTATGCTTTCTTCAAAAAGTTTTGTAGTTTTAAGTTATATATTTATATCTCTGATTAATTCTTATTTAGTTTTGTGTATGGTGTGAGGTTTTGGTATTTTTTTTTTTTTCCTATTACTATACAGTTGCTCCATAACCGTTTATTGAAAAGACTAACAATTCCCCAGCTGAGTAGCCTTATATTTGTTGAAAATAAATTGACCCTAAATAAGTAGATCTATTTCAATTTTATTGATCATATGTGTATTCATTAACCCAGGCCTCAGCAAACTCTGGTCCATTGCCTCTTTTTGTATAACCCATAAATTAAGAATAATTTTTACATTTTTAAATGGTAAAAAAACACAAGAATAATATTTCATGACACCTGAAAATTATATGAAATTCAAATTTTAGTTTCTATTGTCTTATAGGAATGTAGTCACATTCAATCATTTACATATTATTTGTAGCTGCTTTCATACTGTAATGGCAGAGTTGAGTAGTTGCATCAGAGAACCTACCACCCACCAGCCTAAAAATTTACTTTCTAGCTCTTTAAAAAGACACTTTGCCAACTCTTGTTTTAACTGATAAAACATTTTCTTGATTACTGTAGCTTCACAGCAAGTCATAAAATGAGGTAGTGTGAGTTCTCCAAATTTCTTCTTTTTTTTCAAAATTTTTGGACTATTCTAGTTACTTTTATTTTCCACATAAATTTTAGAATTAGTTTGTTGATTGTTTTAAATGCCTGCTTGCATTTTGATTGAGATTATGTTGAATCTGTAGATTAATTTGAGTAGAATTGACAGTTTAACAATATTGATTTTCCAACCTATGATCATGATACATTTCTCTATTTTCCTAGATCGACTTTGGTCACTCTGATCAATATTTGTACTTTTCAGCACATAACTCTTGCACATACTTTATAAATTTTTACAAAATAATGTCGTATCCTTTGATGCTATTTAAGTGGTATTGGTTGGTGAATTTCAAATCCCATTTGTTCATTCCTAGTATAGAGAAATAAAATTATCTTTTCAGTATTTATCTAGTGTCCTATAACCTTGCTAAAATGATTTATTGGTTTGAGAAGCTTTTTTGTAGGTTTTTGGTGTATTCAATAAAGACAATCATGTTGTTTGAAAAGAATATAGGCTTATTTATTCTTTTCTATAGCACAACTTTTTTATTTTATTTTATTTTATTTTTATATTTTATTTTATTTTATTTTATTTTATTTATTGCATTTGGTAGGAATACCAGTAAGATGTTGAATAGGAATTGAAAGAGCAGGCATCCTTACCTTGTTTCAATTTTAGGAGGAAAGCATTCAGTCTTTCACATTATTATTAAAAATTATGTTAGCTGTAGGTTTTTGTAGGTGACCTTTATCACCTTATCATTGATAATGTTTAACTTCTAGTTTGTTTAAAATTTTTAACATAAATAAGTGTTGAAATTTATAGAATGATTTATCTGTGTCTTTAGAGGTAATCATATATATATATTTTTTCTTATTTAGTCTATTAATATGATGAATTGCATTAATTGATTATCAAGTATTGAACCAAACTTAGATTTCTGGAGTAAAATCAGCTAGATCATCATATGTTATTCTTTTTATATATTGCTGGGGGGTTTTTGATAACATTTCATTGAGAATTTTTCCATCTATGTATGAGGGATAATGGTCTGTAATTTTTATTTTCTATGATTTTTTTTAATGGTCTGAAATTTCTTTAAAAAATTTCTTTGTCTGGTTTCATTTATAGGGTAATACTGGCCTCATTGATCAAGTTGGGAATTGCTTACTCTTTTATTTTCTAGAAGAATTTATATAGGACTGGTAATATTAATTCCTTAAGTGTTTGATAGATTTTCCAGTGAAGTCACCTGGAAAATGGAAATGGGTAAAAATAAAAATTAAAAAAGAATGGTCTACTTGCCATAGAGCTCAAATAAAACTAAATTCAGAATCAAAAAATTTCAACATGATTTGGCTTGACCTAGGCTTTTTGCCAATCCAGAAATCACTGCTATATGCAGGTGAATACACTGGTTGGCTTAAGCACAGAAAACATGTCCTCCCTATAACTGTACCAGTCTCATTTAAAAGACTAAGACTGGAGAAAGAAATTTCCTTGGTGGAAAATAGGGCATAATTCCTAGAGGAAGGGTGAGTGGATGCTGAATGGCATAAACAGAAGTTTCTGTAAATCACTAGTCTTTTTTGCTGCCAAATGTGCAGAACTAGGGGCCAATGTGGGGAAGTCACTGAGAGACATGGAGGGCTATTCTAAGTATAGGAAGAACTTCATAACAATCAGAATGCTCCAAGAATAGAATAGATGATCTTTAAAAAGTGGTAAGCTCCTCATCCCTAATGGCATTGATATAAAAGTTTGATAATTGCCTTCAGAGTTACAGTAGATTAAATCAGGGGAAAGCATATTTTCATTTCAACCAGATTCCATCATCAACCATCATTTCTATGATTCTGTGATTCAAAGATATCTGAAGTCAATGTAAAATTACTCAGTAAAGGAATTGTCTGGTCAAGAACTTTTGTGGATATTCAGAGACAAGGCCATTTTAGAGCAAAGTGGACAGGGAATGATGCTGGAGATGAGATTTAATCTGGGTCTGGAAGCATAGGTAGACTCTGGAAGTAGGAGCAAGCAGGGGAAGAAGGAAGGGCATTTAACATGTATTGAAAAGTTGACCAAAATTGCTTGTACTTAGCATAGTGCCTGACGCTTTGTAGATACTAAAATAAGTATCAACAACATAAAGAATAGCCAAGTGAATAGATGAACATACGTTTGGAAGTAATAAATAAACCAATTTGGCTGGGGTTGGGAGCTTTATATAAGAACCAATTTATTGGGAGAAAAAAATATGTTGATACTAAATTGGAGAGGTCCTTGATGGCATACTAATTAATGTCTAAATGTTTCAATTCTCTATGGGGAAGATAAAAGGAAAGTAAATGCATGAACATGTATCAATGAGCAATATTTTTACCCTCTCATATTTATCCAATTTTTTTTAATCCATTGGTCTAGCATTATTTTGTGTTTATTGCATTTAAGGTTTGTTTAGGTTTTTTTAGAAGATTTTATTTATTTATTTATTTATTTATTTATTTATTTATTTATTTATTTGAGAGAAAGAGGGAGGGAGAGATGGAGTACCTGGGTGGCTCAGTCAGTGAAGCATCTGCCTTTGGCTGCCCAGGGTCCTGGGATTGAGCCCGGAATCAAGCTCCCTGGTCAGTGGGGAGTCTGCTTCTCTCTCTGCCCCTCCCCCCCACCACTCATTCTCTCCCTCTCTCCCAAATAAATAAATAAAATCCTTAAAAAGAGAGAGAGAGAGCACGAGTGGGTAGTGGAGCAGAGGGAGAGGGACAAGCAGACTCCGAGCACAAAGCACAGAGTCCGACATGGGGCTTAATCTCATGACCGTGAGCCAAAACCAAGAGTCAGATAATTAAAAGACTGAGCCACCCAGGCAGCCCTGCATTTAAGCTTCTGACCTAACTCTTTCCCCTGAAATAATATCTAAGACATTCTGAAATAAGAAGTATGGCTTTATTTTATTTTATTTTATTTCATTAATTTTATTTCATTTAATTTTATCTTATTTTATTTTTTTTAAGCTTCAGCAGACTTTTTTTTTTAAGTTGAGTATAGTTGACATGCATGTTATATCCCAGTTACAACATAGTGACTCAACGAGGCTATACATTCTGTTGCGCTCATCATGAGTGTAGCTGCCATCTGTCACCATACAACACTATTACAATGTCTTTGACTATATTCCCTATGCTGTGCCTTTTATTCCTGTGACTTATTCTTTCCATAACTGGAAGCCTGTATCTCCCACTCCCCTTCACCCATTTTGCGCCCCCCCCCCGGAAACCATCATTTTGTTCTCTGTATTTATAGGTCTGATTCTGCTACTTGTTTGTTTGTTCATTTGTTTTGTTTTCTGGGTTCCACATATGAGTGAAATCATATGGCATATTTTTAAAGTCTATACATATTTGCAATTCTCTTTTACTGTGTGACTTTTAATTCTTTTCCATTCTAAAATAATCTTTGAGATTTTTGTGTGTTTCTTGTTGCTTCTGGTGATTAAATTTGGGGAAAAATTCTATGGGAGTGTAGTATTTAAACTTTGAACTTTCTTGTTAATATGAAACCATATTCTTTGTAGCCTCTATTATTCTTTGCAGCAGATATGCATTATTGTAATCTATGAAGTCAAATACTTTTATCTTGATTTTAAATGTCTCTTTTTTTCTTTCTAATGTCCATACCCAGAAACATTTTTACAGAAATTCTGTGACAAAGAAACTCAGTTTATATAATTCCATGAGACATTTAAAATGTTTTTTCATAATCTTTCTGAATTTGCAATAAGTTTCAAACAGTATATCAATAAAGTTAATTTATTTACCAAAAGGGTGTTTTGGAAGGAAAATATTGGATTACTGATTAGACAAATTGGTTTCTTGAACTTTGCCACTAAGTAGCTGGAAAACTTTGGGCAAACTCCTGTATGCAATTCAGTTGCCTATTTTACAACATAAAATGGGTTAAAATAAGCAACATTAAGAACTTAATTTTATGATCATTGTACCTCATGATGTTCACTGTAATGAGTTATAAAGGGGAATAAAGATTTAGGTAAAAATATTGCAGGTAACTTTGGACATGTTGAATTTTAGACACATGTTATGTTTTTAGAAATGACTCATAAATTCTTAAAAGGGAGGTCAGGGAAGAAGACAGAGAAATAATAAAACATGGTAAATATCTTAATTCCACTGTCTTCAGGCATAAAGGGTTAGTGTCAAAAATTTTGATGGATACCTAATATTCTTTCCTGTATAAGTGACTAGGTCTTTTTATTTGGATGCCACAAGTGTTTTCCTTTCTTTTATATAGTCTTGTCATGCAGCTTATATTAAGACTGCACAGGGTTTGGGACGCCTGGGTGGCTCAGTCGTTAAGCGTCTGCCTTCGGCTCAGGTCATGATCCCAGGGTCCTAGGATCGAGCCCCGCATCGGGCTCCCTGCTCAGCGGGAAGCCTGCTTCTCTCTCTCCCCCTGCTGTTCTTCCTGCTTGTGCTCTCTCTCTCTGACAAATAAATAAATAAAAATCTTTTAAAAAAATTTAAAAAAAGACTACACAGGGTTTAAACTCACTGTGTGGTGTGTGTATTTATGTAGTTCTAAGTTGATTTTATTTTATTTCAAGAAACTTTCTTAAATTATAGTCTCAGAATTTATTATTTTTTTAAATTTTCTTCAAAACCAAACCCCTATTAAAGGTTTACTAGATTTTCTTTGTTTATTTTCCATAGCTGACATGTTTGCCTTGAGTTTTATTTATCTCTAATTTTTTGGGAGGGGGCTTTAGGTTTTTTTGTCATTTCTGTCTTGTGTTTTTTAAAGATATTATCTGTATTTAATTTAGTTTTGTGTTCTAGGTAGGTCTTCATTTATGAAATGAGTTTTAAATTTGTTTTGTGAGTTGTCAGCTCTTTTTCAAAATCTTCCTTTCCTTAAATCAATAATCGATAAAATTTATCTGCTTTTGATTTATGGTTTCTTTTATAACTTCTATCATTTTCCCAATATCTTTAAGGTTTCTAGAAATGTTAGTTTACAGATTTTTTACCTGCTTCACAGAATTCTGGCAGGATTTCATTATCTGTGCCAACTTTATTCTGCTCCTTATACTATTTTTTCTCATGATAGCATCATACATAATTCTCTTCTGTTCCTTGTTTTTACATGATATGAGTTTTCCTATATATGTGGCTTCAAACTTTCTGATAACTACACTCAAAAGAATTTTTTTTGGGCACCTGGGTGGCTCAGATGGTTAAGCGTCTGCCTTCATCTCAGGCCATGATCCCAGGGTCCTGGGATCGAGTCCCGCATCAGGCTCCCTGCTCCTTGGGAGCCTGCTTCTCCCTCTGCCTCTCTCTCTCTGTCTCTCATGAATAAATATATATATTAAAAAAAAAAATTATATTCTCTTTTCTTTCTTTCTATTTTGCCTTTGCCTGTTTTACTCAAGTCATAGTTCCCTACAACAATCCTCCATGTGGGGCTTTGTCCCACAACAGAAGTTTGGATTGTTTGCCGAGGGAGTTGGCAGGGCTCAGAGGGCTCCATCACCTCGCTTCCCTTCCCTTACTTTCACATGTAAGCTGGAAGTCTAGAGAGCCACTCCCAGTTTGGGTTGCTACTCTCACACTTTCCACTAAGTACCTTTGGGGGACTCCATGAGGTACTGCTCACATTTCCCTTTCAGGAACGGAAGGCTCATTCTCCCGTCTGCTAGGAGCATTGCCAGAGATGACCCTTAACTGTTAGCCCTCTGTAGGGATTGCCACAGCCAGGAAAAATCCGTTTCACCGAAGATCATACGGTCTTGTAGGATTCACCCAGTCTGTGACTGATCAATGGGAAAGTATAATAATGTCCAGGCAGCCTGACATGGGGGCACAGCTGAAAGTCTATTCTAGTGCCAGAGCTTCCCAGGAGATGGGTTGAAGCTGTCTTAACTGTATCACAGCTGGACTTCTCCCCTTGCCCAGCCTGCCTCCAGTGTCTCTTCCACAGGCTTTGACTCTGGGAGCACCTTCTGATAATATCTGTTATGCAAACAATACCCTCCCCTGTCTCCTTCTGGGTGAGTATAAACTGCAATATTATGGTGATTTTGCAGCTTTTCTGCTCTTGGGGCTTCCAGATGCCCCATTTTTCTTCCTTCTGCTTTTTACCTCGCAGGTGCTGTTGGTGTCACAGGGTCTCACAGCTGTTGGCGGTTTGTAGCTACCTGCTTATATTTTTGAGGTTTGTGGACATACTAATCACCTGGTTCTATTGTAGAAATTGTCTGTTGGTTTTCATGGTGGTATCCCCGTTTCTCTCCTTGTTTTATCTGGGGATGGTTAGAGTTGAGTTCTAAGGGTTTCAAAAACTCCATTTTTCCCACCACACTATTTTCCCCAGTACTATCTCCCACTGCACACTTTTGAAATTATCATAAACAGAAGGATGAAAATGAGGTGGTGACTTGAGGGGAAAGCAGAGTCAGCAGGGATGTTTTAAGATAAGAGATTGCCATTAACAATATCCCTTAATTTAACACTAAGTTGGATGCTAAGGAAATAAAGTAGGAAGTTCACTGAATATGCAGTCATAAGACCTGAGTTCAAGTTCTGGTTTTGCCAGGTGCCTTATAATCTGAGTAAATCGCTTATCCCAATTAAATATCAGTTTTAGTATCTGAAAAATGCAAATACCTTTCCTGACCATGTCACAGGAGCACTATGAGACTAAAAAGGCAATATTTCAAGCGGAAGCTCCAAATAAACATGAAGCAAGTTAAGAGTAGCTTTCTATCCGAAAGCCCTGTACGATGGGCACAATTTGACTAATTCAGCTACTGATGAAATTGACACAAAGCCAATAAGCCAAAAGAGATTGGCATATGTTAACTCCAGCAACACAGTTTCTCCAGAAATTCCAAGAGGGATGAAGGAACATCACTCGGATTTTTCAGTTACAACATCAAAACCTCCAAAGGGTTCAAAGACAGGTTTTATAGGGGTTAGTGTATGGTAAGCACAGTTGACTGATGCTGTTGATTTCAGAATGCAAATGTGTTTGTTTTAGCAAAGGGAAAGAAGATGAATGAAGGGCAGAAACAAAAGAGCCCATTTCTTCTGTAAATCTTTCAGTGAACTTGCAACAATGAGGACTTTCTCTCCTGGGAAGACAAGGTTCCTAGGAGGGAATATGAAAAGAAAAATTAAAGGAAAGGAGAAAATAACATAAAAGAAAATAACCTTAGGGCTTCGAGCTATGTCCTCATTCTTGGCTCTGTTTTGTATCTTAATTGTTGTTGTTTTTATTTCTATTTTTTTATAGAAAGTTTTCTGGAAAAGACACAGTGTTTTACGATGTAGGCACTCAATCAATATTCACTGCAGAGCATTTGGCTCCAAGCATTTTTGCATAGTAATTTTGCAAATTATTTTTTTTAAATAAGCCATTGTCATGTAACCGAAGGCAGAATTTGGGAGCAAAACAGATAATTTTACTAAGGAATATTGGCAAAAATCGTATAGAAAGAACTTCTAATCATGGGATTTGGTATGATAAGAATACATATGATTTCTGGTCATTATTTGGACTTATGCAAGATTGAATGATCCAATGATTTTGAAGATTCATACAGATAATCTCATCCTTAAACATTTTTTGTGATGCTATAATCTTCTACCCCAACAGGGCCACCAGTGTAAGCCACAATAGATCTGAAATAACAAGTTGCCACAGGTAGCTAAGACAACAATAACTGGGATTAAGACCTAAGATTTGAGATACAGAAACAACATCTGTGGCTTGTGTCCAGGGGCTCATGGGTGGCTCAGTCAGTTAAGTGTCTGCCTTTGGCTCAGGTCATGATCCCAGGGTCTTGGGTTTGAGTCCCATGTCGGGCTCCTTGCTCACCGTGGAGTCTGCTTCTCCCTCTCCCTCTGCTCCTCCCTCTGCTCCTCCTTCCAACTCATGCTCTTTCTCTCAAATAAAGAAATAAAATCTTAAAAAACAAAAACAAAAACGAAATACTGTGTCCACATGACATTAACAAAGGTGACTTTTTCCATAGAAAATCATAGAGAGCAGTACAATGTCACCGACAATGAGGAAGATAGAAACATGACAATACCAAAAGGGTGAAGGTTTTCTTCCCTTTTTTCATTTCCAAGAATACCAAATATTGAGCATAGGTTATAGAGTAAAAGAAACAACTTTGAACATAGAACTGAGGACATATGATAGAAGGAATCTAGATAGGTCATAGAAGGGCTCAAAAAACCAGAGGATGATTCTCCATGGAGAAAGCACGGGAAAAACAAGGTCCCAAGTAAAGGAAACTCATCAGGAAGGAATTAAAAACAGAGACTTGCTTTAGATGATCATGAGTTCAGTGGTCTAGACTGTGCCAGAAAAATTATATATCTGATACTGACCAAAAAAAAAAAAAAAAAAAAAATCTTGAATTTGATACCAGAGAAACATTATCAGTGATTAGCTTGGAATTCTGGGGAAACAAATAGATCCTTGAAGTCTGGAGTCAGGTAAATACTGTTTAATTTATAAAAAAGAAGAGCAAGGGTGGACACAAAATATTAAGACTTGGCACAGTATTTAGCATAATGTTTATCACAGAGAATTCATCAGGAAAAAAAAAAAAAAGAGTTTGTTGAGTGACCAAATGAATTAGTTCCTAGGTAAAAGGCAAGAATCAATTAAAAAAAAAAAAAAAACAGCATTGGTTCATGGAAAATGAGTCCATGCAAACTAAACATTTTTGACAGAGTTGTTAGACTCAGAAATAGATACATATTTTTACCTGGATTTGGCAAAAATCTCATGGTCCCATCATGCCCAACATATAGAAATGTGGGTTATATGACAGTATAATAATTTAATTCATAGGTAATTGCATAAAGCATAAAGACATAATTAATAAATCAATGTCAAACTTGACAGAGGTCCCTACTGATGCCTCTGAGGATCTTGTTTTTAAACCTGTTATAGTCAACATTTTAATTAAACACTGATCTGATTACAGATACATGGAAAGTTGTAGATAACATGTAATAGGAAGTGTTAACTCTCCTGAGTGATAGAATCAAGGTTCTCCAAGATCCTGACAGTGTCTTGTGATTATTCGGCTTACATGGATGATTTTTCTTTTTAAGGAACATGGGATAGCCCCCTTCTGTTTCCTTTGATTGAATGTTGGAGATAAGCTTAAGAAGCCAGCTATTTGCTGTATTTTCTCTGGCTTCACCTTCCTTCTTTGAAATTTTAATATCCACATCTAGTATCCCCATCAGAGGCATCTTGTCTCAAGACTGCCATCCTAAAATTTAGATTTCCTATTGGATCATATCATATACTCTCATTCTGTTAATTTAGTCATTCATCCTTTCACTAATTCATCTAAAATTAGCCAAGTTCCAACATCGTGCTGGAAAAAGTGAAATTAATATGATAGTTCTTGTCCTTCACGAGATCGTAACTGATAAGGATGAGCACCCAGAGACATTAATAAGTAATTATAACATAATATGATGAATTAAATGAGAGAGGTAAACATGCAAGTTACAGGAAACAAGGACCAGAGAGTAGGAGATACTGGGGGAAGAGCCACAGATGGAGGACCAAAAGTTTCTGATAGATGTTAAAATTAAATACAAAAACTAAAAAACAAAACAAACAATTAGCAAAAATTAAAGGCAGAAGTAAGGGTTAGGGTTTTATGGTTGTATAAAAAGGCATCTCATTCTCTTAGAAACAGAAGAAAGCAAAGGCCCCTCTTCTTCCTTCTTCACAAAGCACTTAAATTTGCAGGCTATGACCCAAAATCTTGGCCAGCACTCTCTCTAGTGGTGGACCTAAGAACTACCCCTCTGCAGTATCCTAAATTGTAAGAACATGAGTAGGATGATGCACATGAAGATACCCAGGACATATAAAGTAGTTAATTATTTGTTGAATCTGGGTAAGAATAAATACATTAACAATATAGAAATATATCCTCCAATTAATTCCAATGAATAAAAAAATTGTATCAGTGAGATTTCACCCAATGAGAAGCAACACCAACCAAAAAACAAACTTGCACAGATATTCTGGGACTTAGAAATTTACACCAAAGTAAAGGGGGATATGGCACAGGAGAAGTCTAATTTGATTCCCAGCTAATTTACTAGTTTTTGATGATAACAAGTCATTTCAACAATCTGTACCTTAGTTTCCTTAACTGATGTGTTGGCATTGACCATGTGTCCCAGTTGACCTGGAACTGTTTTGGTTTATGTCAGTTGTCCTAGATAATTGTTAATAACATCTTATTTCACTTCCTAAAGTCCTCCATTTGGGTTATAAACTACATAGTCACCTGTATTGCATGATCTAAGGGTAATGTTCTTTTACCTTCATGGGAAGAATGCAATGAGAATGGGGGAATGGAAGTGTGGTCATGACGTAGGTGCTTGGTTCTTGCTTAGTGTATTTTTACACTGAAATTGTCCTTTTGCAGCTAATCTCACTAATGACCATGATTAATGTTTCTTTCTATCCTCACTGTGTCACATCAGGAATGAACGGAGAGAGTGTGGGCTGTGGGTCTTCTCATAAAATTAATAAAGTTAGCTTTACCCAGGAAATGGGAAAGCCCTCCTGAATCACACATTTCTTTGTAAACCATGGGATCTTGAAATCTTTTTAAAAATTTTGCAGCTTTCACAAATAATTGTGAAACATGGACATTTCCACTAAAATTGAAAAGGCATGGAAAAAGAAATAAAACCTGGATAATGAATACCCTGTATTATAGGTTTGTGCTAAGCTGGGCATCCCCACAGCTGCACATTCAGTTCCTCTAAAAACACAAATATGAAACAACCTTAATATTCTAATAATAAGTAACTAGGAGAGTCAATTATAGAGCATCCATACAGTGGGACACACTGCAGTCACTCAAAATGATGGTATGGAGCTATATTTATTGACATGGAAAATTGCTCATAGCATATTATCAAGTGAAAAATACAGTTGCTGAGAAGCAGGTGCAATATATTGTAAAATTATATAATATATAGTTTAGGTGTTTATGTGGATATAGAAATGTCTGAAATGTTCATCAAAACATTAATAGTGGTTTCTCAGGGTGGGGTGATTTAAGAGGGCTTTTACTTCTTTTCCATTTTTTCAAGCAGTAAGTATATTCTCTCTTAATAAGAACAAAATATATGGTTTACATAAAATTATGAAAGGTGTATCTCTTCGATTATAGTCTCAGAAGTTGGAATGACCTGTATGAAGATGATGAAAATAAGTGTTGACTTAAAGTAGTTGAAATAGCTAAACCTACACACAACTACAGCTTTCTCCTCCATAAGCACTGAGACTTCCTGTAGTTCCAGTTCTTACAGCCACCCCTACCCCCAACCAAGAAGCAAAGAGGACACCCTAAATACTAACACCACAGCTCCTCTGGATGCCAGGCTTGAGGATGATCCCCAAGGCCCCCGGCCTCTGGCTAGGGCCCCCTTGTGTAGACCTGTCCCTTTGAGTGTGGGCTGGACTTGGTGACTTACTTCTAACGAATAGGGTAAGGCCAAAGTGATTTGTGTGATGTGGAGATGAGGTCATAAAAAGCAGTATGGCATTGCTTTCTCTCTCTCTCTCTCTTCCTCTGTGTGTGTGTGCGTGTGTGTGTGTGTGTGTGTGTGTATCATTCACTTTGTGGGAGGCAACCTGCCATGCCATGAAAACTCTTAGTAGACTTGAGAGAGGTCGAGAGGGTGAGGAACTAAAGTCTCTGGCCAACAGCCAGAGAGGACTTGAGGTGTGCCAAAAACTAGATGACTGCAACCGTAGACAACAGCCTGATGCAATCTCATGAGAGATCCTCAGCCAGAACCACCCAGCTAAACCTCTCCTGGATTCCTGACCCACAGAAGCAAAGTGGGATAATAAATGTTTATTGTTATAAGCTGGTACTTTTTTTTTTTTTTTTTTTTGTATAATTAGTTTCAAAGCAATGGATAACAAATATAATTCCAAACACACTTAACAAGATTTCTGCCTTGGAAGTATTTAGTTCAGGAACCCTAATCTTAGCCAGCTTTTTCTTCCATACCAGGCTCCTCCCTGCTCTACTGATAAAAAGATTCCTTGAATTGGCCATTAGATGTTTTCTCAATATCAATTAAATTTCTTGTTCCCAGCACTGGGTATCTAAGTCAGATAGCTCAAAACCATGTGACAGTTGATTTGAGTTGAACGCTTGCCTGGAATTGGGATTCCAGATGCATTGCTTGTTCTGACCTCTGACCTTGTTTCCCTCAGGGGCTCTTCCTCGAGAGCCGTCCATAATCCACGTGTTCTTTTCCACATGTACTTCTACAGCTGATAACTCAGAATGTAAAGCACATCTCTTCCTGGGATAAGAGCCCAAAGATTATGGGGTACTTTGTCATTGGAAATGTTGATGATTTACTATTAAATTTCAAAACAAATAGGAAAGCACTTCCATTTTGGTTATGACGGATAATGGATTTTGGAGTTATTCTTTGTCTGTAAAAGCAACAATGACAAAAACTGGATGAAATATATGAAAATATTTTTAGGCCTTGGCAACAGAGATCACAGGCTGTGGCTCATAAGTGAAACAAAACACAACAAAGAAACAAAAACAGATGAGACAAATAATAAGCAAATAGCAACATGAAAGACTTAAATCCAGTTGTGTTAATATTTACATTTTGTGTAAATGGATTGAACATTCCAGTAAAAAGCAGAAATCTGCAGACTAGATAAATAAACAAGACCTGATATTGTGCTGTGAAGTCAAGCATACTTTAAATAGAAAGATGCAAATAGGTAAAAAGTAAAATGAGGGGAAAAGATATACTCTGCAATAATTAATCATAAGAACACTGAGTGGCTATAGTAATATCAGACAACATAGACTTTAAAACAAGGAGTGTTGCCAGAGATAAAGGGGAGGATTTTATGATGATAAAAGTGTCAGTATTTCAGGGAGATATAAAAAGCCTAAAATGCATCTAATACTAGAGCTTTAAAATTATTGATTAAAAACTGATAGAACTAAATTCAGAAATTTTTTACAAAATTAACAATTTCAGTCTGAGATTTTAACATCTCCCTCAGAAAGAGGGATGTCTATTTTAGAGTAGATTAAATACCAGTAAAGATATAGAAGAACTGAAAAATATTATTAACTAACTTGATCTAATTCATATTTATAGAATAACTGAAAGCATATAATGCATAGTGTTTTCAACTGTTACAAAAATTCACCTAGTTAGTTCATATGGTGTACCATAAAACAACTCAGCACATTTTTAAGAAATTACATTGTACAGAGTCTGTTCATAATAGAATTGTATGAAAACAACAATTTAAAATATCTGAAAAATTGTCAAATATTTGGTAATTATATGAAAAGTCTTTAAAATAACCCATGGATCAGGGTGCCTTGGTGGCTCAGTTGGTTAAGTGGCTGCCTTCGGCTCAGGTCATCATCCCAGGGTCCAGGGATCAAGCCCTGTGTCTGCTCCCTGCTCAGCGGGGAGTCTACTTCTCCCTCTCCTCTCTGCTCATGTTCTCTCTTGCTATCTCTGTCACTCTCTCTCAAATAAATAAATAAAATCTTAAAAAAATTAAAAAAAAATAAGCCATAGATCAAAGAAATACCTTTTAATGTTTAGTACTATTTAGTATTAAGTAATACAAAAAATAGAATAATACATGATAAATATAATTTTAAAATAATAAATACACAATAATTTATGGTATACAATGAATATTTATAATATTAAGACACAATGTGTGGGATGAAGCTAAGCATTGGTTAAAGGAAAATCTATACCTTCAAATAATTCTATTATAAAAGAACATAGGTCTAAAATTAATGATCTAAGCTTAACCACTAAGAAGCTAGAGAAGAAAGAGTATATTAAATGCAAATTAAGTTGAAGGAAGGAAATAATACAGATAAGGGCGGAAATACATAACAAATAAGAACAATAAAAAAGTGAACGAAAGCCAGAATTGATTATTTGAAAAAGGAGTAGTAAGGTCAATAGCCTATTAGCTAGACTGATCAAGAAAGAAACGAGATGAAACAAATCACCAGTATCAGGAATGAAGGAGAGGACATAACTAAAAATCCAACCAATAATAAAAGAGACCTTAAAGATGATTGTGGAACCCTTTATGCCAATAAACATTCCTGTTTAAATAAAACAGAAGAATTCATTGAAGGCCCATCTTGCCAGAACTACCTCAAGAAGAAATAGAAGATCTGAATAGCCCTATATCTATTACAGAAAGTTAATTTGTATTTAAGTAACTTCCCACAAAGGAAACTCCAGGCATAAATGACTTCATTGGTGAACAGTGGCAAATCTTTAAAGTACTATTCAAATTATTACAGAAAATAGAGAAAGAAGCACTCCCCAACCCATTTTATGAGGCATCATCAACTAGGACATCACAACTGGACACACATTACAATGAAAAAAATCTCAAAACTGATATCTTTCATGAATGGACACAAAAGCCTTAAGCAAAATAATTACTAACAAGTAATTTCTGACAATATATAAAAATGATAATGCATCATGATCAAGTCAGATTTGTCCAAAGCATGCAAGATTGGTTTAACATTACAAAATAGATGAATATACTTCACCATTATTGGCAAAGAAAAAGAGAAAGACTACATAATCATCTCAATAAATGCAAAAAATAATTTGATAAAAACTCCCAGCAAACAAAATATCCCATTAAAAGAACAATGGATAAATAAATCGTGATACATTTATACAGAGAGATTCCACTCAGGTATATACATATTTATATATACATATTCATTTCTGAGTGGTATTTCACTATATAAATAAATAAATATATATATCATATATATGCCACATATACATTTATATATGACAAACTACTGATACATGAAATAACACGGATGAATCTTAACAACATTATGTTGAGCTGATGAATTCAGACCAAAAAGAGTACATATTGTAAGATCCCATTCTGTTATAGGCACAACTTAATCTATTGTGATGGAAATCAGACCCAGTGGTTGCCCCTGGGTAGGAGATATAGGTCAGATTTTCTTAGGAAGTAGTAGCTGAGAATTTTCTGGGTTGTTGCAAATGTGCTCTGTCCTGATTAGGGAGGGGTTACATGAGGATATGCATATGTTAAGAAATATTTCAATGTCTCTTTAAGTCTGTGTATGTCATTGCATTAATCAGCTCATGCTGCCTTAACAGAATACCACAGACTGTGTGGCTTAAACAATAGAAATTGTTTTTCTTATATTTCTGGAGGCTAGGAGTCAAAGATCAAGGTGCCTTCAGAGTTGATTTCTCATGAAATCTCTCTTCCTGTTTGTAGACAGCTGCCTTCTCCATGTGTCCTCACATGACCTTTGCTCTGTGAGCACAGAGAGAGAGCGAGAGTGCAGGCATCTCTTTCTCTTCTTGTAGGGACAACAGTCCTATTGGATTAGGACCCCGCTCTTATGACCTCATTTCAGCTTAAGGACTTCCTTATAGGGCCTATCTCCTAATGTAGTCATATTAGAGGTAAGGGCTTTAATGTATGTATTTGGGATAATTTTAAAATAAGATTGGGGAAAGATGTGTTTATATTCTTTGGGGATTTTAATTCTAGGGATATAAAGACTTTATTATACTCAGGGTCACATTTTTGTAAACGAGTAAAGTTAAAAAAATGTTCTGAAGTATTAATCAAAGGAAGCAGATGCAATGCCTAAAACAACACAATTGAGCCATTTGACATCATTGGCCTTATTGGCAATAATATTTAGTTAGGGAAGGAGTCAGGTATGAGGTAACTTCCCTTTACGTAAGGCTTTGATTTGGCTGGGTTAATGCAAGGCCACCTTTACCACTATAAATAATTCTCACTAATCCATTTCTCCTTCTGACATGTTAGAGTGATTTTCCAAGATTCTACATCAATCACCCACCTCCACTTTTACACATGTGAAAAATTACTATTTGATAAAATCAAACTCAATTCTATAGTCAAAATGGCACAGGAAATAAGCTCTTGAGGGCTGGACAAATTTGTGAAGTTCAAAATATTAGTACTTTAGTCCTCCCTCGCCCCCCCAGTAGGGATCACTGTGTAGAGGTCCTTGGGTAATGCCTTCCCAGGCTTCCCACCATGAATATCTCCTGCGTTCAATAGGAGAATCAAGATCCTTTCTTCTGTTCTTGCACTAAACCTATCCTGAGCACACCCTCTGTTTCTAAGCACCATGGCGGGTGCTGGAGGTAAGAGATGAGTATGTTCTCTGCCCTGAGAATACTCACGCATAAACAGATCACGTCATGAGGTGTGGTGGGACTCTGCCTGGGACAGACAAGGAGAACAGATATGTGAGCTCCCACTGTTAGGGTAAACTGTAATTTCCTTGGTAAGGATAGACTGAAGAATGGTAAGAGAATTCCAAGCATGAGAGACTACAAAGCTTGGAAAGTGCATGGCACAGGTTCTAGAACACAACGGATCAGTAAACCTCTGTGGCAGACAAGAGAAGGTAAGGAGAGGAAAGGTAGGGAGAAAACAGACTATGTTATCAGTGTTGAGTGTCACGCTAAGGAATTTGAGCTTTTTTTTAGACCTCAGGGAGCTCAAGGGAATTTTAAGCAGAATCATGTAATGAGATTTTTTTCTCTCAGAAAGGCTGGAGTGTCACCTATGTGGAGGATAGGTTGCCAAAGATGTAGCTATGAAATCATTGTCATTGTACAGTTGGGTTCTAAAGAGGCCAGCACTAGAGTTTTTGCAATTATTCCATTAATTGATTCAATACTTCGCGGAATACAGGGACCATCTAATGAGGTAGGTGCAAAAGTTCTATCAGAGAATGTGTTAATATCACTGTCCTCTAAGAATTTATAATCCACTAGAGGAGGCAGACAGATGATGGGCACTTAAAAAAGTCAGGGGCCCTCTGGCATTTTTCATGGTTCCTCAATCTTTGATATTTTTAATGAGCAAAATAATCAAAATAATAACTTCTCACCTTTATTAAGCATTTTGTAATTTCCAACTAGCAAATCCTTGCATGTTTTCTCATGTGAGCCTCTGTAAAGGAGGGAGACATCCTAGAAAGGAACTGGAATTTAGCCAGAGAAAATGACTTGTGTGAAAGACTAGTAGTAGTCAGGAACAGAGCTAAAGACGGTGTTGTCATTTTGAGTTTAGTCTTTATTCCAGTTCATGCACAACTTCTCTTATTAACTGTTCTTCAGCATCTTTATTTCCTATGAATCTTCAAATCCTGATTATTTACCCAGCACGAGGCCCCTCTGACCTCTCCTTTCCCATGGGTGTACCGGGGACTGTCATCCTCCTGGTTGTTAAGCGGCTGCCTGGCTCTGCTAGTGTCATCTGGGCATCCTGATTCCTGGTTGTCTCACCAGTCTCTGACCCAGCGTGTGTGTGCCCTGGATCCCGGGGGCCCTCCTTTGCCCCTTTTGACGATCTTCCTGTGACAAATGCCCTTGAACTAATTGAAGAGGACTATGACAGATTGGAGGGTTTCTTTTCAAAATCAATATTCCATTTAACTCTGAGCTTAGGGCTTTGGATTCCACTTAGGTCTTTTGTTTCCTTTTATTTTTTAATGGGCCTCAAGTGCAAGTGTATTTTTTATAATCCTTGGCCATGAACTTTATCATTGGTCCATGGATTACTCTCTTCTAAAATTTTTAAAAATAATTAATTACCTTGAAATAAGGTTATAAACATCTATGAATCCACAAGTCAAGGCAAGACCTTCACAATAACTGTAAGGAATCTTCTTGAAACTTTTTCTTACTTTACCCCATGCAGAGTGACCAGCATCCCAAAGTCTTTGGTATCATTCTTTTTCATTCCCATTTTATTGTTTTATACATTCAAGGAATTACTTATTTTTAAATGAATTGTTTTAAACCTTCTAAAAAAAGAATTTGTTTATGTTGTACACAATATTTTACAGCTTAGTTTTTCATTTAGACATATTGCTATGGTTCATTTATATTCCTATTTGTTGCTGTACCTCATTTATTTTTAGGGATAAAGTACAATTAACTAAATATGCGACAGTTTATTTTTCTGTGATCCTGTCTATGAGCACTGGGTAGTTTTCAGGTTTTTGCTAATTTCAAAGATGCTGCTGTGAATAATATTGGATTTACGTCTGGTGAACATGTTTAAAAGGTTCCCTTGGTTCTGCACAAAGAAATAAAATTGCTATTTTGCATGGTATTTAAATGTACAACTTTAATATAATTTCTAACTATTTTGAGGGATTGAACCAATTTATACATCCATCAGCAATATATTAGAGATCCTGTGATTTTTTTACTTTCCAACACTTGGTATTGTCACACTTTTTAATTCTTTCCAATCAAATGAGCATAAATAGTAGCGTATTTTGGTCTTAAACTAATGGGACTGAGTATTTCCTTGAGTTCTATACACCATATGAGTTTTCTATTTTATGACAAAACTCTTTAAATTGTTTGCCCATATTTCTGTTGGGTTATTGTGCTTTTCTTATTAACTTGTACAAGTTCCTTATATATTTTTTGTTGCTTATACTAAACATATCTTCTCTCAGCTTGTAGCTTAAGGAATCAGCATGGTATAGCTGGAATGAGTTTGGAGACAGACTGACCTGGTAAATTCTAGTGTTGGCACTTACTCAGTATGTAACACAGCTAGTCTGTGGTTAATCAGCACCTCTTAGATGAATATCGTATACAAAGTGTTTATATCATAAACAAAGCCTTTCTTATCATATGCAAAGTGGTCATGACATCATGCTGATAATGACAACTAGGAATCAGAGCATATAACTGACCCTTATTAGATATCAGATACTGTGCCTGGCCCTTGGGAGACACATCCTGACCTCACAGTGAGTACAGTGTAGTGTGAAGAGGACGAATCAACAATTATGAGCAGGTCTAACAGTAATTGATAAGCCTAGGTGCTTAGGTGCTCTTACATGGGCCAACCTAAAAATGGACTTTGCCAGGGAGGGCTGGCATTCCAATCCTTCATGTATTCAATCATATGTTCATTCATTCATCAAATATATAATGAATACTATGAACCAGGTGCTTTCCTAAGTACTATATTATTAGTGTTATAGATAGAGTTAATATGATTTAGTAAATGATTCAACTTTGGGGAAGAAAGAAAATAAAAAGTTAAAGAACTCCAAGATTTACAACTACATCAACTGGTTTTACCAGGAGGGTTGCCACTGGCTAGGCTTCATTCTAATCCCCTTTAATTCAGAGTACCTAGCCCTAGTAAATTGTCTGCACTTTTGTAAAATGACGATGGCAGATTAGATTTTATTCTTAACTCTTTACTCTCTTCCTACAATAGGATTGTATGTCGCATCGGCTGTCACATGACTTGCCATATGGCAGGAGTATACATCCATGTCTTTCTGACATGGGTTTGTCCATGTGACATGCTTGGTCAATGGAATGTGAATGGACTCGATGTTTTCCATGTTCAAGTAAGCACTATAGCTACCATCTTTCATTTATTGGGTCAGTCCCCCTTGCCTCTCTGCCCTCAGTCCAGGGAGGGAATGCTCCCGCAGTCTGGGTGCCAGAAGGAGCAGATGCATGGAGAAGAGTTGAGCAGAGCTAAGCAGAGCTAACCAGAAACGCTGATGTACTCCTGCTTCTTCTTCATGGCGGCTCAAACATCACCTCCTCCAGAAAGTCTTTGCCACACTTCTTTATATCTCCCTCCTCTCCCATCTGACTGTGTTCTCCTTAAAGTCAGAAACCCATCATTTTCATTTTTCTACATTGTCCGCCAGCATGATGTTTGTTTTGGAGGAAGCACTCAGTGAAAGGTTGTTAATGAATGGATGGATGGATAAATGACAGATGAACAAAACAATGAATGAATGAGAGACAGGGGGTACCCAGAAGACAGGACTTGGATTCATGGACAAACTTTCCAGTGTTGTTTTTTACATACATTTAATTCCAAGCATTGACTTTTGTAAATGACTCAGTGATCTATAGGAGAAAAGTAAATGGCGACTGGCCTGGCCTAGGGAATGTAAATATTTACATAACAGAGTTTAAAAAAAAAAATGTACACCCCAAAGCATTTTGTCATAACAAACACATCTTGGCAGTGATGGTTTCTTTTACTTTAGGATCATTCATTTGGTCAGTCAACAAATATTCATGGAGTGACTCATGGACTGTAACCCTAGTTCCTCTTAGAGCTGGGGTAACCAAGTGTCCGAAAGAAGGAAAGTCTGGTCTTGTTCAAAACTAATGACCCGTGACTGGAAAATCAATGATTTTGGGGGGATAGGGACTTCCTGGAAACAAAATAAGTTGTTGATAGTCTGGAAAACCCTGGTTTTTATTCTTTTAGGTTCAACATTGACAAAAGAGAGCACCTTCTGCACGGAGGAGAATCAGAACTTTTCTAGAGTGTTTGGACACATGTATGAATGTGTATGTGTGTAGGTGTGTGTGTCTGTGTCTGAGTATAGTGTGTGTGCATGTGTCTTGTGTGTGTGAGGGAGAGACCCCAGACCCAGGAATTCCAGCTAGCAGAGCGAAAGTGCACTTCACCAGTATCTATTCACACACACCGGTGATAAATCTGAACTTCCTTTTGAAGTTGACAAAGTATTTTAAAATTTATCATTTTGGGCTGCCACATCTTACTCATTTTCAGAAGATGTAACTGAAATTAATATAATGACTAGTGGATTGAGGAATTTCAGTGTGTCAGCCTCTGATCAAAGTGCTTTATAGGTTTTAACTTGGTTATTCCTCATATCAACTCATATAGGTTTTAACTTGGTTATTCCTCATTAGCATAGATTCTATTAATAACTATTCATATTATTTTGTTAATATTATAATCAATTAATATCATCAGCATTAAAAAGGTGAGGAAATTGAACCATAGGGTATGTGAGTGACCTGCCTAGGGCCACACATACCTGGCAAGTCATGGCCTTAGAATTTGAACCTAGGCACTTTGGCTCCAGAGCCAAACCCTTTCCTACTCCAAGATATTGATGCTATCTCATCTATTATCATCCAAGCTGTAAGTGGAAAATATAATTTTAACTTTTGAATCAAAATCTGGCACCTTTATCTTCTTCTTTTTAAGGCTCATAGCCCTGATAGCAATTATAGTTTACAAAAGTGCATTTATTGTTCTTTATTTGCAGTCCAACAGATGGATCAAACAAGTAAAATTACCCTCCTCCACTTCACAGATGGAAACTGGGGCTCAGGCTCAGAGTGTTCAAGAGATTCACACCGGGTCATACTAATAGTTAGCAACAGACCTGAGACTGGAAACCAGGACACAAGATTCCTAACCTGATATGCAATCTATGGGCCATGAGTTCATGCTATTCTCAGCTAGCTTTATCTATGGACATGGTTTCATTTCTAACTTCACTCTAATAAAATGGTAAGTTAGATAAACCAAGGTGACCCAGAGTTCCTCTACAAACAAGCCATGATCACAGCCCCAGTTATGGTGCTGGGAGCAGACAGCTTGGAAATGGGCAATGTAGGTGACAGCAAAGTTTGGAGATATGCAGGTGAGAATGGCACCTGGAGGCCCAGTGGGCCAATATGTTGGTATCTCAAAGCAAATAGAAACAATGGAGTGTTCACAGTGCTGAAAGCCAGGGAGACTAAAGCCCACAGAGGGAAATGTGCAGTCTCTGTTGGAATTAAGTGAGAAAGACATTGATAGGTGCCATTTAATTAAAAATGCTATATCAGCCTCATGGTTGTTAACTCTTTCATAAGGTAGCTTCACTTCTGTGTCTGGTTAAATATAGCCCTCCTTTGCACTGAGATCACAGACTGATCCATTTCACATGCAAATTATATACAGTTGACTTTCACTGTGCTGAGCTATGCTATTGCCAAGTTATCTCAAGTTCAAGGCCTATTATATAGCTTTGCTGAAGTTGCACAGACAATTTAGGGCTAACTTCAATAGCTAATGAGTTCAGTTGCTTCTTTTCTTTTCAGTCAGTTTTCTCTTACACTATTAGCTATCCAGTTATTCCAACTACAAATTCCAAACCTAGATCTGTTAGTTGCCTGACATTTTCTAGAGCCCGCCCACAGACATATTTCCCCTGGTTCCCTACAAAAGTAATAGGATTAGTATCACTATTTCTGTTTTAGGGAGGAAGATACCAAGACTGGGAGAATTTTAGATATTTTCCTGAGGTCACACAGTGAATGTGTAACCCACTCCGATGAAAATGCAGGAGTTTGAGGCTTTCTCTTCTGCACAGCACTGGGTCCTGATCATAAAGATGTGGATAATCCTGCCAAAGAGTAGTGAAAAATCTGTATTTACAAGGGTCTGAAGTAGTTTGGATTCTACACTCTCATGCTCATGTTAGTTCAGTCAACTCTCTTAATGCCATTATCTCAGAGTGACCAAAAATAAAATTAAACTGATTCTCCTCAACAAGACTTGCTCTTGGACCTTTGCCTATTCCAGCAATCTCATCTCCCACCCTTTCCTTGTATGCACTGGACCTTCTGTCACGCGGAATGACTTGTAATTCCAAACCACCACCCTGTTCTTTCCTGCCTCTGTATCCACTGTTCCTCCTGACTACACTGCCATCTCTACATCCTATGCCTGATGAAAACCTACTGTTTGTGTTTATTCAGATCTTATGTCAACTAATCAAATATACCCTTTTGGATTCTCACTGTCCAGGTATAGTGCTAGGCTCTTGAGAGTCTAGATAGGGTGACCAGTTAACCCAGTCTGCCAGGGATTGAGGAGTTTCTCTGGTTTAAAGACTTTCAGAACTAAAAATGGGATGTTCCTGGGCAAAGAGTTGTTTATCCAAGATCTAAAGGAATAAGTTGACTCCACAGTGACAACTTCTCATCCCTGGGCATTCAAACATCACCTCCTCCGGGTTTCTTGGTTTTTACCTCCACATTTATTCATTGCTCTAATTGTTTGCTTTAAAATTGATTGCCTATACTTTCAACGTCATCCCGATCAAAATACCAATGGCATTTTTCAAAGTGCTGGAACAAACAATCCTAAAATTTGTATGGAACCAGAAAAGGCTCTGAATCGCCAAGGAAATGTTGAAAAAGAGAAACAAAGCTGGGGGCATCACGTTGCCTGATTTCAAGCTCTATTACAAAGCCATGATCACCAAGACAGCATGGTACTGGCACAAAAACAGACACATAGATCAATGGAACAGAATAGAGGGCCCAGATATGGACTCTCAACTCTATGGTCAACTAATCTTCAACAAAGCAGGAAAAATATCCAATGAAAAAAAGACAGTCACTTCAATAAATGGTGCTGGGAAAATTGGACAGCTATATACAGAAGAATGAAACTCGACCATTCACTTACACCATACACAAAGATAAACTCTAAATGGATGAAAGACCTCCATGTGAGACAGGAATCTATCAAAGTCCTAGAGGAGAACATAGGCAGTAACCTTTTCGACATAGGCCACAGCAGCTTCTTTCAAGACACATCTCCAAAGGCAAGGGAAACAAAAGTGACAATGAACTTTTGGGACTTAATCAAGATAAAAACTTCTGCACGGCAAAGGAAACAGCCAACAAAACAAAGAGGCAACCCATGGAATGGGAGAAGATATTTGCTAATGACACTACAGATAAAGGGCTGGTATCCAAGATCTATAAAGAACTTCTCAAACTCAACACCCAAAAAACAAATAAGTCAAAAAATGGGCAGAAGACATGAACAGACACTTCTCCAAAGAAGACATACAAATGGCTAATAGACACATGAAAAAATGTTCATCATCATTAGCCATCAGGGAAATCCAAATCAAAACTACATTGAGATACCACCTTACACCAGTTAGAATGGCAAAAATGGACAGGGAAGGAAACAACAAATGTTGGAGAGGTTGTGGAGAAAGGGGAACCCTCTTACACGGTTGGTGGGAATACAAGTTGGTACAGCCATTTGGAAAACAGTGTGGAAGTGCCTCAAAAAATTAAAAACAGAGCTATCTTATGACACAGCAATTGCATTCCTGGGTATTTACCCCAAAGACACATATGTAGTGAAAAGAAGGGCCATATGCACCCCAATGTTCATAGCAGCAATGTCCGCAATAGCCAAACTATGGAAAGAGCTGAGATGCCCTTCAACAGATGAATGGATAAAGAAGATGTGGTCCATATATACAATGGAATATTACTCAGCCATCAGAAAGGATGAACACCCAACTCTTACATCAACATGGATGGGACTGGAGGAGATTATGCTAAGTGCAATAAGTCAAGCAGAGAAAGTCAATTATCATATGGTTTCATTTATTTGTGGAACATAAGGAATAGTATGGAGGACATTAGGAGAAGGAAAAGAAAAATAAAGGGGGGAAATCAGAGGGGGAGACTAACCATGAGAGACTATGGACTCTGAGAAACAAAATGAGGGTTTCAGAGAGAGGGGGATGGGGGGATGGGTTAACCTGGTGATGGGTATTAAGGAGGGCATGGAGCACTGGGTGTTATATGCAAACAATGAATCATAGAACACTACATGAAAAACTAATGATGTACTGTATGGTGACTAACATAACTAACTAACTAACTAACTAACTAACTAAATAAATAAATAAATAAATAAAATAAAGTTGCTTGTCCATCTCCTAAAAGACTCTGAAACCTCGTTTGGGAAGGCCAAGGGTGTGGATCTTGTTTTACTCATCCTGACTCCTGGCTCTCAGCCTGGTACATAGTGAGTGTTCTTTAAGTGCTTACAAGTGATTTTGTAGGAGGGACCATGCATTCCCCCAAGGGACTCAAGAATTAGATAGTCAATGTTTTGATAAGACGGGAGAATTTGGTGCCCTGTGAAGGATAATTTTCTGAACTCTGGTATGTTCCATTCCCAGGGTCCTAGAAATTCCTTTAGGAAAGCAAATTGGGACAGAATCAGAACAGATAGTAATATAAAATAGATAACATCTGAAAGGGACACAAATAGGAAGGACTTTCAAGAGAATAATTAGAATGAATAGAGATAGTGTGTGTGGGGGGTAGAATAATGAATGGTCTAATTAATGCATTTTTAAATTTTAAAATATGTAACTATTACAGAAAGGATACAGTGATTTTCAGGAAAGAAATGGCTACATTTAGCCACACGCACACACACACACACACACACACAAATTCCCCTTGCTCAGATTTCACAGGCAAGTGTCAGAAAAAGTCAAGAGTTGAGTCCAAGCTTACACAAACTGTTCCAGAGAACTGGTGCACAGGTAAACCCCCTAATTATTTTATAAGGCTAAGATAATCTTGGTATCAATCAGGCATGGACAAATGATAAATAAAAATTATGTGACAATTTCACTTATGAATGTAGATATAAAAATTTTAAACAAAATATTAGCAAACTGATTCCAACAATTTATGAATAAAATCAAGAGTGATTTGAGTGTTTTCCAGGAATGCTGGTATGGTTTAATATTAGCAAATATTTTAAAGTAATTCACTTCATTAATTCATTAAAGGAGATGCATCATAGAATCACTTCAACAGATTCAGGAAAACATTTGCTAAATTAATTAATTTAAAAAACTAATATAAAATGTGAAACTGTGAGGAAAAAAATATTTATAGGTAAGAATTTTAATAATCCTGGATCTCAGAAAAATAATATTTTACACATGATACAGAAGCACAAATTATAATATAATGAACTCTATAACAAAGACATCATAAAAAAGTGAAAAGAATTTGTCATAAACTGGATTTGTAATACATATAGCCAACAAAAAATTAGGGTTCACAACTTATAACAATTTTGGCCCTTACCTCTGGTTCAACACTAGCACATGAATATAAATATTTGCTTATCTGCCCCCTTGCCACCTGGAGATGGTGAGCAGCAAGTTATGAGCTGGGTCTGGATCATTTTTGCATCCACAGCACCCAGCACAGTCCCTGACACATACTGGTTCACAGCCAACGTTTACGGAATGATTAGAAGGTACGAGGCACTGTGCTGAATCCCCTTCAGTGGTTTACTCATGTTCAGACATCTACACCACTGCAGGCTTTAGATTGAAACAATACAAACTATTTTAGTCAGTTCAGGCTGCCTTAGTGGAATACCATACACTGGGGGGCTTAAATAACAAACATTTCTTTCTCGCAGTTCTGGAGGCTGGAAAGTCCAAGATCAAGGCATGGGCAGATCTAGTACCCAGTGAGCCAGTGAGGGTTCTCTTCCCATTCTGCAGTTGGTGGTCTTCTAATATACCTTCACATGGCCAGGAGCAGGGAGGGAGGAAGCAAGCACTCTGGTGTCTTCTTATAAGGACGCTAATCCCGTGATGAGGACTCTACTCTCATGACCTAATTGCCTCTCAAAGGCCCCACATCCTAATATCATCCCTTTGGGGGGTAGGGTTTCAACATATGAATTTTGGGGAAACACAAACATGCAGTCCACAAGTCAACTAGAACTATTTTAAGTGGGAAAATGAGGATGATTCATAGATTTCCAGGAAGACTGGAGAACCAGACTCTGAAAATGGTGGGAGGGGGGTCAGGGTTATTAGCCAGAGCCACAGGGCAAAGAGAACTAGAGAACCAGTCTAAGGAGAACCTGAGGGCAGTAGCACCTGCTGTCAGTTTTGCATGTAGGACCCCCACTGGGTTGTGCACTATTCCTGGCAATTTGATATTCTTGCTCAGCTTGCTGCCCATCAGGAAACAGAATTTTTCACTCTGATCGCTGACCCTAGAAACACACTTCTGGTCTGTTGAGGGAATTTGCAGACCTTCATCCTCATTTCCCTGGGAGCTTGGAAAGTTGAATCTGGACCCTTATTAACCTGTACTGACAGGCAGGGGTCATGTAAACATTAAGTAAAGTACTTAGATTCTGAGCAACTAATAAAATGCCAGGTGTCCACTACATAGCCCTTCATCTTTGACCACTGAGACCCTATTTTTCTTCTAGGTCTAAGGGTATAGTTAGTTCAGAGAAGAGAAAGAGGATCTCCGATTCCTCTTAAGAATCCATCCTCAGCAACAATAGGCTCACAGCCCAGAGGTTCTCAAGATGGTGGTAATTCCTCTGTAGGAAGCATTTGAAAACATGTGAAGACTTTTTCAATTTATCATGAGACCTTACTAGAATTTGATAGTGGGAGAAAGTGAAGTCAAAGGACTCACAGTGAACAGAACTCTCCATGTGGCAAATTGTCCCACTTCATGTGCCCATCCTGCCTTGAGGAATTGTTGGGCCTTACCATCCATGAAGGGTCAGTTGTCACTGCAGCCAGGGCTACACTCAACAAGGGGGGCCCGGAGCCAGTTAACCGGGCCCTTGGGGGTGTCAGGGATACACTTTATCTGCACTGGGCAAGATGAAGGGAGAATAGATGGATCTGAAAATATTCCCAAATGTGGACCTAGAATCTGGTCTATTGTAGTTAACTTTCTCCTGAATTGAGGGGGCCTGTAGAGGGTAAACTAGTTCCCAGGGTTATAGACCTAAGAAGACCCCAGGCTCCCTAGTGTTTAATCAACCCCCCTGTGTTGGAGGGAAAGCTTACCCTTAGCTGAACTCATTAGCAACTGCATTTCCTGTTCTTTTTAATGTTATTTCCTGTGTGTGGTTTAACACAATACTCTCCAGATATTATGTAGCTGGGAAGATTTTATTCCATACAATTCCTCTACATGTGTGCTTTATAATACTAATAATCGTGTGTTTACAACTGTGGCCAATTTTAGGGACCATATTATTGGCTCTGAAATATATATATATATATATATATATATATATATATATATACACTCCTGAATATGTACAGTACTTATTCTTAGCATTTAAGGCTTTTCCTGATATTGTTTATGGGGTTGTAAAGTAACTAGAATTCTTAGTTATAACTTCCAGCACTCTTTTCCCTATAAGGGTAATAAAAAAGTCGTAACAATAATAACTAATGTTTGCGTTGTGCTTGATGGTTTATGGAACATTTTTGAATCTTACACACTGATGAAATAGACATTACTAAGAATGTCACCGCAGTTCATACAGTTCAAATCATTTGAGCAGAGCCATGCAGCTTACACAGGTCAGAGCCAAGATGTGAGGTCAGGTCTGAATCTTCCAAACCTGTGCCTGTCACTGTGCACCAACTTCTTCTTAGTGAATGTTGTCTTGAAAACCCAGGATCTCCGTCATACACAGAAAATCTAGGATCTATCTCCTTCCTTTTCAGGGGAAAAGAACCCTCAGGAATGTTTATTTTCTGTTCATCGAATATCCTTAAACTGGAAGAGACAACACAATAAAACCACCACGTAGTTAGATTAGAAATATTGTCATTTCTCGGGCGCCTGGGTGGCTCAGTTGGTTAAGCGACTGCCTTCGGCTCAGGTCATGATCCTGGAGTCCCTGGATCGAGTCCCGCATTGGGCTCCCTGCTCGGCAGGGAGTCTGCTTCTCCCTCTGACCCTCCCCCGCTCATGTGCTCTCTCTCATTCTCGCTCTCTCAAATGAATAAATAAAAAAATAAAATCTTTAAAAAAAAAAGAAATATTGTCATTTCTCTCCCCCCTGTTTACACAGTTACTTGCTGTAAGACAGTCATCCAACGAGAGATGAGAACACTGAACTTGAAATAGCACGAACACATACAAAACCATCAAAGGGCAACAGCGGACACATTAGCGTGTGCAGCCAGCGTTCTCCAATGTTTGATGATTTTCTGAGCTGTGCGATTTGAACAGCACATAGGAAGGGGGTGCTGGAAGAAAACACAATAGCTATGTTGACCTAACTTCCAAATAAAGGGATTTTCAGACTCCTTAAATAAAGGCTGTAGATTTTTTTTTTAATTTTAATTCCAGTGCAGTTAATATACAGTGTTATAACAGACACATAGAAATTTGGTAGAGAAGGCCAGCACTTAAAATATATGATCAATCCATTGAGGATGTCAAACCCTGGTGATGTAAACTAGACCAGAACTAAGCATTAAGATTCCAGATACGCCCCTTAGATGAGGAAAAGTCAAACTCATGTATCGCCTTTGTCAGAACAAAATTTTGCTCTAAGTATGTCGTAGTATTCAATTCTGGGTTCCTTAATGTATGATAATCATGAAATAAATCTTACTTTAAAAAATTTCCTCATCTTTTAAAATATAGGTTTTGGTCCAAACAAACTGTATATATTATTCCTGGGGAATATAGTAGAAAGGAATTTGGCCATATAAATATTTTCAAAATGTACAGAGAGAGCTAAGTTAATTTTTAGAATCTTCTCGATTAAAGAATCTTCTCCTGTAAGTTCTTTCTAATAAGTTAGCTCCTGTTAAGTATCAACAAAGGCAAACTGAATGCATTTAGCGTAAGTAAGCAGACATCAACAACCACAGAAGCCAAAATAGTATAGTAAAATCTGCCCCCCAATAACTTGTCCCTAGATCCCATTATGATAGTACGACTTTGGGGGTGTCTGGGTGGCTCAGTCGTTAAGCGTCTGCCTTTGGCGCAGGTCATGATCCCAGGGTCCTGGGATCCAGCCCTGTATTGGGTTCCCTGCTCAGCAGGAAGCCTGCTTCTCCCTCTCTCACTCCGCCTGCTTGTGTTCCCTCTCTCACTGTGTCTCTCTCTGTCAAATAAATAAATAAAATCTTTAAAAAAATAATAATATGACTTTCATATTGCATTCATGTATCATAATCACATTTTCTGATAGTAAACACTTTCTTCTTTTATATGATGATGAATTTAAATGTATCATGAAATCATTACATCACAGAGTTCTATAAAGAAATCTTAAAAAAACAATAAAAAAAAATTAAAAAAAAAAAAGAAAAAAGAAATCTTGATTTCCAGGAGTGTTATCTCATAAATGAGTTTGTGATGCATTGAACTAGATAGACATGAAAGATCTCCCACGGCAGCAGTGGTTTATAGTATCCAGTGTGCTTTCTGAAATCAGGGCTGTCCTAGCAAGTCAGTCCGATATGATAATCCCCATGTGCATAAATTGAGAGTGGTGAAGAATAAAGACACCCAGAAGATTTTCAGCATGACAAATCTTGAGAAGCGAGGAAGTGACTTCTAAAGTATGTTTGTTTGTTTTTTTTTTTTCCCAAACAGCGGAACTCCAAAAGCATGTACATGTATCTGGGCATATGGTAAACGCTTATGAAAATGCAATAACACTCAGCCTGCTGTTCAGGAGTGAGTTACTGAGTCTGTACTCTGTACCACACAACATGCGATTCACAGCATGACTCCCGAAGAGCTTAAGTGTCCAAGGTAGTGCTTGCTTGTGTAGCACACATTCTGTTATGATGCACCTGTTACTCCATCCTGTGCAAGTACCACAGAGAACATGGCGGGGAGTCGTAAGCTCAAAGCTCTAGGGTAAGTGGAGGAGACAGAGAGGTCAGGGTAGATGAAAGGGTGGGGACCAGAAGCAGAGAAGCCAGATAAAGCCTATTGTAACAGTGAAGGCGAGGTATGATAAGGGTCTGGACAGAATCAGTGGAAGTGGTTATGAAAACTTGAGAGCGCATTTGAATGAGTTTTAAATGATAAAGTAACATATTTTCTGCCGGATAAAATGTGGGGCAATTAATGGAAACATGTATTTCAGTATAACTTCATAAGTAAGAAAGAGGTATTTTAAAGAAGAGTTTGTGGGAAAAGGAGACCCTTGATTGGAGGCACCTGCGGGACATCCGAGGTAGAATAAGGTGGGCAGAAGTGACTGTCCACAGGAGGGCACTGGTGGGAGGCTTTAGGATCCCTCCCTCCCCTGCACCCCCATTCCACTCTCTTTCCAAGTCAGGATTTTCGTGTAGCAGCCACGTCCTTGGCAAAGGATATAAATTCTCCCTCACCCATCCCAGACTGAGGTAGAATGGTTGGAAATTAAACAGGATGTGAACTAGAATGCTTAAGAAGGATGGCCATGGTTGTATTTCCAGTCTGCATGGGGACATCCTGGTTTAAAGGGCTATCCAGCGTGATTATTAACAACACCTTCTTTCTCTTTCAAAAATGTCCCAAGTTGGTCATCTTTACTGTTTACCATTTTAGTGATGCTGGTCATTTTTACCTTGCATGGCCTCTAATAGTTTAAGGGCATGTTCACATGCATCATCTACTTTGATCCTTAAAACAACCTTATGGGGAGGTGGGGGCAGAATTTGCCCCCACTTTCAAATAAAGACCGGGTTTATTTGGTGTTTCAGCAGCTGACCATCACGTTGGATCTTCAGTGTGGAAGCAGGGCTTGAGTCTATGTTTCTGAGTGTACACTTGTGAATTTTTCCAGGCAGATCACATTATTTTCTTAACTTGATAATCTCGTGAATTTTTGACTTTATGATGGATAAGGTAAAAATCCCAAACACCGCAAACCAAAGGGATAATACCTGGCAATGCAAGGCAAATACTAACAGGAACATTGTAAGGGACCTGCCCTTGATTCACAAATCACAGGTCTATGCCCAGATGTTTCCTTTTGCTCACCCAGCCCTCTTCCTCCTTATCGGCCTGAAAGCTGCAGTCAGCAAACTTTCTTCACCCCTTCTGCCTGGGGAGGGCAATAGGAAATTTTTCTAAAAAAAAATCAAAGAGGTGTCATAGTTAAAAGGAAATCCTATGACAGGGAACAAATTGTCTAGCAAAGAAACAAAACTTTGACTTGGCACTGAACAATATTTTATAAGCACATATCTACATTTCTTGCCTACTTTGCACAATATAATTGCTACCATTCCTTTGTTTAATTTGTACACCATATGACAGGGTCACTAACAAGTATGAGGGAACCTGGTCCTCTCATCAGTTCTTTAGATTCTGAAGTACAAACCTTCTCCGTGTGAGCACCCATGTTCCCTGAGATGAAATCACGTTCCTAACTGGTACCCTTTAAAGAGCAGTCCATCTTGCTTGTCCCAGAGAAGTCTCTGGGTCACATTTCATGTTGAACTGGGAAAATCCAAGATCATTCTCTACCTTCACAAGGCCAAGAGCTATTTGACCTTGAACATAACATTGGACATAACACTCACTCTCGCTAAGTCTCAGTTTCCCTATTCAGGGCTTGGCAATCTTACTGTGTTCGGTTTTGTTGTCCACATCTTCTCTTTTATAACTACTCAACTAGGCCATTGTAGCTGAAAAGCAACCATAGACGAGATTTAAGTGATTGGGGGTGGCTGTGTTCTAACAAAACTTTATAAAAACAGGTGGAAGGCTGGATTTGGTTTGTGGACCATCGTTTGCCAACCCTTTTCAAGGAAAAATGTAATCTGCTTCACCAGGTTGTTCAAAGAATTGCATTGACTAGGATATGTGAATGCTTGATAGAAGGTCTGGTGTTAAAATTTTCTTTCTTCTTCCCTTCAAACTCACACCAGTTGTCTTTGCATGAGCACAGTAGGGAAGGGGAGGGCTTACTGTTGGCTGACATTTCTTATCTGTAGCAAGGCTTTTTTTGTGTCCTTTTAATATTAATTATTGGCTAGAAAAAGGGAACTGAAGATATTAAGTCATTAATCTAAGAAGCTTATGGACAAATTTGAGCCCTATTCAGTGTCATTTTCCCCCACATTTATTCCTTTAAGAAATGTTACTTAAAACAGCCCTTTTGGGGAAATTCACAATGGACATATAAAGAAGCTTGGGGTTTGGGCCAAAGGTCCAGGTAACAGCTGTGGTCTTTATTTGAATAACAATAGTAGTGAAGACTCAGTTTCACAGGCATCTATTATTTTAAGCTTGACCTCTTATGCCTCCTTGCCAGCCTCTAAAGCAGTCACTAGACCTGCTCCTTAATTTCTGTGAATGGCTGTATTTTCTTTAGAGATCATCCTCTTGACCTCAGTTTTTCAATTAGTTTTTAAATACTTTTACACATCTCATTTTCGTGCACATGTGTTTTTTTTTCTAAAGTACCTTTAGGTTATTAATGCAAAAGACAAATGACTTGAATGCACTAAAATACAGGAAACTGGAACACTAAGATTGCAGTCGAATGTCCCCAGTTCAAGGTTTGACTGTATCACTGATTATTTAAGTGACATTGAACAGATGCCTTCCACAGGATGAATCTCAGGCTTTTCATCTGTGAATCGGGATAGGGACTGTTATTCTTCTTACTTCTCTGGATTTCCAATGTAAATAAATGCACACTAGCTATGAAAATAAGATAACATGAGATTGCTGGTAACTTTGTTTTCAATTATAACCATTAATCACATCACAATAATAGCTGTAATTTAAGTAGCACTTACTGGGAGCTAGAAAGTATACTAAGAATTGTTCATAAATTAGCTTATTAATCATTAATCATCATAACAAATGTGTGAGGTAATTATCTTTCTTTGCATATTACAGATAAAAAAACAAACAAACAAAAAATTAAGAAGCCTGGTGGTGAGGTAACATGCCCAAGTCTTATAGTAAGTGAATGAGCTGAGGTTGAAATTGGAATATTGGAATAGAAAGTTCTTCCTCTGAACCACAATGGAACTTGAGGGGAATACAAAAGTTTACATCTTCTTTATCAAACCAGAGAAGACCTAGGCATTCTGTGTTTGCCTCACACATCTTAAAGTTGAAATCTAAAAATAATGTCCCAAAGGACATTTTTCCTTGTTTTGTCACATTTTATTCTGAAAAAAAATTAAATAAGCACATACATAGATAATTTACAGGAAGAAATTTTCAAAGATCACCAAGACATGATCCAGATCACAATTTCTAAATACAACTTTATCAGAGATGGTTAGATCAAACAGGAAAAAAAAAAAGGTAATAATATGGAAAAATAAAATCCAAGGACTAGAGCTAATGTTAACAGAGAGGGACAGAGGAGAGAGAAAGAAAACCTTTCACACAAAGAATGAAGAATATTTGTCCTTTAGGGATATTTATAAATTTTAATCACAGACTAAACTATAAAGTAAGCCTCTTATTTTCTAAATATAAAAATCCCATGGATCATATCCAATAAGTGCAATAAAAATTGAGTTAGGAATGAAAAGAAAACTAAAACATACTATTTAAAAATCTAATGAGATAAAGACAAAATGACAATGGGAATTACAAACTATATTGATCAGAATCATAATGAAGACAGCATATCAAATCTGCAGTAGGCAGTTAAAAATGGTATCAAAAATAAATATGTGTCCTTAACTGTACTAAACTGAAGAAGAAGAAGAAGAAGAAGAAGAAGAAGAAGAAGAAGAACAACAACAACAACAACAACAACAACAACAACAACAACAACAATGAGGAGGAGGAGGAGGAGGAGGAGGAAGAGGAGAAAAAGAAGGAAGAGGAGGGGAGAAGGGGAAGAAGGAGAGGAAGAAGAAGAAGAAGAAGAACAACAACAACAACAAAAACAACAGCAACAACAACGAGGAGGAGGAGGAGGGGGAGGAAGAGAAAAAGAAGGAAGAGGAGGGGGAGAAGGGGAAGAAGGAGAGGAAGAAGAAGAACAACAACAACAACAACGAGGAGGAGGAGGAGAAAAAGGAGGAAGAGGAGGGGGAGAAGGGGAAGAAGGGGAAGAAGGAGAAGGAGAAGAAGAAGAAGAAGAAGAAGAAGAAGAAGAAGAAGAAGGAGAAGGAGAAGGAGAAGGAGAAGGAGAAGGAGAAGGAGAAG
>NW_023270323.1:73321797-73372221 GCF_011800145.1 Mirounga leonina | reverse complement strand
AGAAGGAGAAGGAGAAGGAGAAGGAGAAGGAGAAGGAGAAGGAGAAGAAGGTGGGGAGAAGAAGGGGAGGAAGGAGAAGGGAAAGAGAGGGTGTAGGAGGAGGAGGGGGGGGAGGAGGAGAGAATGGGTCTAAGAGGGGAAAGAGGAAGAGGGGGAGGTGGGAGAGGGAGAAGGGGATGGAGAAGAAATACAGCTAGGGTTCAGAGCTCCTCCTAGGTATGGCGGAACAGTCCTTCCATAGACACAGGAAAACAGGAAAGGATGCAAGGCATGAGGACCACATTTTATGTTTGGTGATCAGTAGTTGAGGGAGCTTCCTGATGTTCCAAAGGGTAAACTGTCCTTAACTCAGGACATAATGTTAATAGGTCCAGGAAGGCAGGACTAGATGGGAATGAGGTTATAGAATGCAATGTTCACAGGAATTAACTGACTTTCTCAAAAGCATGTGGCTCTTATCAGGATTAATGTTTAAATATAACCTTCTGACCTCCCAATGAATTTTAACATACATTAATGCTTCCCTCAAAAAGCATAAATATTTAAGTGAAAATATGTATATACATTATTTTGATAATGCATCCCCTAAAAATGTCCATGAGCAAGTATCCTGTATACCCAGATAATCCAGCAAAGTATTTGTTTTTCATTTTCTTTAAAGAATGTGGATATTTTTCTGTAGTTTTCACTTGACTCTTTGTAGTGATACTCATAAAGAATTTAGAAGTTGAATTGAAACATAGAAGAAAATTGAAATTGGCATAAAGCTAAATGAATATACGTAAGCTTTTAAGATGTCCTTATTAGCAATGTGTCTTTCTGGTTCTTCAATTGCTTAATGAGTTGTACTTACTGCTATTGTAGAAAGGGGCCAGGGTACTGAGTTACAGGGAAAAGCACCCCCAGGAAATGAGGAAACTTTGCCCTTTGAATAACTGTTATACTTTTTGAAAATCCAGAGTTTGATAACACATTGTTCTGCTTTGCCTGGTCCTTCTTCTTCTGTAAGGTGAAGGCACATTATAAACATCATCTTGTAATGATCCTCTTATTACTGAAGCAGACTCCCACCTCACTCTCAGGACAAAGGTCTGAATATTTGAAGAAGCATGACAAAAGAAAGGTTTTGGTCAGTCTGTGACTCCAATTGTATTTCCTAAAGTTTAATTTAGTTCATTTTTATCTTTGAAAAACTGAAGGAGGGATATTGTTTTGCCCACCCTCATTTTTAAAAATCTCTTTGAGGTATAAGTACATAAAGATGCTTATAAAGACAAAATAAACACTTGAAAAAGTGGAGGGTAAAAGAGCATAGGAAAAGTCCATGGAGAAAATGAACTCAATTTAGGTGGTTGCTGGTTTGAGGACCAACTATTTTGCCAAGATCTTAGTTCAGCCATAAATAAACTAGAGCACATTCAGGAGAGGAGCAAGAACCCATAAGCTAAGCCCTGGTGGGAATCCCATACTTTTATACGCTTTCATCTCCCCATAAGTGTTTCAAGGTTCTTGGGCAAGCTTTCCTCTGTACCCTGGGGGCCTTCTCTTTGCTAGTTGTGAGTTGTAAGGGCTTTGGAATTTGATTGAGCAGGAACACAGAGAGAACTGCCGATCATGGACTCTGCCAACCAGTGAATTAGGGATCACCCTGAAAGACAGGTGTTCTGAACCCTTATCCAAAGAAGGGCACTTGTGAAGGCAGGACACCTAAGTGAACTGATGAAGGTTACCAGCTACAGTACAGTGAAGGAGAATCATCCAAAATGAGGTGAAATGGTGATGTCCTACTTCCAGACTCCATCCAGAAGAAAGATAACTCAGTAAACATATTCTAAGGGTATACATATTCTAGACATGGCTTATCCCTTTAACGTGAAATAAGATTCCTAGTTACTCCTGCTGGCTTGACAGGCGGACTCTCAGTTAACTATTCTGGCATCTGAATTACTTATGGGTGGTTGGCATGCTAAGGAGAAACTGGGTCTGGGAAACAAGGTCCACTTAATGAATGTTTTCAGCAATAAAAATGTAATTACGTTTTGTCCAGCTTCACTTATCTACATTACATTAACATCTGTAACAAACATATACAAGGTATAGGTAATATTGTACAAGGTGACTCTATGTGTATAAAATAAGTGTCTTCAAATTTGTTCTTACGCTTGAGCGCTGTGTTCTCATCTTACTCACTGCTTTGTCAATAGTCTAGAATTTTGTCTGATCTTTAGCAGGAGCTCAGAAGTGGCATTCTCCTCTATGTTCACCTCTCCTAAACACTGCATAATTGATTTCCAGATGAGTATTATGGATTCAGAGGAAGACCAAATTGGTTTAATAACAGAAAAGTAACCCTAGCACAGCACTTGACAGGATTGGTTGTCAGGATAATTCTTTTCTATACCACTCTGGGACTGTCCCTGACAGCTGTGTTGTCTGAGAAACTTTGGAGTTCTTAATTTTAATTCCTGGTCCCTTTGAATCCTCACTTCAGCAATATTCATTTCAATTTTTGATGACTTGCAAAAATCCTTTGATTTCTGGACCTGTCTAAATACTTTCTGTTGTAATGGTATCATCTGAAAACTACATTGTAAGTGCTTAACACTTCCATCCATCACAGCATGCATTGCTGGACACAAATTCTGAGTCATTAAGCAAGTAATTGTCCTGCTAGACTTATGTTATACTTAACGTTTGTTCTGGGTCCTTTAGGCACATCTCAACTTAATATGTTAAATTTCAAATAATCTCCCATCCTCTTAAAGGATGAAAGATAAGCAAATATATATGAGCAGATCTGCAAGGGGAAATGTGGACAGTAACAAAAAAGCCTGGTTTAGAGCAGAGGCCCTGTTTCTGCAGTCGATGTAGATTCTCTCAAATGACTACCCATTGTCAGAAGAGATCAGCAGTTTTTATTTATATTGCCCATGTGAAAATTTGGCATCTGCATATTTTTCTACTTAAAGAAATAATCTTAGAGCACTAATTTACTCTAATGATATAGGCAGCATTTGGCTTCACAGAAACTAAAAAAAAAAGAAAGAAAAACTGAGCAAAGGTCCATTTCTTATTTATGGGATGTAATATACAGAATTCAGTTGCGATGTTCACTGAAGTTTAAAAAAATAATTCAAACGAATGTAAAGCACAAGGACACTGTCACAAAGGCTCTTTGCCCTCAGTGGAAATTTGAATTTAATTACAAATGATATCTATACGAGTTTTCTGTAAACATTTAGAAAAGCACTCAGCCTTGTTTCTTTCACTTCTATAACACTTCTACATCTTATTTGTATTCTATTATTGTTTGAACTAAATCCTTTTCCAGTTATTTGTTTATCAATCTTTCTCTCCCATTAGAAAGACGTTTAGGACAGCAAACATCACAATTGTTTCTATATCCCTAGGATCCAGTCCAGTGGCTTTCAAGCATATGTGAATATTATATGTGTTGAATTAATTGAATTGCTCTCTTTCCTACAGTTGGGATTACCTCACTTCCCTCAGATACCAATTGTACTACCTATTTTTTCTCTGCAGATCTCAAAGCACCTCAATTCAGTAACCCCAAAGATAGTGTTTGATCATATAGTATGTATTGTGCTTTAGCTCAACTCAGTTGATTGATCTAATCATTCACTTATTAATTCATCTAATAATCAGATATTCCAGAGTTTTCATTTTTTAAAGAACCAGAGATGCAGCTGGTCTATAATTTTTAAATTCCAAAAATTCCTATTCCAGTGTTAAGTACAGGTACTAGTTGTGTAAATCTGGTCAATTTACTTAATACTCTTAGTTTCTACTCTTACCAAATGGAGATCCAGCAACATATATTTGTGGTGCAAATTCAATGAGTTCTGAAGTGTAGCCATGGAGTAAGCACTCTAACTGTTGTTGTTATATTAGCTGACCAATAAAATCATGCCAACCTGCCTGAGATTACATACTTCATGACTAGAGAGAAAGAATTTTAACTATAGTAATTTAAGGAAAATTTCTCTATTTTCTGAAGTTCATAAAGGGGATTTTTTTTCTTTTATAACCAGAGAATAATTTCAAAGATAAAAAGACAACTGCATAATCTATGGTGATGTATTTAAACTCAATTATGAGGAATGAATGAGTGGATGAATGAATAAATCCATGTATATAGTAAGTTATGAGTGCACTGAAATGTTTTATTCTTAAACATATTGCCATGATTCTTTAGACTTTCTGAGGTGGGAACTAAATGGCCAATCCAGGTTCACTTGGTCTGGTTTGTTTCAGTTATGTTTACCTGAATTTCAGAACTCATACTTACAGTGGTTTTCAATATCTTTAAATTGTTCTTCTTTTTTTTTAACTGTTTTATTTATTTGTTCAGGAGAGTCAGAGACAGAGAGAGAGAGGCAGAGGCAGGGGGAGAAGCAGGCTCCCTGCAGAGCAGGGAGCCCGATGCAGAACTCGATCCCAGGACTCTGGAATCATGAGCTGAAGGCAGATGCTTAACCATCTGAGCCACCCAGGTGCCCCTAAATTGTTCTTCTAGGATAAGCAAAGCTAAATGGAGCAGTTTCAAATATTTTTATTTGAGACATAAAAATACTTTTAGGCTTTTATTAATTTATGTGTATTTTCAACCAATTTATTTATATCTTTAAAAGAATAAACTATAGTATAATTGACAAAATACAGGACTAGGAGAGAGTCTAAAAGCTCAACTTCATGTCCTAAATCTACAACTTCTTCACTGTGTTCACCTTGAGCAAGTCATCTGACTTCTCTGAATCTTCTCATCCTCATTTGAAAATATGCTGTGCAGAAAAAAAATAGAAAAGGTAATTAGAGTGTCTCACACATTGTTTGGCATAATAGATGTTCTGCAAAGGTTATCCATCTCTCCCCCCTAACCCTGAGTTTTCTCTGTCTTGGAGGTGATTTATCTACTCAAAATAGAACAAAGACTTTTCATTACTTTTATTTGAAATCCCAGCATTTTTTCCATAGAAGCTTAATAACAGGTATCACTGGCAGCCATGCTTTATTAAAATTTTGTATTTGAAAATCATGCAAGATCCTTGAAAAACATCTAATTCCATGTTCCTTCTAGAACTTTAATCATCATTGCCATAGCCTGGCAGCCTGATCATACACATTTTTTCTAGAACATCTCCATTTTCTCTTTCCATAGATGTTGCATTTTAATTCTATTCATCTTTGCTAAGATCTGAAATTTCTCTCCCAGAGTTTGTATCCACTGATTTCACCCTGACTCCTTGGGTACCCATATAACAAGTGTGAACTCTCTTTATATGTCAACTCTTACCACTTATCATCCATCTGGCCCACTGCCCTCCTCATGTTCTTATCCCTCAGAGGAAGCCTCTAACTTGCTCTAAGGTTTGAAGTAAGTCATTTACTATCTTCACATACTCCATGTATTTAGCTAAAAATATAGGTCATAATATCTCCTTTTCTTGGTTGTGAGGAATAAATGAAATGATAATACCATTCACCAAATATTAGTACCTATCATATACCAGGTGTTAGTCTAGAAACTAGGGATGGAAGAGTGGATAAAATATACAAATTCTCTGCTCTCATCAGCTTACTTACCTGTGGGAATGCAGAGAATACACAACCTGTAGTGTAGTGTAGAAAATTAGTAAAACAGATAATAGATGAATAAGAACTGATAAGTGCTCAGAAGAAAAACAGAGTAGAAAGCTATATGAAATATTGGGGCACCGGTGTTAAATTTTAGATAGGGAGTACAAAGATGACTTAGGAGAAAGGCAATATTTTAAGAGACCTGGAAGACCTTGGGAAGGAACTAGATGGATCAGGGGAGAAAGAACATTTCAGGCAGTTGGAACAGAGAGCGTGGAAGGCTTAAAGTAGGATCTTGACAACCATTTCTCTTGCTGTAAAAATCAATAAATGTTAATATCTGTTTTTCTACAGCAATGTTTTTAATTTAACCCAGTGGTCTCCAAATTTTCATTGATCTTACCTAATTATCAAACTTAGAACGCTTATCCCAAAATATTTGCATTATGTATTTCTTTACTTTCTTAAAATTTATATACATGTACTATTGTACCAATATAGTACGTATGGCATAAAATAAAAGCAAAGCAAAATAGAAATAGATGAGAAAACAAATACATAAATATACATTCTAATATTGTCTTCTAAACTCAGAAATATCTCCTTACAAACTCTAAATGCCGAACTCTAGCCCAATGGATATAGTTACAGTACTTCATCACCTTCATCTTTTTCTATCTTTTTTTACTCTTGGAACTATCATTACACATGTTTCTTTAAGTTTTTCAAGATTAATCATGAGAAGTGGGGTAACTGAAAATTTTTACCATTGACTCCCGAGGGTAAAATCTGATTCTCATTCCTCTACTCTTTTTCTCTAAAACATCAAACACAACACTATATAAAGAGTGAGTCTTACCTTCAAATTGGAATTTGTGAATTAGACTATTAATACATCAAACATTCCTTCTCCTTATTGAAAGTCCACATGCCTGCGAGAACTAGGTGAATGTTACAGAAGGGACTTCTTATTTTCTCTTTACAATCAAGTGCAATGGATTTGATTAAGAATTGATATTTCTCTAGAGAGATTGCTTGATGGCAGGTATTTTGACTTCTCATGTTTCAAGGAGAGGGATAAAATATGAAGGAGTCAAATTTTGCCCAAGGTCACCTTTTGAATCAGAAATAAATCTAAATCTGTGGGTTACAGGTCTATATTTTGATCCCCCTCCAAATTGATAGATTTATAAGACATTGTCCATGGAAAGCCAGTAAAATTTAAAGAAATGACTTTATGAAAGAATGACTGGCCTGAAAATTTCTCTTAAGTGTTTGCAAAATGTTGTCAGAGAAAAGCACATGAGAACCCAGAAGAGAGCCTCCTAAAGACCTCCCCAGTGAGGACAAGTGCTTAGAAGAACATTTTCCTGGAGATACTCCTGTTGCCCATATTATAACTGAGCCACAACTGGAAGCACACTCCCCCAAATGGTCTGACTTCGTTTTATCAAACTGGGGGTAACTCACCAAAAAAATGAAATGTGAATGATTTTTATGTCCTCAAGAGTCACATAAAAAGTCAGAACCATCTTTCCTTTTCAAAACTGACAGAAAGGAAGAGGCTAACAGCGACCGATTGTTACCTACAGCCGACCATATTTCAACTATAAATTCCTTTAACCATCAAAACAAATTTGAGAGTAAAAATGTGCTATTCACATCTAGAGTTGAGAAAACTGGAGCCAAAAAAGTTAAGTACATTGTGCTCAGAGTCATTTAATGACTTCGTGGTTTCATGTCCTTTGCTCCCCAGAATATTAAAATAGATATACCCATGCTTTTTTTCCTTATCTATATTTGCTGCCTTTTGATTTAACATTTTTACTTAAAATTCTTCCTTCTTCCTAATAATAATTTTTAAAAACTGGCTGCAAAATAAATTGTCCTCTTCAGGTCTTTCAGATGAAGTATGTCTCCCAAACTTAAATGGATCACTGACAAACATGATTTGCTATAGAAAAAGCTCAAAACCAGAAGATGAACATACCATTTTGTCACCTAAATCATATTTGGGGCCCATTTTACTTTCACTACTATCCAGTAACAGAGCTCATTAGAGTAGGCCAGTTGACATAATGAGATATAATTATCCTTCCCAATTGTTCATTTAAAATTGTAACTGCAACTCAAACTATTGTACAATTAAAAAAAAAATCATAACATATAATTGTCACCTTTCAACATGTATATATTATAAAGTGGGGATTTTTTTAAGTCATGTGTATTTTTTAACCCTAAAATCCTTTTGTCACTCAAATAAAACTTTTTTGTTTTTGATTTATGCTTTTGATAACATATGGTCCTCATTCAGTTTGATAACCACACTCAAAAAAGCCACCATGTCTAAAATGTCTATGCAAACAAAATCAACATGTTTTGGTACTGGTCTATAGAAACAATTTATCCAGCATTCATCGTTTTGCTTAGGCCAGACAGATAAATAATTTACCTATAAGATTCTTTTACTTATCCTATATTTGTGGGAGTTGATAAACATAGGATGTAGGTTTTCAAGAAATGGATTCTGGAATTACTTGTTAGGGATTTGATGCATTGGCAAGGGCTACAAAAGGATGACGAAAATAGAAGGTTCAACATATGATAGTGAATAAATTATTGAGTTTAGAGAAATGAAGGTTTCCCAGTGAATGGTACATATAGTCAGAAAGGTAACTGCATTAGTTGGCTGGAGCCGCTGTAACAAAGTACTACACAACGAGTAACTTAAACCACGAGAATGCATTGTCTCACAGTTCTGGAGGCTGGAAGTCCGAGATTAAGATTTTGGCAAGGTTGCTTCCTTGTGAAATATGTGAGGAAGAGTCTGCATGTCTCTCTTGTAGCTTCTGTTGTTTTGCTGGCAATCTTTGGTATTCCTTGCTATTTAGAAGTATAACTCTGACCTCTACCTTTATCTTCATATGGTGTTCTCCCTATGTGTGTGTGTGTGCATCCAGATTTTCCTTTCTCCTTTCACCAGTCACGTTGGATTAAGAGCCCATCCATAGCCCATATTGGACTAGATCTTCATCTTAACTAACTATAACATCAAATAAAGGCACATGCTGAAGAACTGGGGGTTAGGACTTCAACAATAAATTCAATTCAATTTATTAGATTAACTTAATGTTTTACTGTATGGATAGCACTCTGAAGAATACAATATAACAAAGGGAACATCTTTGTTCTCAAGGAGGTTGTGTTGAGGCTAAGAAGAACACAATTTGATACTTAATTCACTAGTTTTGAACTTTTCTTCTCTTTTAGTGTACAAAGTTATGGCTATAAGTCTCCCTCAAAGTACTGCTTTGGCTGTGTTTCATAAATTTTATCTAAAACATTTTCCTTGTTATTCCATTATAAACATTTTCTAAGTTTCTTTTCTAATGGTACATTAGCTATTTAGAAGAATGTGGCATTGTTACTATTGGTTATCAGAGATCATAATCTATAAGGTAGATTTTGATATTTGTTGATGGTTGCTTTATGACAAAGATATCTAATCACATTTTGCTACTGTTCTAAGTGATTGAAAATAATGTATATCCATCAGGTATATACCATTCTTCAGTTGTACCAGTTCTCATGAACAAAGTTCTACATTTGATAATTAGATCAAAGTTATTAAATATTTTGTGGGGACACCTGGGTGGCTCAGTAGGTTAAGTATCTGACTTCAGCTCAGGTTGTGATCTCAGGGTCCGGGCATCAAGCCTAGAGTCTGTCTCCATGCTCAACAGGGAGTCTGGTTTTCCCTCTCCCTCTGCCCCTCCCTGACGCTTGTGCAAATAAATAAAGAAATCTCTCTCAAATAAATAAATAATACCTTTAAAAATAAATATTTTGTTGAAAACTTGTATTTTACTTTTTTTTAATTTTCTCCCAAATGAAATCAATTTATCCTAAAGTGATGCCTGCCTTTCAAAATGGCCTGAAACTGTTTAATTCGCCACATGGCTGAAAAAAACCACTGAAAAAAAACCCTCAATATTACATGTTAATTTTAAGAGAAATGGCTCATATTGAAGTCATCAATTGATGAACTTTTTGCCAATTTTATATTTTAAAAAAGTAAATTTTTAGAAGACATCATATAATAATAAATTTAACACCTTGATTGATAAAGTCTAAATACTAAAATAATTTTTTTCAGAATAATTTCAAATTGCAGACACCACAGTATTTCACCCCTGAATCTCATTAACTAAGCTAAGAAAATAACAATTGTACAACATCATTGAATATACAGTAGGATTACCAGATAAAATACACAGTACCAAGCTAAATTTTAATTTCAGATAAACAACAAATAACTTTTTGGTATAATTATGTCCCAAATATTGAATGGAACATACTTACATTAAAATACCTATGCATTATTTTATGAAATTCAAATTTAACTAGATGTCCTATAGTTTACTTTGCTAAATCAAGGAGCCCTAACTGTCCCTTTGTATTCTGGTTGCCACAGTTTACATTATCTCCTACAGATGCTTTAACCTTTCTCATTTCTGGATCCAACAAAGGTTCACATTAGCATCATCTGATTGTTATGTCGGATGTTCTTTTTTTGGGGGGGTGGGCAGAGGGAGAGTGAGAGAGAGGATCTTAAACAGGCTCCATGCCTAGCACAGAGCCTGATGGGGGGCTCGATCTCACAACCCTGAAATCATTACCTGAGCTGAAATCAAGAGTCAGACACTTAACTGATTGAGTTACCCAGGTGTCTCTGAGGTTCTTTTAATGTACAAAGTAATTCTAGAATTTAATGTAGACATTTTGTATTGCTTTCTTTTTGTTTTTATCATAATGACTTTTTTGAAGACTTGAGGCCAGTTGCCTTAGAGACTATCTCACATTCTGGATGTCTGTGATTGTTTCTTTTTTATTTTATTCAAGCTAAATAATTTTATGGGAATAATTCATAGGTGGCATTTTATATTTCTTATTAAATCATATCAGGAGGCATATGATGTTAGTTGGCCCCATTCTTATCAGTCCTGATTTTAATATCTCAATTAAGGTAAGTTTGTTGATTTTTTTATTTGTTTGATCTTTCAATTACTGAAAATTGTATTAACATTTCCCACCATTATAGTATAATTATTCCTTTTTGTAGAAAGATCATTTTTATTATTTTTATCTATATTAATAATTATATCAAAAATTTTAATGTATTTGGTAATATTTGTTGTTCTAAATGTTTTACCTCTTATTAATATAGCTATTTCATCATCCTGCTGGTTAGTATATGACAGATATCTTTTCCAGTTGTTAGATTTTCCACTGGTCTCTTCTAGAAAGTTAGTTTCATTATTTTGGAATTTTAATGTGAAAGTTACTTTGTCTTCCAATTGACAATAATTATCCGCTATCTATGGTTTCTTTCATCAATCTAATTGCTACCCCACTTCCTTATCTATCTATCTATCATCTATCTATCATCTCTCTATCTATCATCATCATCTGTCTGTCTATATTTTGGAGATGATCACTCTTTTTCTCTCTACCTATTTTAGAATCTTCCTCTTCTTCTTCTCTCCCTCTCTCTTCTTCTTTTACATCTTGAGATGTATTACATCCATGTTCTCTCAGTGATACACCTTAATATATTTTTATATTATTTTTATATTTAGTTTTTTACATTGGAGGGCTATTCAGATAGTTTGCCATACATGTGTAAATGGAAGTTTTTTTCTTTTGTATCTAATGTTTTTGTGTTTTTCTCTCTTTTTCCTTCTTAATAGTTTTGAACACGTACTATGCTTGTTCACATTTTATTATATTTTCTTGGATTGAGTTTTGTTCTTTCTGGACTGCTTATTTGAGTGAGGGTTGGCAGGGAGGAACAGGGAAGTTTTCTCATCTCATAGGAAATACTCCAGGAGAGCTCTTTAAGGTACAGGGTTTAAAGCATGTGAAATGGTGTAGATCTTCATTTCTTTAAGCTGATAAAATTAATCATTCCAGGGCTTTTTATAACTTGCAGGTTATTCTCCAACTTCATTTAAATTCTAAACATAGGAGGATGTGCATTTCCTAATTCATCTTATATTCTCATTTAACCCCTAATTCCCTACTGCTTTCTGACATCAAACAACATTCAGGAAGTTTCCAAAGTGCACCTCCTCCCTTTATCCCAATCTTGTTTCGAGTAGATATTTGGTGCTGCCCCTGGATTGTGCTTTGCATTTTCTCAGCTCAACCTTTGGGTAGCACCAACCTTTTTCTCCATGTCCGATGGCACATGGAAGGAAACATAGGAGTGGATAAGAAGACTCCTTTTTCCTCAAATGCCCAGAAATTACTTGAGTTGGAGTATGAGAGGAACACTTCCTATAAGTAAGGACTTATAAAAATTCATCTTAATTTGATGAAGCAGATCATTCTGGTTACATGACATAAAATACTTCCTATACATTGAATCCTTTATATAACTTATTCTACTTAATTCTCAAAAAAACACTTTAAGACCAAATAGATGTTTCTTTTGCACCACCTCAAATACACTGGCCATTTGACTACTTGTTCCATTACAGGGTCACTATTTAGGGATCAAACTTTATGAATGCCTCTTCCATGTTGTCACCAGCATTTAACTGGCCCCTATTTGTATCCACACATGGGCAACCTGGAAGTTCACATGAGTTAACACCCTGTGGAGTTAACTTGACCAATAGGGAACTGGAGTCTATGGATAATCTCTGCTTCTATGGATAATGTCTTCTAGCTCTCTTCAGATGTATTTTCTAAGAAGTGACAGTTCACTGGATCTGTGGGAAGATGGTCCCATATACAAGCATTCAGTTGAGCTTGACACCAAGTAGTGACCAGGTTTCCCTAGCTCACTCTTTCTTTACTTCACATCTATTTCCCTGATACTGCATGCCTCAGTGAAATAACTAGTATAAGCTTTTGCCTTAAATTTTGACTTCAGAACATTCTAATCAAAAATAAATGAGAACAATGTACAGTCCAGGAATTAGAAAAAAAAAATGTAGTAAAGCTGAGATTTTATTTTTATTTATTTATTTATTTTTTGTTCTAGGACTCTTTCATCTTAAAGTTACCACTCTTTCCACTGTGGCAAAATCCCTATGACATTTAGAAAATTCAACTTTTCTAAGTTCTTCAAGTTTGATTTTGAAATTAAAAAAATATATATGTTTGAGCTTTTTTAAAAAATGTTTCTTAATAAAATCGTGGAACATAATAAGATTTTGAAGTTCTTTGTGTCCTCTTCATGCAGCTGGGCCAGAACAGTAGCCCCTTATATCTTCAGGGGAGAAAAAACAATTAGGTTGTCATCATAACCTCCTTGTGTCAAAGGGAAGTTTGATCCCATTGTTAAATGCTGATGTTTTTGGTGTTAACTGCTGAGCATTAAGAAGTTCTGTCCTACTGCCAGAGGCTTATTAATGTTAAATTCTTGTCAGCTTGCCTAATCATAAGCAGCTTAAATGAGGGGGGAGGGAAACCCCAGTGTTCACAAATCTGAACCAAGTCTGCTACTTAGAAGAGAACATGATAAGGACATTTCTCAAAGAAATATTCTGACCAGCAGTGATGTGATGCCCTAGATAACGAGTGTAAGCAATCACTGAGACCTTGATGAGTTATATTAAAGAAAAAACAAATAGAAAAAAAAAAAAAAGAAACCTTAAATAATTGTAAAAAGCAACAGATAAAATGAGAGGAGGCATATCTTTGGGTCTTCCATTCCTAAACTAAGGCCCTCTCTACCCTGGTATGAGGTCAGGCCAAGTCTTCATATATTCTGTTCTCACTGCAGTGTAACCACTCTAAAGTCAAGTGGAACTATCAATAGATAGCACTAATTATATTTAATTTGATGTGTGTGTATGCCATCATACATACTTAATGACAACATGAATAAACTTGTGAAATAACTTCCTAATTGCTAATCAAGTCAGTAACTCACCTTTTCATTTGGGACAAGCAATATACTTGCTTACTCCTCAATTTTCTTACCTGTAAAACAATGATAACTAGCCCACATGATGTCTATGTTGTCACCCAGTTTTTAAATGTATTTTATAACATGATCTGCAAAGTGAAGACATATAAATGCACTCTTCAGTAACAAGTGTGCAACTGATATTCATCCAGTAGACAGTGACAAAAATCCAATTCAACTGGATTAATAGAAGAATGGAATTTTATTAGCTAACGTCACTGAGTAGGGTGTGGAAGATCTCACCTCAGGCGTAGGTGGGTGCATAAATTCTAAGGAAGGTTGTGTTGTGGTTCTCTTTTCTCATAGTTATGCCCTTGTCTCCATGCTAGGATCCTGCTCACCTGTTGCAGATTTATATTCTCCACATGATAGAGAAGGAGGAAAAAAGCTGCCCAGCTTCACATCTTCCTGATCTCCAACATAAGAAGTTTTTAGAACTGTTAGAACAGTCCCAGGGCAGACTTGGATTGACCTGAGTTGTGATATGTGACAATCCCTCAAGCAATTACTTGGGCTGTATGGACAATGTTTCATGATAGTCTAGACCAGGATCCATCCACTCTGGAACTATCAGTGTCACTTGTTGGGGGGTGGAGCAGGAAACTGGGGTGAAGCCAGACAAATCAGATATTAACACAGTTTAATATAGATTTATTCCCACATACTTCAAATAAGGCAGCCATTTTGCTTATTCCAATATAAATCAATTTATATTTCTTACAAATAAGAAATCCAATACAGTGTCTTGAAGACATCTTCTCCCACTCATCAGCATGAATCTCTGTTTTAAACTTTGTAAATTATTTCCAGCTTCCTTGTGGGTCATACTTTTTCGTCTTTGCTTGTCTTTAAGTCCCTCTTCTTCCCAAAATTCTAGTATATCTATCCTGCATTCACCCACATTTCCAAACTCCCACCACCAAAAAATGTTAAAACAAATAAAAACAAAACTAAGCAGCAAAATATAATAATTACCACGTCTCTCTGGTTATATTGTTTCCCCAAATGCTGAAATAAGGAATTCTCTGGTTTTATTTCCCTCAGTGCTGGAACAGGAGATTCTCTTTAAAGCTCCCACAACACCCTAGGTTTCTCTCTATATTGCACTTACCACACCATATAGTACATTTTCTTCCCTGACCCTACTAGATTTTTTCATAAATAAGGGATGTTTTGATTGAAAATGGCTGAAATCAAATGAAGTATTTTAATAAAAACAGAAATCAGGGTCCCTAGGTGGCTAAGTCAGTTGAGCATCCAACTCTTGGTTTCAGCTCAGGTCATGATCTCAGGGTTGTGAGATCAAGCCCCACAACTGGGGAGCCTGCTAGAGATTCTCTCTCCCCTTCTCCCTCTGCTCCTCCCCCTGCTCATGCACACTCTTGCACTCTCTCTCTCTCTAAAATGAATAAATAAATCTTAAAAAAAAAAAAAGGAAATCATATTCAAAGGACCCAGGGAACTCCAGAACTTCAAAGATCTCTCTATGTATCTCTTGTCTTTGATAAATTTGCAGGTCTGCTTCATGCTCACCTCTTCCAGACACACTAAAATATATGATAGTTGCTAACTCCCAAGCCAGTCACCATGGAGCTATCACTACTGAAAAGGACTTGTCTCTCTGTCCTTGGTTCCACTTTGAAAATACCTGAGAGATTTTTTTGGGTCAGATGATCAAATATCCACCCCTGTGCCAACAAGTATGGCCAGTGGGGTTTGGAACATATAGAAAAGATGGCTGTTGGGGGATCTATACCATGTATTTAAAATAGTAGCTGACAAATAATATTCAGTTTATAAATGAATTCTAAAGGGACATTATCGGGGCCCTGGGTGGCTCAGTCAGTTGAGTGTCCAACTCTTAGTTTCGGCTCAGGCCATGATCTCAGCGTTGTGGGATCAAGCCCCATGTTGGGCTCTGTCCTCAGCTGGCAGTCTGCTGGAGATTCTCTCTCTCCCTCTCTCCCTGCCGTTCCCCCAGCTTGCTCATGCTCTCTCTCTCTCAAATAAATAAATCTTAAAAAAAAAAATTATATTGAAGGGAAGTTATCACACTGATACTATCTAGAGCATAAATAGTGAGAAAAGTTTCCCATTTCAGGCTCATCTAAGAGTTCTCAGCTGGTGTAAACAATTGCTCCTCTCTCCTTTGGAGAATCCTTAGGAACAATTGACTTTTCCAGACATCAACTCCTTGTACTTTTCATCTGTATATAAAAGGTAGTTTTATTGTGGATATGTGGGCAAAAGGCCCAATTTCAGATTAATCACACAAAGTTTCCTTATGGATTAATAGTCTAATTATTAAACTTTTTTTTTTTTTTTTCCTGGAGCATTTTTTTTTTCTTGATATTTTTCTTCACAGCCAAAAAAAAAAAAAAAAGGTTTAAGAAATTAAAGGCCAGCTTGGATGTGGAAACATAGCTATAACTACAGGCCAAAAAACTGATCCTTTTCATACTATTCACGAGTGGGTTATTAATAATGAGCACTTGCAACATGTTCATCTAAATTACCTTGATTATAAAATTAAAATATACCAATTACTTTCCATTAACATTAAGATACCATGAATAAAAGACCAAGTGTGTAATAATTAGAAAAGTTTCCAAATTTTTGCCCTGCACTCAACTTGTTATATTTTATTTTTCCTTTTGTTGAGCCCCTGTGCCTCCCCTTCTCATTCATACAAATAAGGGTTTAATACTTTCCCAACGTAAGTCAAAGGAATAATGTAATAACAACATACATATTCTTCTGTTTTAATATGTATATAATCACAGTGCCAGGTAGTTCATGTTAAAAGTGTTTGTTTCTCATGCTCAAGCAATGGTGGTTTCCAAATTTCTTTATAGGAGGAGCAGAGAGGAGGAATGCGGTTGGATCAAGATTTAGGGGACTTGTCTTGAAGCTCTATTTGCATATCAAGCACATTGTTGTAACTTAAAGCGTGACTTATAGATAAAACAAATAGCAAAGTATTTTAATCATTTCTCTGTGAGCTCTGCTCATAATTAATACATTGTCTTTTTCTCCCATCAAAGCATAAATACACCAAGGGGATTTTCTGGATGGGCTAAAGGGGATTTGAGGGGCATGGCTAAAGCCCAAAAACCTTCCTTAGGACCACCATGAACCCAGTATGTCCCTGCATATATATATGAATATATATTTTCACACAAATTCCATGATTAGATACTGGATGCACACCAAGGGATTATACATGGTCCTGCTCTCATGATGTTCAGAGAAGATAGTGTCCCTTGGGGTACATATGTCATAGACATTGAAAGGCAGACTTATTATTTACTGTGAAGAGTCTTCAATGACAGACAAAGGAATTTGGGCTTCATCTTGCCATTACTGATAATAATATTTTGTGACAATAATCACAAGCTAAGCACTATTCTAAGAACTTTACATTTATTATATAAGGATTCATTTGTTATCTTCATTTTTTGATGAGGAAACTGAGGTACAGTGTAATTTCTTAACTTGTCTAAGGATTCAGAGCTAATAAGGGGCAGACCCGGGTTTTGAGCCCAGGTGGTCTGGCTTTAGAATCTATAGTCTCACCTTTTGCAATTACAAATAGGAGGCTAAGATTATTCCTCATATATAGGGGAAAAAAATGGCTTAAAGATATTAGGAAACTCAGTGGAAATAGTGTGTATCAGAGCCTAGACCAGAATCCAGAAGGTGGGAGGTTGAGTGCTCTTTCTGCTACACATAGATGTTGCATCAGTATTGGGATGCACAAAAAGGTTTGGAAGATCTACTTGGCTGAATTAAGAGAAATATGTTTACACTGCAAGAGAGGACGATGTTGCTTTTCTTGTATTGGTCAGACCAGCAGACAGGTGCAAGGGTCCTATTTTGTCTGGCTTGTTTTCAAAATACACCAACCAGGGTCTGCAGTTAATATGTTCAAAGGTAGAAATAGTTAGGTGTTTCTCCAAGTGAGTTCATACTTGGGCAGAAAGGCCCTGATTAATGAGGATGGCTCTGGTATTTCCATGGTCTTTTTTTTTTTTTTTTAAAGATTTTATTTATTTATTTATTTGACAGAGAGAGACACAGCGAGAGAGGGAACACAAGCAGGGGGAGTGGGAGAGGGAGAAGCAGGCTTCCCGTGGAGCAGGGAGCCTGATGCGGGGCTCGATCCCAGGACCCTGGGACCATGACCTGAGCCGAAGGCAGACACTTAACCGACTGAGCCACCCAGGCGCCCCTCCATGGTCTTTTACTAATAAGCATGGTGTATGAGGTTGTTCAGACACGAAAATGTCTTACCATGAACTGTCTCACTGGGGCTGGTTTTACCTCCTCCAGGACTTGATCTATGGTAACATGCACACAGGGATAGGGAATGACATAAACAAGGACTCACGGTTCATTTCTCACTAAAAGGCAGCTTGAGGATGTCACACATAGAAAATAGATTAATTCAGCTCCATTCCCAGAATTGTTTCAATTGAGTCTGACACAGAGAGACAATTGATGCTGACTCAGAGCTATTTTCAGGTGGAAAGAGCTTTCTGAATTATCACATTCCACACAATTCTGGCCTAATTCTACTCTAGTCTCTTTCCTTACCGTCCATCCAGCAGGGTGTGCCCATTCCAGATAATCAGAATTGACTTGTTTTAGGCCCTTTTCCTTCCCTGCAAGATCCTGAAATTCCCCCACTCTTCTATCCATACAGACTGGTGCAGAAGAAATAATGCTCAAAAATAAATTAGTTAATAATTAGATGGGAGCAAAATACCAACTTTACTAATGATAAATCATAGTTTGGAAACTGTAGTTCATGTGTCTGGGCAAGTAAACTGTCTGGTATTGGCTCTTTTTTCCATCTTATTTCCATCTACTGGTATCACTAGACCCCTACAAACCCTGCTCCTGGGAAAGAAAACTTTACAAGGCATGATAGAAAGGAACAGAAGAGCACTTGGACTCTTCCAAAAGGAAAAAAAAAAAAAGTCATACCAAGTATGTAGAGTTCATTATTTCCCAAATTACTCCACGATTAGTCATGAACCTCTCCATGATGTAGTGAGTAATGGAACAGAGGGAAGCTAGGAGCATTTCATTAATTGATCTCACTCCACAAGGAAGGACTCATGAGAACAGGGAAGAAATATTTTCCTTCCACCTTCCTCCATCTTTTCTCCTCTTAGCTTTGTATTTTTCCTGCCCCAGGAGGGGAGCAGAAGTTTAACCAACCACTTCTCCCCTCCCGCATACTGACACTGCCCCTTGAAGTACCCTTCAGGAGAGCCTGTGAACAGCACTGACTCCCCCCATCATCCCACCCCCCAAAAAACCTAACATGGGTCAGAACACATTGGTTAAATTAATTCCAAGGCTGAAAATATAATCTTTAGTTGATTGTCCAATCCATACTTTTTCCCAACAACATTGCCCAACACAGCCTGTTATGAGATGTGTTTTGAGCTTGATTAAAACATAATTATACTCCAATAACAAAACGTCAATAAAGAGATGGCTCAAATTTGAATATAAACCCTCTGCTACTATAACGTTACAGGGGGGATATTAAAGTAAGGAGGTTAAATTCTTTTGCAAGTTAAAGTCAAAATATATCAAATTTCCACAGAATTAAGGTCCCAAATCAACTTTTTTTATGCTTGTGAGTTAAAATTCTAAAGCTTTAAAGGTACTCCCCAATTTTGTTTTTTGTCCATTCTGTCTCAGTTGGCAGGATTATTAACATGTTGGTAGAGACAGTGTTCTTTCAGCATTTGGAGGTTGGGTCTTTTCTCATTGGAAGGCATATATTTCCTTCTCTGTGACCACAGAATTGTATTTGTTCAACAATGAGTCTCTGATATCTCTCATTATTTTAAAGATTCTCAGGAGTTATTATGAAAAATGAGTTTTATCACAGCACTGACATCATATCCCCAGAATTGGAAAAACAAAGCAATTCCTGCTCCTGAAAGACTTATCTCGACAAAATTAATTCCAAGCCAATCCTTTGTGTTGCCAAAGACCATGGCAGAGACTTATTACTACACTGCAGGAAGATGGCTATTTTGGTGGGGGCCTTGCTGGGAGACAAGGGAGTTTATGCCAGTTCTTCTGACAGCTAAGACTTGAAATTTAAGCTTAGTTGGGAAACGCTCAGCAAGAGGTTAATTTTGGTGCTATTTACTGTATCAGTAAAATCTACTTACGGATACTACCTGAGTTCAGAATGGTATTCCCCTTGCTTTCTTATGTTTGCATTGAGCCTCATGATTCAGAAAAAAGTGCTTAATTGAATGTGGGCTCTACAAAGGAATGTGGAATCTACCACACTCTCTGGAGAAGGTATTTTTAGTGCTGCAGTACTAAGGCTCTTTCTCCTTCATTTTCTTTGGAATTTTTAAGACCTAGAGAATAGTACAGAACCAGCTTGGCACCAGATGGTGCTAAGAACTAGAGGGGTGAGTGTCTTGGTGCTTGATATTATGGATAGGTCAGTTCTGGTTCTAGCCATATCATTCCCCTCCTTGGCCTTGAATTCTTATTGAAATTGGGGGCAGCCAATCTAGCTTCCTACCTAGGGCTGGTGCTAATGATTAAAAGCTAGAACTTCCCTTGTGATCTGTAATATATTCAAAATTCACTCCCCTTTAGATCAAATACAGCATATATTGTTCAGCCACTGATGCCTAAAAGTTCTGTAGTGACAAACTATTGTCTCCAACCAAATTCTTGCCTCAACTTCCCTTTTTTACCAAAGCCTCTGAGAGCAGCCCCTAATCACCATGGCCCCTGCTCTTCACACACATAAACTAAGTGCAGGGAAGTTTAGGTGCTGGGACTTACATCCTGAGACAATACACAGATTTGTTGGGGTTTGGGAAGATCCTTGCACATTTGTTGGGGCATCCTTTTAGAAAAACTGTCACAGAACTCTAGTCACTGCCACCATAAGCTGTAGTAACCTACTAAGGTCAAAATACTGCAAATGTCCAAAGGTTCAAAGTCTCTGGTCCAAGACACACATTCATAAAGCCAACTCTACAACTGAAAAATCATGTGTTGTGCAACATAGGCTACAAATCATTAGATTAAAAAAAAAAAAAAGTCAGCAGGGTGTATGCTTAGGAATTCACTATCAAAGCCTATAGCCATCTGTTCCAGCCATGCCAAAAGCCCAAATCATTCCACACATAATTTGTTCTACAAAATTTTACACCTTGCTCATTTCTCAAGGTCCATAGCTCACACATCAGACTTATTTGAAAAGAGCTAAATAAAGAAGACTTCTCTTTGCTATGACCTGGGTCATGGACTAACTGAGAAATGAATACAAATAGGAGCCAACATATTCCCTTTATTAATAATAAAGAGTAAGTTGGAGGATGAGGCTTGCAGATGTGGACAATTGGACTTATTAATGCTAGACTCTTAATTAGCCACACTTACTGATTCAACCATAGATCACTCTGCATGGAAGCAGACCCTGTAAATGTTACAGCATGGAGGAATAAGGAAGAATGTTTGGGATAGCGCCTTCTCAAGAGTATAAAAAGGGGGGCGGTGGCTGGATGGCTCAGTCAGTTAAGTGTCTGCCTTTGGCTCTGGTCATGATCTCTGGGGTCCTGGGATTGCGCCCTGCATCAGCTCCCTACTCAGTGGGGAGTCTGCTTCTCCATCTCCCCACACACCGCTTGTGCTCTCTCTTGCTATTTCTCTTTCTCTCTCTCTTTCAAATAAATAAATGAAATCTTAAAAAAAAAAGAAAAAAGAAAAAACATTATAAAAAGGGGAACTAAACTAAACATTCCAAGCTCATTCTTAACCAATATTTTAGTGAGAAAAATTATTTCCCCATACTAAGTATAAAGGATGTTGAATGCAGGCATCTGAGCACTTCTGCACAAGTTGTGTATTTCAGTGGGTATATTTAAATCAAATACACTGTGACTGGTGTCCCTAGATTTGTGCAGTGCACAGAGTGGACAACCATATTCAGGGCACTGGTAAGGAGGTGGAGAGAGACCAGGGTATTACATTATTTGAGCTACTTTGAAAAGGAAGGAAAAACTTCTGGAGTAGGGAAGAAATGTTTCTTACCAACAAGAAGTACCTAAATAATTCCTGATTACAAAACTCTCATTCCTGGTTTATGGCACAAATCCTTCCTTTGCTCCTTCCCAGGTTTCTGTTCAAGATTGAAGTAGACTGTATATGATTCACTTCTCCTTAGTTTATTTCCTAATTTACTTGTGACTCATTATTTTTATTACATTCTTATTATCATGAGGACAATGACCAGGGGAGAAGTGGATGGTTATGAAGTATAGAGATAAGGAGATATCAATTTACAACACCCATTTAGGAGGTAATTAAGAGTCTTGCAGGTTGTAAGCAGGAAAAATTCATGATAGTATATGCTTTGTCATTTGTTGCTTGTGTGTACAATATTTCTGAAAATATAAATTATAATACCTTAAGCAAACTTAAAATAAAGACAACATTTTACTGAATGCTTACTACGTACTGTGACCTGTGCCCAGGACTTTCCATGCACTATCTCTTTTAATTGCTAAAGCAACTCTATGAGGGAGAGGTTAGTGTCATCCACATAACATGGGGGAGTTACCTAGATCCCAGAGAAGTTGAGGACCTCCTCTGAGCTTGCATAGTTAATAAATGGTAGGGTTCAGTTTCAAACTGAAGGCCTCCCTCTCCAAATCCCAGGACTCAACCACTGCACCTCACCTTCATTTATAAATTCTGGTTTCCCTTATGATGTCTGAAAGCAAGAAGTTTTACACCAAGGAAGGAGGGGAAAGAAAGACATTTGTAATTGCAGGGGTCAATTGGGCAAGAAGCAGAGTTGAGGGTGAACTGGGTCCCATGTGAAGGAGCTTTAAGGGAAGTGACTGATTTAAGTCACAGATGTCCCTGAACCAGGACCAAAGAATTGAGCAGGAGAAATATTGCTCAGACACCAAATTCCAGGTACAAGTGAGCTTCCATCTGGAGCAAATTCTGAAGAAAAACTGAGACACCAACAGAGAAAGGTGCTGGATGGGAAGGTAAGAAAGAAGGTCTAGGTCAAGAGACAAATTGCTCAAGGCTCAGGACAGGGTGAGATTAAGTATGTGCAAAAAGAGTTCTAGATGTCGAGTAGGGTAGTGGAGCAGACAGGGTGTGCCTATCATAAGAATTTATAATAATAATAAATAGTGCCAATAATTATATGGAACTAATAGACTGTAATGAAAGCATAGACTCTGGAGAGAGATTGCCTGGGTTCACATCTCTGCTTGGTCACTTACTAGTACTGTAGTCTTAATGCTGGTTACCTTACCACTCTTTCAGTTTCCTGATCTGTAAAATGGGGTTAATAATGGTACTTACATAATTGTTCTGAGGATTTAGTAAGTTAATATACATAAAGCACTTATTGTAGTGGCTGGAACATCCCATAAAGCTGGCTATCATTATTCTTAAAATGGTATTAACATAAGAAAACTGAGGCACAGAGTGGTTGTGTGACTTTTCCAAGATTAAACAGCTAATCAATGGTGGAGGTAGGATTTGAACAAAGGAATTAAGGTTTTGTAATCCATGCACTTAATCACTAGTCAGTGCTTCCTTTTTCGATATGATATGACTTAGTCTTCTTTCTTGATATGATCAACTCTTGCTTTATAAAATACAACAATCTCAGCTGTACTATCAAATAATATTAGTCAGTGGCTGAGTTCTATTGTTATCCAGTCATCCATCCCATAATTTTGAGAACATTTCTTGTTTTAACTAATGACTATGTTTCTATATATAGTATATATCTGTACATCTATCTATATAAGGATAGATATATAGCATATATGTAATATATAGTATAGTATACCAATTATATATATATGTATGTATTTACTATAGATTCTATCTACCTAGATAGATAGTACATATATATATAAATAGATAGTATATATAGTATATAGATAGATAGATGATAGATAGATAGATACCATGTATATATAGTATATATAGTAAGATGTTTCACCCACCTGGTTGAACATTGCTTTTGAAATGCCATCTATTGCTGGTGATAAGTTATATTAACTTTGTTATAAATTTGAAATCATGGAAAAGAAACATAGGCCAATGCAGCTGTTCACTTCCTGAAGCGACATGTCTCCATATGTTGTGATCAATCCATTCTAGCACCCCCAGAAGCTCTGCCAATAAATTAATGTCCTTTTGTAAAGGTGGCTTTATTCCTGGGTTCTGCCATGTGGCTTTCCTCATTACAGGTGAGGATAGTAATGAGTCACAGAGCAGAGAATGATGAAAGTCAGCTTTGTCAGTGAGTCATATTCAACAGTGTAGCGTTCTTTCTTCTCTTGCTAGAAAGTCAGTGGTTCCTTTTAGCCAGTCACTTGTTACCCTTTAATACCAGATTCTTTCTTAGAGCTCCAGATTCGTCCTGACACTCCTGCCCCCCTACTGTCCCCCAGTCAGACACAGAGAGATTTTTGAATGTCCCATGCTCTTTCTCTATCGCCGATTTTTACGTGTGTTATTCTCTCTACTAAGAGCACCTTTTTCTCCCTAATGTGCCTGCCTCAATAATCTCATATCGTTAGGGAGCCCTTCACAGACACTTCCCCTCTGTGTTGGTCTGCTAGGGCTGCTATGACAAAGTACCACAGACTGGCCAGCTCAAATAACAGAAATTTATTGTCTCATCGTCCTGGGGGCTTGAAGTCCAAAATCAAGGTGCCAGTGGAGTTGGGCTCTTCTGAAGGCTCTCTCCTTGGCCTGTATATGGCCTGCTCTGTGTCTTCACATGGTCTTTTCTTTGTGCATGTCTGGGTTTAAACACCCTCTTCTTTTTTAAAAAATTTTATTTTATTTTGTTATGTTATGTTAGTCACCATACAATACGTCATTAGTTTTTGATGTAGTGATCCACGATTCATTGTTTGCATATAACACCCAGTGCTCCATGCAGTACGTACCCTCCTTAATACCCATCACTGGGCTAACCCGTCCCCCCACCCTCCTTCCTTCTAAAACCCTCAGCTTGTCTCTCAGAGTCCATAGTCTGTCATGGTTCATCTCCCCCTCCTACTCCCCCCCTTCATTTTTGCCTTCCTTCTCCTAACGTCCTCCATGCTATCCCTTATGTTCCACAAATAAGTGAAACCATATAATAATTGACATTCTCTGCTTGACTTATTTCACTTAGTGTAATATCCTCCAGTCCATCCATGTTGATGTAAGAGTTGGGTATTCATCCTTTCTGATGGCTGAGTAATATTCCATTGTATATATGGACCACATCTTCTTTATCCATTCATCTGTTGAAGGGCATCTCGGCTCTTTCCACAGTTGGCTATTGTGGATATTGCTGTTATGAACACCCTCTTCTCTTCTTTTCTTTTCTTTTTATTTGTTTAACACCCTCTTCTATAGGGACACCAGTCACGTTGGATTAAGGCCTCCATCCTAATGACCTCATTTTAACTTAATTCCCTCTTTGAATACCCTAGCCTCAAAAGAGTCACATTCTAAGGTATAGGCAGGGGTGAGGATTTCAACATATGGATTTGAAGAGGACACAGTTCAGTCCATAACACCTTCCAATCCTGGTGAAGTCCCTTCTGCTGTGATTCCTGGCAAGCAAGATGTGCCTGCAGCTGAGTTCGGCTTACCCATATTGTGATTCTATGTTCACTTGTCATCTAAAGACAGTGATCTCTCAAATGTGGCCTGGCTTCTCTTGGTCTTCTCTCCTCAATTATGAAACATGCTTCCTGACAGTGTAGGTGGCTAATAAATATATGTATTTAATTAGGAGATTTGATGTCTATCAGTTTTTCTATACCTGGAGAATGATTTTTTTTCCCCCACCAACTTTCAAGATGACACTCAGCTTCTATTCTTACTTAAGTATCACTTTGCCCTTTCTTTTGTGTTTCTAGGTATTTCAAAGAAGCTCCTATATTGTGCAATTAACAACAGTGACTATATGGCTCTGAGGCAGGGTGCCTGTGAATGATTTTCCATGTGAGCCATGATTTACCCTGGAATTTCAAAGATGGGGCAGTGTGGGCTGCAGGTAGGCAAACTAGAAAAGGAATCCATATCTGGTTTATGGAAAGCATGGTTTGGTCCCTGATCAAATACAGCTTTAGGAAAAGGGGCCATCAAGTTACAGGATTTCTAAACCTCTGTATTGAACAACCTATTTATCTGATTTCATTAATCACTGGGAGAACTTCTGAGAAGATAGAAGGAACTAAGAAACAAACACCAGAAGAGTGGGACAGGAGGTCTGGGATGAGAGTGGGGGTGGACAAGGAGAAACAGAGAGGATGCGTGATGGATGAGGTCGCCTCTCCAGCTGTAAATCTCCAGCGCCTCGGCTGCTGCCTGGCCGCACAGGTGTTTAATGAGCTGTTGAGGGATCAATAGCCTATGACAGACAACTTTGAAAAATTTCCCTTGATTCACTCAAGTGTTTTAATTCCTCATTAGTTCTGATGATGTAAACCCTTTGTGATTAGCTTGGTTGTTAAATATCTACTCACGAGTGTTGACAAAGTGTAGGAAACTTCACCCTCTTGGACCTCTGCCCTCTACGTGGAGTTAGCATGTCACCAGCACTGAAAAACTAGGAGGAATTACCTTTCCAACTTCCCCACTGGTGCATTCATGAATTTAACCTATTCCAGACTCAGAGAGGGCATTTTTTAGTGACTTCCTCTTCCAAACACTATATTACACACACACACACACACACGAAGCATTTATTCATTTATTATAAATGTATTGTGTGACTAGGAAGTAACCAACATTGAAATAATTTTTTTAATGCACAAAGATGAAAAATTATGATCTAAATGAGTCCATATGTGAGAAACAAGTGTTTGATCAAACCTGTGAAACTGGTTTATTGTCCAAGCTGGGCTTGCAAAGGTATACAAAAAAACTAGCTTTATTTATTTATTTTTTATTATGTTATGTTAGTCACCATTCAGTACTTCATTAGTTTTTGATGTAGTGTTCCATGATTCATTGTTTGCATATAATACCCAGTGCTCCATGCAATACGTGCCCTCAATACCTATCACCAAGCTAACCCATCCCCCGCCGGAACCCTCAGTTTATTTCCTGTAGTCCATAGTTTCTCATGGTTCATCCCCCCCTCTGATTTCCCCCCTTCACTTTTTCCTTCCTTCTCCTAATGTCCTCCATGCTATTCCTTATGTTCCACATATAAGTAAAACCATATGATAATTGTTCTCAGCTTGATTTATTTCACTTAGCATAATCCTATTCTTTCTTCCATCATTCCTTCAAACCCACTCTCTGGGACGATACTTTCTCTATTTCTGCTCGAAAGTTTAGGAAGATCCCACAGCTTTGCTAAATGCTCTTAGATGACATCCTATCTTTCCACCATCTGGCATTCAAAATCCACTCTGGTTTAGTAATCAAATAACTTCGGTTTAGGCGAATGCAATAATAAACATTCAGAACTCTTAGCCAGTTGAAAGCACTGGATCTGATTCAGCCTTGGATGTTTTAGCAGGCATGAGCCAAAATTGGCTTCTCCTCTTTCTCTTCCCACTCATCCCATTCAGCTGCTGTTCCTGATCATTTTAGAGGGAGAGGTAATTTTCAATAAATTGTTGGCAGGGGTGTCAGCTAGCTTCACCGCCCTTAAGGTGTCAAATGTCCTTTGATGGCTCCTTTGCTCATTGAGTACTTTTGTGGGTCTCTCAGAGAGCCTCTGCCTGGGACCTCAAGTACAGTTTCCTGGATCTGGGCAATACTTCTTTTCTAATGAGCTTTTTATTCCAGCAGTGCATGAAGGAAGTGTATCTTGATTGCAGTTTTCCTCTTTACTCTGACAGCAGAAAGGACAGCTCCCAAGCTTTCTCTCACATTTAGACTTTTCTTAGCCAGAACCAGAGGGCAACCTATGTTCAGCTAACTTCAGAAAAACCTGTGTCAAACTCTCTGGGAGTTTTCATTATAACTATCACTTTCCTTGTTTGAGATCATTAATGGGCATAGAAAACACCAATGATGTTCCTCAGAACAGTCCTCTCTTTGAGATCAATTCTAATTCAAGTACGTCCATGACAGGGCAGACCTTCTGTTTTGAGTAGGTGCTGATGATAACTGATTGTTCTGTTTACAAGTAATACATCCAAAGATTCAAATAATTTTCTAGAGATCAGATTCTGGTTTCTCACATTTTAGACTTTATTTCTCTCCCACTATCCACATGCATCTGGTGCTAGGTTTTAAAGGGCATGTTTATGTCACTGTGTGACCTCTGGTACTTCACTTGTGAGTCATAATACACACCAGACTTATTCCTGAAAGACCTTCCTATATCAGGTGGCTAACAATAACTAAGCCAGTAAACAGCTCTGAAGTTCATAAATATAATCTCTTAAGATCAAATAGAATGAATCCTTACTTTATCTTCCCCATTGTCACATCCCAAAATACCTGTACCCACACCAATGCAATTTAACATGAGGACAGTTAGAGGGGAGAGAAATAGTGGTTAAAATATCTTACTTTTGCAAATTTACAAAAATATAAAACCCTATGAACTCATTGCTAGTGTCCTTCTGAGAGCCATGCCAGGGAAAGCTCCTGAAGCTTGAGATTCCTTAGTTCAACAATTAATCTATCTTTGGACCCAATAAGCAGCCACAATTGGGTATCTCAGAGCACCTCAAACTTAACAATTTCTATAGTGGAAGCTCTGTTGTACTGCCCAGATTCCCCCTCCAGGACCAAGACACTCATCCTCCAGTATCTGATGGCTCTTAGAAGAATCCCTCTCTGGAAATGCCTTTGAACTGACGAGGATTCTCTTCTAGGATCCTTCTTCACTTAGTTAATGTAAATTGATCTTTCAGGTATCAGTTTAAAGACCACTTAATCAGAAAGCCCATTTCAAAACTCTCCAGACTAGGTTATATCCTCTGTCTATTTATCAATGGTTATTGCTTATTTACCAATATCACCACTTAAAATTTAAGATCCCATGTGATACCCCCCATGCTTATAGTTATAAGTGTGATACCTGCTACCTACTTACTTTGCACACAAGGGAGAAGAAAACCTGAATTGTTCATCACTGTATCCCTAGGACATAGTACTACGCTTACTACATGTTAGAAGTTTAGTAATATTTATTACATTTAGTAAAAAACCAGTGGAACCACAAAATTATTAATATGCCTTAATCCAGGAACTATTTATTTTGGTAGTCATCCATCAGATGGAAGTCTTCATTTACTACTATCCCACACAATGTTGAGTCAAAACACTTTCCATAATTTTTATGGCAAGCTCACTTAGAGATGATAAGATAAAAACAAGTGAACAAAATACACAAAATAAAAACCCCTAACTAAAAAATCTCCCATTGTCTCTGATAGCACTGTCCAATGTAAATATAATGGGTGCCACAAATACAAGTAACACGTGTAATGTTAATTTTTCTTGAAGTTACATTAAAAAAATTAAGACAAGCAAGTAAAATTAATTTTACTAATACATTTAATTTAATCTGATATATTCAAAATGTTATTTCAACATGAAATCACTACAAACATTGTTAGATAATTTGCATTCTATTTTTTAATAAAGTCTTCAAAATCAAATGTGTATTTTACACTTATAGCACATCTCAATTTGGACAAGTAACATTTCAAATGCTCAATAGCTATATGCATCCAGTACCCACCTGGTCAGACAGTACAGATCTGTTATATACTCCCAACAGGGAATTCTAGTATTTTTTATCTAAACCACAAGTATTATCTTCCTTTATACATATATCTTGTCTTATGTCTTTGTTTCCATTTCATGTAATTCTGGTTGCGCCATACAATCTGGGCTCCAGAATTATATTTGGTTGCTTTGAGGAAACCAAAATATTCTACTGTGTGTATTAAATAGAACTTTCCAGATAGTTGGTTATAAGCATAGGTCAAAGTTTCATTATAATTTTTGCATGAGATATGTATATTTTTAAAAAGCCCTAGTGGGCCAATTCAAGAGTTTAGTTTTAGTAGGTATCTTACAAGGCAGGAGAAAGAATAGGTAACCTTTTTGGATTATCTATTAAATACAGATAATCATATTAGATACAGAAAGAAAAGAAAATCTCCTTAAAGGTCATTGAATTCTTGACTGACAATTAGCTGACAGTCAACTGGGTAGGTAAAGTTCCCAGAATAAGACTTAATCCTGTTAAAGTTCAACAGAAAATCACTTAACACTTGTCAGGAATACTAATTTCTCCCCAGACAGAAAGTTCTGTGAATTACACCACTCAACAAAGTTTCTTTCTCTTCACCAAGGATGGCGCTCTTCCTCTTCTAGAGAAATGGTGTCATGACAAGTTTCTGGAAGTTGTTTTTATTCCCGATCAAGTTGCAACAATTCTTTTTCCATTGCATATTTTTTCCTGCTTTATAGAAGACTAGTTGACCATAGAGTTGAGGGTCCATATCTGGGCTCTCTATTCTGTTCCATTGGTCTATATGTCTGTTTTTGTGCCAGTACCATACTGTCTTGGTGATCATTGTCTTGTAATATAGCTTGAAATCGGGCAACGTGATGCCGCCAGCTTTGTTTTTCTTTTTAAACATTTCCTTGGCAATTCAGGGTCTTTTCTGATTCCATACAAATTTTAGGATTGTTTGTTCCATCACTTTGAAAAATGTCATTGGAATTTTGATCTGGATGGCATTGAAGGTATAGATTGCTCTGGCTAGCACAGACATTTTAACAAAAAAAGTCTCTTCACTAAATGGTGCTGGGAAAATTGGACAGCTATATACAGAAGAATGAAACTCGACCATTTTCTAACACCATACACAAAGATAAACTCTAAATGGATGAAAGACCTCAATGTGAGGGAGGAATCCATCAAAATCCTAAAGGAGAACATAGGCAGTAACCTCTTTGACATCAGCCACAGCAACTTCTTTCCAGATACATCTCCAAAGGCTAGTGAAACAAAAGCAAAAATGAACCTTTGGGACTTCATCAAGATAAAAACTTCTGCACGGCAAAGGAAACAGTCAACAAAACAAAGAGGCAACCCATGGAATGGGAGAAGATACTTGCTAATGACACTACAGATAAAGGGCTGGTATCCAAGATCTATAAAGAACTTCTCAAACTCAACACCCAAAAAACAAATAAGTCAAAAAATGGGCAGAAGACATGAACAGACACTTCTCCAAAGAAGACATACAAATGGCTAACAGACACATGAAAAAACGTTCATCATCATTAGCCATCAGGGAAATCCAAATCAAAACCACATTGAGATACCACCTTACACCAGTTAGAATGGCAAAAATGGACAGGGAAGGAAACAACAAATGTTGGAGAGGTTGTGGAGAAAGCGGAACCCTCTTACACGGTTGGTGGGAATACAAGTTGGTACAGCCATTTGGAAAACAGTGTGGAAGTGCCTCAAAAAATTAAAAACAGAGCTATCTTATGACACAGCAATTGCATTCCTGGGTATTTACCCCAAAGACACATATGTAGTGAAAAGAAGGGCCATATGCACCCCAATGTTCATAGCAGCAATGTCCGCAATAGCCAAACTATGGAAAGAGCTGAGATGCCCTTCAACAGATGAATGGATAAAGAAGATGTGGTCCATATATACAATGGAATATTACTCAGCCATCAGAAAGGATGAATACCCAACTCTTACATCAACATGGATGGTACTGGAGGAGATTATGCTAAGTGCAATAAGTCAAGCAGAGAAAGTCAATTATTATATGGTTTCACTTATTTGTGGATCATAAGGAATAGCATGGAGGACATTAGGAGAAAGAAGGGAAAAATGAAGGGGGGGAAATCGGAGGGGGAGATGAACCATGAGAGACTATGGACTCCAAGTAACAAACAGGGATTTAGAAGGGAGGGGGGTCAGGGAATGGATTAGGCCGGTGATGGGTATTAAAGAGGGCATGTACTGCATGAGGCACTGGGTGTTACATGAAAACAATGAATCATGGATCACTACACCAAAAACTAATGATGTATTGTATGGTGACTAACATAACATAATAAAATTAAAATAAATTAAAAAAAAAGTTGGGATGATTCTTATTTTTATTTATTTATTATTATTATTATTTTTTTGCAGGTAAGTCTACTGAAAAATTTCATAGTGTAAACATGAAATGTGGGTAAGAAGTAGGTGGACCCACAGATCTCAAATACCATGCTTAGAAATTTTAAATTTAATTGTAGCCTATGGCGATCTATGCCCAACCCAAAGAAGTATAGCAAACTGAACAAAATATTTTAATAAATCCAGAGTGGAGATACTAAGATTACTATCTTGTTTCAGGACTCTGGATATCCCCATGACTTCATGCTCGCTCTCTCTTTAAAAAAAAAAAAAAAAGGTAAATAAAAATGAAATCTGCATATATAAATACAAATTGTGGGCAACCTACGTTATTTACCAACTTCCTAATATTTTGGAATCTCCTGAAAAAAGCTTGCATTTTTCATAATTCCTTCTTAATCTAATATGTTGCTTCCACTTGATTCTGACCATTTCTCCTATCATTTTTCCTGGGGTTGTTCCCGTTTCTGTACCAAATATTAATCAAAACATAAACAAACAAACATAAACAAACAAAAAACCAACATTTGCCCTTAATTTCCTCAAGGCACTGCTCTGACAAGTAGAATTTAACTGAATTTGGGGATTAATGCCAACAAATAACTTATAATAATTAAGTATTAGGTAAGTTCAAAGAATCCAGCCCAAAGATCTACCTCATCAATGCCTTATCTTACAGAATCCCTGCCTCTTAGCTAGCACTTGCTATTTATCTTTATCACAAACTCATCTCTTTATTTCTGAGAATCCTTACCTCTTTCTTCTTGGACCACCTATAGAAAATCTATGCTTTCATGCAAAGCAATCAAGTTCTTCTTATCTTAAGCCCACACCATCTTGTTCTTAGCCTGAAGACTCTTCCACACCAAATGTTCATCAAGGAGGTTTGCTCACCACAGCTATATTCTCCCTGAGGAATTGTGCACTTGCCTCTTAAAAACCATCTCTTTCTCCCAAAATTTCACCCCAAGCAATCTTCTCAACTGTATCAGAAATAACTCCAGGAAATGTAATGCATAATGTCAACTAAGATAAAGGGATAGACCTCCCCCTAAAAGATGTAGGACAAATATAACAGCTGGATACAGCAGGCACTCTGCTTATACCTAAAACCAAAGATACAGAATGAAAAATCAATGGTGGGGGTCTTCTCTGCAGGAGCCTGGTGAAATCACTCTAAGTTCTCCCCATACATGCAAATTGTAGTGTAAAATCATTGTATTTACTACGGAATTCTCTGAATGCTTTCTATGTAATGACAGGTTCTGGTCTACTTTCTCTAACAGACATCTCAAAACCACACCTCCCACTTGAAAACAAATACACTGTATAATTGAATGATTCATTCAAGGGAGTTGCATCTCCAGAGGAGAGGTGTTATCTGTTATCTGCGGAATAGTCTGGTTGAAGAACTTTTCCATGGCTATTATGGACCCTGTGGGAGAAAATGCAACTTAGACTGGCAGGTTCATCCAAATGCCATCATTCTGCTTTTGTGTTCACAGTGTGTAGCCACTTCACAATGTGGAGTGAGTTTGTATTGCCTCCAAATGGAGGACTGTGGGAGTAAGGGGGCTCCTTGGGGCTATAACCTCTACTCAGGCACATGCTCAGTTAAAACTTATCATCAAAACTTAGCATTTCAGCACCTTCTCTTGCAGCTGAGCTTGCTGGGACCCAAAAATAAATATCATTTGAAAAGCTTTACGTACATTTTGGTTACAAATCTTCTTTGTATTTCCTAAAATTAAGAAGAAGAAGGAGGAGGAGGAGGAGGTGGAGGAGGAGAGGAAGAAGAAGGAGAAAACAAGTAAGATCTTCTTTCAACCAATCAATTCAGAACATGTCTGTAAATTTACACATGCCTAAAATGCTCCTACCCTCTTTGGTTATTTTATTATCACCTACAGATATGTAAGATGATGAAAATGTTACAAAAATGTTTTACTTCAAGTTGAGATGTTTTGTTGGAATTTATCAGACAAGGCTAAAGGGCTTTTTGTTTTGGAACAAAAGAATGACATGTGTGGAATGTAAATATTCCTAAAATGTTTGGCATTTCTGCTTTAAGATGGGTGGAAATTGGCAGCAATGTTCTTGTTTGTTTGTTTTGTGATCTTAGAGCATTTACCATTTGTTGAATTAACAAATCATTGCATAAGTTAGAATATTCCAAACATTTATTAATTAGGAAGAGGGTAGAAGGGCAGGGAAAAGATACTTAACATGGTTACACATTTATTTTGCCCAGATACTGTAATAGGCACTTTACAAACTTTATCATTTAATCCTCACCAAAAACTCATAACGTAGAGGTTATGAGCCCAGTTCACAGATAAGGTAAATAAAGTCTTAAATTTGCAATTCCACAGAAGTGGTATAGGGACTTTAAGCTACATTTTGCCAAGGTGAGGAATTATTGTGTTCCACTGGTGTTAAATAAGGACCGTCCAGGAGAGAAATAAAAGTAAGAAAGAAGAGTAAATATGCCGGCCATATTTATATATCATTCTGTGTAGCCAAATTAGGCAATTAAGAAGAGATTTCATGTGCATTTGCTCTAAGCACTTTGTGAACTCTGCATTTGGCCCTGACTTCAGACACAGGTAGAAGCCACAGAGAACAATAAAGCCTCATTATGTTATAGTCACACTGAGTCATTGATTCCAAGCCGTGTCCCCAGCTTCTCTGCAAGCCATCTTCATCAGTCTTGGTTCCAAATGCTTTTGGCAGTTTTGAGGTGTTCAGTCAACTCTCAAAGGACCAAGATTTTGCCAAGAGTTGTCACTGGTTAGTATGGGGAAGAGTTAGCACCAAAGGCAGCTCTCAAAAAGAATAGTTTCAGAAATTTTTTCAGCAATGACACTCATGTTCATAGGAATGCACAGCCCCCTGTAGGGACAGTTAAGACAGGGATTGCACTCATTCTCATGTAGATGCTAAAAATAGCATATATACTGCTTTCTTAAATCGTACCTGCCTATGTATGAGTGTGTCTATATATATTTATTTTTGGAATTTATTTTTATGTCATTAAAAACATAATTCAAATATCAGGTGATCATATTCGGTGATAGATAAATATAGGCGTTTCAGATCATATAAAAGTATCTTATAATTTACCATGTGTTAGACTAAAAACCTGAGGGTGTGTGTGTGTGTGTGTGTTTATATCTAGAAGCCAAATGGCTATAATTCATATAATTCCAGCTATGGAGATATATATACCTCATATTTATTAATTTGCAACATAGCCCAAGGGAAGGAGATAAATAGAAGCCTCTGAGGAAAAAAAAATTAAAAACTTCTGTTTAAAAAAGAAAAGTAAGATGATTGGTTAAGGTGCCAGAAGTTTGAGAAGTTAATTGAGATCCAGTCTATGAAGAGCTTTCAAAGTCAAAGTAATATTTTAATTATAAACCTAATGCGACTTTCACCTATTTGATATTTGCTGCCAAGGACAATCAGTATATAGTTGTGTCCCGTTAAACCATATCAGTTCAGGAATCTGAGAGATATGGTATAGATTAAAGAAGACAATTGTCTACGGACAGGACAAAATTTGGCTATTTGGTTTATGTTTCTGAATAGCAATTTTACTGGTCATATACTCTGGCCATTCCTTTATTTCTCTATTCTAAGTTACTGCAGATAGGAACTCAGTATCAATGAAGGAACAGCAAGTCACAGGGCAAAAACATGGAATTAACAAGGGTGAAGATTTGGATGCAGCTGAACGATCAACCACTATCATCTCATGGATTCTTTGTGCCTGGTTTGAATGACTAGCATTTAGATCATATTCACATTCCAAGTAAATAAATCGATTTTTTAAAACTTAACTTTTTTGAGTAAAATTTACATAAAATCAAATTCATTCATTTTTAATATTCCATAAGGTTTGACAGATATATATGCCTGTGTAACCACTACCATAACACGCACACAACATATATTTAAATATAGACAATACACACATGCAAGTAGACATTATATATATATATATATCATTACTTACACATAAATCATATGCACATTGTTTATATAATAATGGTTCATATATATATACATAAGATCGTTTTTTTTTTATAGATTTTATTTATTTATTTGAGAGCGAGAATGAGAGAGAGCACATGAGAGGGGGGAGGGCAGAGGGAGAAGCAGACCCCCTGCCGAGCAGGGAGCCCGATGCGGGACTCGATCCCGGGACTCGATCCAGGGACTCCAGGATCATGACCTGAGCCGAAGGCAGTCGCTTAACCAACTGAGCCACCCAGGCGCCCTACATAAGATCGTTTTGTATTCAGTTATATAATACATAGTAGAACACTAGCTTCCAAGTGACATTGTGATGTCATGTGAAGCACATTCAACTGGAACTCAGGAAACCTGAATATTAGTGTTTCAGAGAGCCTTGTAATTAGACCCTTCCTGTATAACTAGGTTCTGCAGCCACTGAGAAATGAGGTAAAAGTAAGATGAAAAAGGGATAGTGCCAAGCTACAACCATCTTATGCCAGTTTACGAAGGTCAATTATATATGTATTCCCAACTCCTCAGTGATGTCCATGATGGTAGCTTGAAATAAACCGAGGTGGGGTTATTCATGCCATGGGACTCTGCAGAAGCTTCAGATCTGTTCTTTTGTTTATTTGTTTGTTTACCTTGAAGGGTTAGTTAGTGAACATTTACCAGCACTGTTAACTGTTTGGTGTCTGTGGAGAAACCAAAGTATTGCTGTTATTACTAATGTAGGCAGTATTGGTGAAATGGACTTCCTAATGCTTAACTTTTCATGTAGACTTCCCATTGCTAACTAGGAGCACTGGAAGACTGAGTCCATCCCCATGGTGGCTGGACCCTCTAATGAGCTCACTGCACAGCCAAGTGCTGTTGAAAACTCAGGCTTTACAAAGCTTAGCCTTCTCCAAGGAAGAAAAAGAGTGTCTTGGCTTTCTATCTTGCTTTTGGCTATCTATCTTGGCTATCTGTTCTTGCTTTTACATGCAGCAATCAGATGTGCGCTCCATCTCCCAAGGATGGAAGGTGAGGGGGTCAAAGAAGGGACAGAGGTTTATGTCAATGGAGCCCTTCCACTTGCAAGAAAATATCACAGGTAGGGAAGACTCCTCCTACCCCGCTGGTGCACCCAATACTGGATCTCAGCTAGTTTTGTTTCTCAGTAGTTTGGGGGCCCAGAATCAATGCTTCTAGAATTCTACTTTAATAATTTTTAAAAATTGCCTCAGATAATTTCAGAGGACCCTCTGAGTTCCACATTTCTATTATTTGCAAGTCTAGGTTTCGGTATCTATAGTTTTCTGCAACAAAAGCTTGCATTTCAGGGTATTTATAAATTCTAAAGAACTGATCCTTTACACTCTGCAACCCCACCTTCCAGCAGGTCACTTTTGAAAGCTTTTAACAGAGGGCAAATGGGAAGAGTGCCCTGAACTTCTTCTATATGGGACTGAAGTCAGAATGAACAAATAAGCAGTTATGCTAATAAATAACCTGTTCTACCTTCCCTTTAACATGAAGTAAAGTTCTTTTTTTCCTTCTGAGCTGATGGTTGGAAATAATTGCCCTTTTACAGGAAGGAATCTCTAGGTGCAGATTCTTGTTGATTTGATATTATCCAGTAATTGTTAAGGAGGTCAAAGGCCCTCAGGCACATGATTGTTCATCTTCTGTGCTTCTGCTTCTTTCATAACCCTTATCATTCTCTAATGTACCTTGTTTCTCATCAATTCACAATTTCCTTGAGAGCAGGGGTTGTGTCTTTCATGTATACCCCTAATGTCCATTTGAGTGCTTGACATCCAACATTACTAGATGACTCAGGGAATGCATGATGAGTAAAGACTGCTCTGAAGTGCTTGCTTATACCCTGGTCTATAATACATGTGCATACCAAGACTAAGCTGCCCAGTTTCCATGCCTAGATATCCAGTGGTTTCGGGAGAAAGTCTAACATGAAACCAAGCAAAGCAATCATTGTGTGTTTTAACTAAAGGTAACCCTTCAATCTCAACTCAGTTCCCCATTCTAATGTACCACCTTGTGTCCTATTAATGGAATTACCTCAAACATCAAGAAAAATAAAAACTCAAATGAGTAAAATTGCAATGACTAATGTGGAAATCATTTTGTTTGATCTTCTAAAGTGTGGGAAATCCCCTCTGCAGGAGGCAGGACCTATTTGTAAGGAAAAAACTGCTCATGTTCATAGCTGCTCCCAAGTGAGATAAACTGAAGGCAGCATAATGATTTTCAAAACCAAATTTTACGAGAAACCCAAGTTGGAAGCAAAGGCAAATTTTCCAATTTTGCTTCTACTTACCTAGAAGTAGTGTTAAGTAATAACATAAAAATTGATTTATAAAGTTACACAACAAATATTTGTGGATCCCCCTCTGTTTATGTTCAGATTATTTAAATCAGAGGGGAAGAAGTACTATATAGATAGCTAGTGCGAAAGAAAAATTTCGCACCAGCGATATGTTAAAAATAGCAAGACAGATTTTATTCAGAATACTGCATTAGACAGAGACAACTTCAGTATAAACTGAGCTCAACTCTGATAAAACAAAGTCAGGAGGCCTTTTATATGCTGGTTGTGCTAATGGAAAAGTGCTGAGGGCCACTGGGGAAGGAGGTTGGTTGATGTGATTAGACCACCTGTGTTTGCTAACTGGTACTTACGAAGTTAAGCTCCTACCCTCCCACAGAGACCAGGAAACAGGGACACTACTTTCCAGATGATTACATTTAAGGAGATGACTCCTAGGACCTTGAGCTTTGTTGATACATTCTAGGAATATTAGATGGATTGAATGTCTGCTCTGGTATATTTGGTAAATATTGCTTGCATTCTCTACTGTGAAGAACTCGTCTGTTGTTGCAGTTCTTATGTGATCAGGTATGTGCTATTATACAGATTAGTACAAAGTGTCGTTTTTCTGTTCAGGACAGTGTTAATTTAAAATAGAAAATCAGGTTAAGCTGCCCTCCAATGCCTCTGATTTTGTGTGTGGCCTGATTTTCCTCCTTCCAGAGTTTTCTCTTTTTTTCTCAAAGGAAACAGATGTGGACTTTGGATCCACATTCACCCCAGATAACCAAGGGTGGGCCTTACTTATCAGGGTGGGAGAAACATAACAAACTCCTGGTTATTTAAAAATATTTATTACTATCTGACTGGGATAAAGGTGTGGTGGCTTTATCATCCTATTACAGGTTTCCTATGACTAGAGGAGGATGCATTCGCTACTAAACTTACTGTCAATTTTAACATTTCCCTGTCTCCCACCTCTAGAAAAAGCTGACCAGACACATTACTTCCTAGCTGGGAGAGAGCACTGTTCGAATTACTATATACTGAGGTCACCACAGAATAAAACCCAGAATCATTGAATAAATATTTACTGAGTATCTTCTATGTTCCAAACACCAGAGTGAGTGTGGTTGAAACAGCAAACTTTGGTACAATATTTCTTATAGTCAAGAAATGGCTGATCTTATAGAACAGACAGTACCCATTTATAGAAAACTGTAATCAGATTTGACATGTGATCCATGTCCAAAAAAGAATAGATAACATAATCTCTAGAAATTTAGAAGAAGCTTTGGTCACTGGGGTCGTGATCTTCATTGATTAAAAGATAAGATAATGTAGTTGATGTTGAGCATTGACTTGCAATCTAATGGAGTCTGGGGGTGCCACATACGATTTTTGTGGAATTGAAATCAAAAGAAAAAAACATACAAAGATCAATTTAAGCTTAAAGAAACTGTAAAAAAAAAAAAAAAGGAAAGAAAGAAAGAAAAGAGCAAAAATCAATGAAATTGAAACCAGGACAACAATAGAGAAAAATCAACATAATCAAAAGCTGTTTCTTTTAAAAGATCAATAAAATTTATAAACTTCTAGCAAGGCTAACCAAGGAGCAGGGGGAGAAGAGAGAGAAGACACTAATTGCCAATATCAGAAGTGAAAGAGAGGATTATTGCTATTGAGTTCATCAACATAAAAAAAAAAAATAAGAACAGAATGTATGAACAATTCTATATCCGCACAATGTGATAACATGAAATGGATGGATTCCTTGGAATACACAAACTACCAAAATTCACACAAGGAGAAACAGATCATGTGTATGGGACTAAATATCTTAATGGAATTGAATCAATAATTAATTAACTTCCAAAAAAAAAAAGAAAGCACCAAAGCCAGATATTTTTATTTCCTAATTCTTTCTCTGAGGCTGGTATTACATTAATATCAAAGCCACATAAAGACATTACAAGAAAGGAAAACTATAGACCAACATCTCTCATGAACATAGATGCAAAAACCCACCCCCCAAATGTTAGCAACTAGAGTCCAAGAATGTATAACAATAATTATATGATATGACTAAGTGAGCTTTATTCCAGAAATGTGAGGTTGTTTTGACATTTGTAAATCAATCAATGTAATTAATCACATCAATAAGCTAAAGAAAAAAATCAGATGATTATATCAATTGATACATTAAAAGCATTTGACAAGATGAAACACTCATTCATGATTTAAAAAAAAAAGAAGAAAAACTGTCAGAAAACTAATAGAGGCGAACATCTTGAACTGACAAAGAACTTCTACAAAAAGTCTACAGATAACATCTTATTTAAGGACAAAAAACTAGATGCCTTCCAAGATCAGAAATAAGGCAAGGATGCCTTCTTTCATCATTTCTACTCAACATTTTGCTGGAAGTCCTACATAGTACAATACGGTTAGAAAATAAGATAAAATATACAGATTTCAAGGGCAGAAACAAACAAAATATTTATTCACATATATGGTTGTCTATGTAAGAAATTTAAAAAATGGACAAAAATGCTCCTGGAACCCCTAGGTGAATGTAGCAAGTTTGTAGGATACAAAGTTAATATAGATAAATCTGTTGATTGCTTATACACCAGGAAAGAATGATTTTGAAATTAAATTAAATTTGAACTTGACTTCAAAAGAAACTAACACCAATGCCCCAAACTGGAACAATTTGAACAACAAAAAAAAGTAATATTGAATTATTGTCCAAAGTATAAAATAAACATCTGTGAGTCGACACTGATATAAATAAATGACTGAATAAATGTACAGGCGGGGGGGAGAGAAAAATTTCCCAAGCAGAATTCCAAGTAACTCATGTTGATAGTCCATGCTTAGGAGGTACAGCATAACTCCCAGGTCAAGTGTGGGATGCTCTCTTCCTACCAAAGAGCACAGTGTAGAAAGAGGATAGAAATAAATCTACAGTAGAAAAATCTGAAAATTCTACCACAGGCAGATGATGAAGGTCAACATCAACAGTGATAAATCATGTTGAGGCCTAAGAAAGTATCATAACCAAGAGTAGCCTTAAGAGACTAAAATAATATGGCATCCTGGAACAGAAAAATCACATTAAGTAAGAAGTAAGGCAAGGCACCTGGGTGGCTCAGATGGTTAAGCCTTTGGCTCGGGTCATGATCCAGGGTCCTGGGATGGAGCCCTGAGTCGGGCTTCCTGTTCAGTGGGGAGTCTGCTTCTCCCTCTCCCTCTGCCCCTCCCCCTGCTCTTTCCCTCTCTCCTTCTCAAATAAATAAATAAATAAAATCTTTAAAAAAAGAAGCAGGGAAATCTGAATAAAGTATGAACTTCAGTTATCATAACATATCAACATCCGTCTATTGTAACAAATTTCCACCCTAATGTAAGAAGTTAATAATAGGGAAAACTCTGTTGGGGATGCATAGGAACATTTGTATTATCTTTCCAATTTTTCTGTAAATTTAAAGGTGGTCTAAATATAAAGTAAAACTTATCTGATGGTTCCAAGACAGTCATGGCTTAATGCTACTTATCTGATGGTTCCAAGACAGTCATGGCTAAGCTAAAATAATTTTAGCTTGTTCAGGAAACATTTCTCATCTATCCCAGTATATTAAGGTCTTATTCAGCACCTGTTGCAATCACACTTAATTTTCTAAACTCTTGCTGTAAGCTGCCATGCATTGTCTCTATTCTCCCCACTAGGGAGCAATTCAGCAACAGTGGGTTACAACTATTCTATACTCCTTAACCTTCTTTTCTCACAAGAAGAATGCCTAACACCTAGCGTGCTTTCTAAAAACTGGTGTTGCATTCATGGCCTAAGTGCTTGTTGAGTTTTATAATCTCTAGCTACTAGACTTCCGGTTCCCCAAGACAACGATAGAAATCATGCTTTCATTTATTTGTTTGTTTGCTTGTATTTAGGGTACGTGGCACGCAGCAATCATTCATTATACATCTAATGGATAGATGGAAATAAAAGGAGGTAAGGGAGTGAGGAAGAGAAGGTTAAAAGCCAGGAAAGGAAACTGCACTGGAAATGACCCATCTTGTTAAACGTGGTTCTGTGGCACAAGAATCAAGCAAAGAGGACTGCTTGGATCCTCGCTTGGGCTGAAGACTGGGACACACTTTCTAAATGGGAAGCTGGTGTGGAGGGATGAATGTAAGATGGAACAATTGGGAAACAAGTCAAATAAGCAGGACTGACCATCAAAACAACCACACAAGGAAAACTATCATAGAAAGAACCGCACATAAAACCAAGTTGGAAGCTAGGAAAGCCAGAAAAGACTGAATATTCTGAACAGATCATGTGGCAGGGCCTGCGACAACCCTGAGCTGGCCTACACAGACCTGCAGGGGCACTTATCCCAGAAACCTGGGACAGGCTGCCTTAAATTTAGTGATACTAATTGAAAAATAATAGGGACATTGACAAGAAAGAATACCAAGAAATGAATGAACTGGAAATGGGCAGAGCAGTGGTTAAGTTGATTAGGGATGGGCAACACATGGAGCCTCCAGAGGAGGGTAGCATAACCCTACAAACCCACATGGAGCCACTAGAGGATTAGAATGAACTGAACCTTCCAACATATGAGAAAACAAAACAAAACAAAAAATCAGGTGATGTGTTGCAAAGGTGATAGATCCTTTCATACTCTGGGAAACAGAGCCCGAGAACAATATGCAGCCTATTTAAAAATGAAATAATTGCCCTTTCTATCAGCTCTGGAAAGTTGGGCAAGCTATATCTGCCACCTCTCAGGGGGGTCTAAAATCAAATTAGCATTCTTCTCTAAAGCAGAAGGGAGGAGGGTGTAAGGAATGTCAAGAAACCAAAGAACTTCCAGGATCCAACAATTGGGCGTGGGGTGCTCTCCACAGTACTCTTCAAGGGTGGGTAGAGGTTGGTGTCGTGACTGGAGGGACGGGTAGGTGAAACTCCTCCACAGCCACAGACACGTCTCACTATGGAAGAGACAAGCTGACAGATGGACGTTTAGCTTTGTGTCCTTAGTGGTTTTGAGACAAATTGTTTCTTCATAAAACACTTATTGAACTTGCCATGGAAAGCAGAGAAAACAGGAATGGTCTTGGGCCAGAAGAGTTACCATCTGAGCATATTCATTCTGCTAATTAAATACTCATCACCAAAGTCTATGGAGATTCTACTTGGCAAGGCCATTCAAATATGCAAATCTTTATTCATCCATAGTTAAAATGTTTACCCCATCCCAGCTGCAGCAGTGGGACCCTAGAAAAAGAGATCTAAAACACTCTCCCAACTTTTTCTCTATTTTTACCCTGTAACAAATGAACTAAGTATTTGGAGACATAATCCATTATTCTTGTCAGATGTCTGAAATGTGAGTCTTGGCTTTTCTACAGGTGCTAAGAAAAGCTTTATTTTACCTTTTTAATTTTTTTTTTTAAATTTCAGCTTGATGAACACCTGTTCCCTGAGTCCTGAATCGGTAAATCATAAGATTCAGTCCCATTCCCTTCTAAAGTTTAAGCTTCACATTCAAACCAGAAGAGAAAAATTGATGAATAGAACCTTAGACCCAAGGTACAGAAAGATTATTAATTATTTTTCTATGTCTCAAGTGAATTAACAAGCACAGTTTTAACCATTATGAAAAATGTTATTTATTTCAAGACAACTGTGAAATGAAGTATTTTTGTAAGAACTTAAATATTATGGCTATTTTTCTTCTTTAGTAATAGCCTTACATTCCAGAGAAATCTTTTGGTGCTGCAAGAATACAAGGAAAATATAAAACTAACAGGAAAAATACAAATGATTTTTTTTCCACTGGGCTCAGTTTAAATAACAAATCAGTAGCAGAATAAGAGCAGTATGTTGTAACTCTCCTATTATACATGCTGCTGTGAAATCCTGCTTGTATAATTCAGAACACATGACACATAATTGACAGAGAGATATAATACAGGCTCATAACAGGGGGAATCACCAACAATAACAGGAAATACGGAATTCTCTCTCTCAAGCCTGTCAAGGCACTTCTTCACTTAGTATTAACAGCCTCCCTCAGAGCTAACACCAAAGACTTTTGAAGAAAACAAGCTTCAAATCATCAAGTAGTAGGTGGTGGGTGAACTAGTCAAGTGTGCAGGCTCATAAAAGAGAGAGAAAAATATATTTTAAGTAAATCCTAGAAATTGTTTTTTCTGGATATACTCATGTCCTTTTCTTTTCAATTAAAAGGAATTATGTGGGAAATATTTATTGACTATTATATTAGCAGCACCAGGCACCAAAATGAAGCATGTAACATTTATTCCAAGAATATTTGCAAAACACCTGCTATATGCCAGGGGTCTTTCTAGACTCTGACAATGCAGTGTTGAAAAGTTAAATAAAAATAAAAGTAAAATAAGAAGCATATGAAAGTACATTCAGCGGCGCCTGGGTGGCTCAGTCGTTAAGCGTCTGCCTTCTGCTCAGGTCATGATCCCAGAGTCCCGGGATCGAGCCCCGCATCGGGCTCCCTGGTCCACGGGAAGCCTGCTTCTCCCTCTCCCACTCCCCCCTGCTCGTGTCCCCTCTCTCGCTGTGTCTCTCTCTGTCAAATAAATAAATAAAATCTTTAAAAAAAAAAAAAGGAAGTACATTCAACCCAAACCTTCTAGTAACTTCTTCCTCAATGCCTCACCAAGTTTTTTTAATCCTGTGGAACATTCCACTGAATTGAAAACAGATACTCAAACAAGTACTTGTACACAAATGTTCATAGTAGTTCTACTCAAAATACTCAAAAGGTAGAAGCAGCACAGATGTCCATTGACAAATAGATACAATGTATATCTAGACAATGAATGCCATTCATCTGTAATAAGGAATGAAATACTGACACATGCTACAACGTGGATGACATTTTACAGCATTATAAGTGAAAGAAACCATGCACAAAAAAACCACATAAATATGGATTCATTTATATGAAGCATCCAGAATACGTAAATTCCAAGAGACAGCAAGTGTATTGATGGCTGCAGGGGCAGGGGGTGGAAGTGAGAAGAGCAGAGAGTGACTGCCTAGTGAATAGGTATTTTTTTTTCAAGTGAAGAAAATGTTCTACTATTTGGTAGCATTGTGAATATGCTAAATGCTGCAGAGTTGTACACTTTAAAATGGTTAATGTTGTTATGTCAATTTTACCTCAATAAAAACCTCTATAAACAATAATGACGTTATCTTAACGTCTGGCTGTGCTGAGAATATAAATTGCTTTGCCAACTAAAGTAGATTGCCACACAATTGATTTGATTGGGGCAACTGTCAAGATGGCAGAAATCATTGAAATAACCAAGTCCAGTTGGGTAACCATGTCTAGACATTGTCCCAGCCAGGGGTCTCTTTAAAATCATTACCATGCAAGTTGTTTTAGGGGTTTGGACACGGCCTTTGGTTGACTAAATTTGTATGGTGAGGAGAATGTTGTACAGAAGCCAGGAGACAGCAATTCAAATTTACTTGAAGACCTCAAACCTTGACTTAAAGCTTGGAAAAGAAGCAGTGATTTCCAAGAAAGAAATAAGCTATAACATAATTTGGGAGGCCTTCAAATCCTTAGTTTGAAGTAAATTAATAAACTATTCATTCTACATGCTAAATAAATATGCATAAGAGATAAACAATCTTTAACTGGAAATTAAAAAGTCACTGCTAAGCTTGTCTTTATCAATATAAATCATATCATCAATTATTATTTCTTCCCACTGTGTAGACTCTTAATATCTGTAAAGTGGAGATAGTGACCTTCCTCACAGGGATTAGAAGCATATTGGAAATAACTAAGTTCTTGGAAAGGACATACTTTATTAAGTCCATAAAATGATACTTAAAATCCAGGTTTTTAAAGGGGTAACAAGAGAGGGGAGAAACGTAGAAGTGAGACACAATTTGGGAAATGAGAAAGCAATAGGCCCCACCCTATTGATCCCTACATCTGATTTATGTTAGTTTTGCTATGATTAGTTAGGAAATTGTATTTGAAACCCATTTTTCCAGGTACATATGTTCAAAATGTAAACATTCTCTTCGGGCTTCTTTTTCTTGAATACCCCCTTCCACTTCCCCAGCAAATCAGTGATTCTAAAATCTAAAATCTAAAATCAGTGATTCTAAAGTTTTTTTAAATGAATGTATCATCATTCTTTTTTAGTTTTTCTTAATTCCATTGTTATCAGGGTAGGTGTATTATTCAAGATTCTTCAGAGAAATGGAATTAATAGGAGATTTTATATATATGCATTGTAGGAATTGGCTCACATGATGATAGGGCCTGAGAAATCCTGCAATCTGTCCATCTGTCATCTGCAAGCTGGAGAACCAAGAAAGCTTGTGGTGTTTTTTGGTCTGAGTCTGAAGACTGGAACACCAGAGAGATGATGTGTGAGGGCAGCAGAAACTGGGTATCCCAGTTCAAATAGAAAGAGTGAGTTGGCCTTTCCTCAACCTTTTTGTTCTATTTAGGCTCTCAGTGAATTGGGTGATGATGTCCACATTGGTGAAGGCATCGATCTGTACTCAGTCAACCAATTCAAATACTAATGTCTTCTTGAAGTACCCTCCTAGACACACTCGGAAGTGATGCTTTACCAGCTATCTGGGCATCCTTAGCCCAGTCAAGGTGAGACATAAAATTAGGCATCACTATAGGTAAATCATCTTTACTTGGAAATTAAAAAGTCAGAGCTAAAACATGTCATGATTTATATAAATCACACCATCTATTGTTATTTTTGTAAGTGTTAATTCATTTTGTCTGTAAGATGGTGGTAAGTGCTTCCATCTTAGAGATTTTGTATATATTATAATGATGAAATTCTTTGAAAATGACACATATTATTTTTTTAAATCAATTAGCCAACATATAGTACATCATTAGTTTCAGACGTAGAGTTCAGTTATTCATCAGTTGCATATAACACCCAGTGCTCATCACATCATGTGTCCTCATTAATGCCCATCACCCAGATACCCCGTCCCCCAACCCACCTCCCCTCCAGCAACCCTCAGTTTGTTTCCTATAGTTAAGAGTCTCTCATGGTTTGTCTCCCTCTCTGATGACTTCCTATTCAGTTTTCCCTCCCTTCCCCTATGATCTTCTGCACTCTTTCTCATATTCCACATATGAGTGAAACCATATGGCAATTGTTTTTCTCTGATTGACTTATTTTGCTCAGCATAATACCCTCCAGTTCCATCCATCGGTGTAAATGGTAAGTATTCATCCTTCCTGATGGCTGAGTAATATTCCATTGTGTGTGTGTGTATGTGTGTGTGTGTCTCACATCTTCTTTATCCATTCATTGACAGATGGACACCTTGGCTCTTTCCACATTTTGGCTATTGTGGACATTGTTACTGTGAACTCTGGGATGCAAGTGCCCCTTTGAAACACTATATTTGTATCTTCGGGGTAAATACCTAGTAGTACAATTGCTGGGTCATGGGTAGCTCTATTTTTAACTTCTTGAGGAACCTCCATGCCATTTTCCAGAGTGGCTGCACCAGGTTGTATTCCCACCAACAATGTAAGAGGGTTCCCCTTTCTCCACATCCTCACCAACTTCTGTCGTTTCCTGACTTGTTAATTTTAGCCATTCTGACTGGTATGAGGTGGTATCTCATTGTGGTTTTGATTTGTATTTCCCTGATGCCAGGTGATCTTGAGCATTTTTTCATATGTCTGAAAATGACACATATTATTAATTCCACTGCAATGCTACTGAAAAAACTAGGTTGGTTTCTTGAGTGATGTTGAATATTGTATTAGTTACCTATGGCTGTTCCAAATCACCCCCAAACTCAGCCACTAAGAATGATAAATATTTATTACTTCAAGGTCTTTATGGGTCGTGAATTTGAGAGTGGCTTAACTGGGTGACTCTGGTTCAGGATGTCTAATGAGTCTGCAAACAAGATATCAGCTATGGGTGGTCCTCTCAAGCCTTGACTGGAAGATTCTGTTTCTCTGGATGTTGGCAGGCTTTGGAAGATCCTTCCAGTTCACTCAGGCGGTAGGAAGTCTCAGAAGATCTTCAGGGTTCACTCATGTGGGCCTCTCTCCCAAGCTCCTTCATGGCAGGGCTTCCCCCAGACCGAGTGACCTAAGAGAAAGCAAGAAAGAATGCCCAATTTGAAAGCCACCATCTTTTACAATATAAGCTTTGAGGTGGGAATCCATCATTTGTGCCACATTCTTTTCATGAGAAGTGAGTCTCTAAGTCCAGCCAACATTCAAGTGGAGATAATTGCACAGGGTGTCAGTATAAGGAGGCAGGTGTTGCTGGGACTCTCTTGAAGGCTGTCTCCCACAAATAGAAAATATACGCTATTGATTTTAACAGCTCACTGTGAAAAGAGCCTGGACTTTGAATCCAGAACTGGTCACTAATTATCTTCTGAAAACTTGGGTAATTTTGTTAAACTCTTAGAACTTCTGTTTTCTTCTCTTATAAATTAGTAGAATCATATACATCTCACAAGGTTGATGGGAAAACCAAATGATGATCGTCATGGCAGATGCCATAAGGTGATAGCACAGGGCTGTCATAGGCAATCACCACCAAACAGAAGAGAGGCATCTGCTTATTGAAATCCCTTAAATGTTTCCAATATATACGTGCCAGCATTTTCAGGAGAAGGAGGACACAAAGCTGCCCTGACCATCTGAGACAGGCTACCGAATTATATAAGTGTTAAGGGGTCATTCCTCATCTTTTCCCTTGATCCTGTCTCAAGGGCTGCTCTCAATCTCCATCTCATTTAGCTGCTGGGGCTTTTCAGATGGGTCACTGATTGGTGGGAAGACATACAATACATTCATGCATAAACATAAATTTCCAAATTTTAAAGCAAGTGTATAGCTAGTGGATTCTCTGTGTAAGAGTCACCCTTGAAGATTGGGAAAAACTGAATTTTTACTATGCTTTTTCAAGCTTAAAGCTTGTACCACTGTCCCAGGAGACCTGGCAATCTAGTTGTTTCTGTGAAGGGAATGTTTACAAGCTTTAAGTCTACAGAAACATGTGTTCATCTAGGTGAAGACATGCTGGGGGAGTGTGTAAATATGTTAGAAACATAGCAATGTTTTTATATAGCAATGAAGTGGATTTAGCAACATCTCTGAAATGTCTCTGCCTCTAACTTGCCCTGTCCTTGAAAGCACCGGGCTTGGAATCCCTCTCTATTCCTGTATTCTTACCTCCATTTTGATGATCCAATTTCTAAAGAACAGCCTTGCCCTTTACTGATCTGCTGCTCCTACGAACAGCCTTCTTTTTCATGAACTGCAAGGATTGTCATGAGGTGGCCTAATCCAGGCCTTGCAGTCTTTGGCAAAAACATTTTGTCCAGGTGCACAGCACCTATAATCTTAACTGAGCTGGACGAAGAATCTCTGGGGCTACATTTCCAGTGAATCTGCAGTTAGGACTTGAGTTGGGGAGAGTTTTCTGCTCTCACTGTTGCACTGATTCAACTGTACCCATGGGCAGGCACCACCTAAGGGATCTTGAGTTATGTTGTTTGTGTGTCTCTCTCACCATTTGTTTAAGTCCTCCTGCTTCAGACTCTGTGCTAATTCATCTCTACCTTCCCCATGCTGAGCATTTAAGAAATGCTCAGCCAATGTTTTATTGAATGTAAATATGTATTGACTATAAAACATAGCAGATGTATACAAGAAGTACACAGAGCTTTATGAAATAAGGAAGATGGGGGACCATGGGGTCCAAACAGAAAATAATCACCACCCATATGTTTACAATGCAGACTTTTGTGAATATCAATAAAAGAATGAGGAAAGAGGTGATTTTAAAACTTAAAAGTCAGTACTATTTCTTGTTTTTGAACATTGAAAATGACCAGAGCTTCTGAGCTAAAATTTCCCAGTCTATCCACAGACAACAACTAGCATTAAGTCATATTTAAAAGCTAGATTGATTTTACTAATTGTTTCCCATTAATCAGCACAGAAATATTTGTAGGCATATTGTATATTTATAACCATAAATTCTCCTAGTAGAGCATTAGACACAGGGTACCCATACAATGTCATCTCTGTCTTTGAAAAATATTGACATTATGGTCAGAAAGGGCCATGATTTTACCTCTACTTCAAAGACAACTTCTACTGCTATTAATAATAAAAGGAAGAGGAAGAAGAAGAAGAAAGAAGAAGAAGAAGAAAGAAGAAGAAGAAGAAGAAGAAGAAGAAGAAGAAGAAGAAGAAGAAGAAGAAGAAGAAGAAGAAGAAGAAG
>NW_023270323.1:73284516-73321787 GCF_011800145.1 Mirounga leonina | reverse complement strand
AGAAGAAGAAGAAGAAGAAGAAGAAGAAGAAGAAGAAGAAGAAGAAGGAAAAGAAGAAGGTGGAAGAGGAGGAGGAGGAGGATGGGAGGAGAAGGAGAGGAGGAGGGGGAGGAGGGGGAGGGGAGGAGAAAGGGAGGAGAAGGGGAGGAGGGGAGGGGAGGAGAAGGGGAGGAGAAGAGGAGGAGGGGGAGGGGAGGAGGAAGACAACAACAAAATTAGTGGTAGCAAGCAATCCCTTGCATATATTGGGCACTGCATTAAGGAATTTACATGGGTAAGCTCACAGTTACCTTACAATGAAGATACTATTTTTTTCTCTAATTTACATTAGGGTTTAGCAAGGAGGTACCATGTTGGCAAATTTAAATAACTTGGCCAAGGTCAGAGTTGAGGATATAATTATTCAGTGCCAGGCTGTCTGAATCTCAGAGTATATTATGATCACTTTACAGATTACTCTTAATTTCATTTTGTGGCTGAGCAAACTGAAGCTCAACGCAATTGCCCAAGTTCAAAAGAGCCAGGACGTGGAAGAGGAAGCAATGGACATGGTTCTCTGGGACTCCCAGGATATAGCCCCTACCCTACCGAGTGACGCTGAATCTCCTGTCAGGACTGCCTTCTTTATCTTGCCAATGATCTGGGCATAGGTTCAGTGCTGACTACCCCTTTCCAACACCTGGTGCCTTTACAATTTAAATGACCACAGGACAAAAAAAGTTTAATTTGAAGCAGTAAAAGTATAGGAATCAAAATTTGGAATCAAAATTTAGTTCAAATTTTGTCTAAACTTGTTCAGTAGCTTTGCAAGCTGAACAAGTTATTCACATTTTCTGTGCTTCCATTCATCCCTTCAACCATATTGACCTGGTGCCAATTCTGTCCCAGCATCTTTCCAGACCCCAGAGAGCTAGAAATAAACAAAACTAAGCCCTAACCTCGGGAACAGATAGGCTCGTGGGACACATAAATAATATACATTGAAAATGTAAAGAATATTTAAAAATAAAGAGAGGCAGGGAGTAAATGAAGGGATGTAACTTAAAAACAAGGTGGCCATAAAAACTGGTAATCCAGATACTATTATTTTACTTCGTGTTGAAATGAAATGTCAATAAACCATGGATTATGCATTTCCTTCTGTTTCCAGAGTTGGAGGCCACCCTGTAGAGTGGTCAGCTAAGGTCTTTCTGGAAAGATAACAGTTGGGAGAGCTTTAAATGAAGAGACTGTGAACCATGTGATAATACGGAGGGGAAGGGGAGAAAAAACAGTAAATGGTAGATACTTTAGTTTGTGCAAAAACACATAAGATCCCATTGCCAGAAAGTGGGGGGCTGGGATGGCGGGAGGGGTCAGGCTGGTGTGCAGGTCTCAGTGGCCATGGTTGGGACTTGGGGTTTTAGTCTATAGATAATGGAAAATCACCTAATGGTTTTGAACAGAGGCCTGCCATGCTCTCATTTCCTGTTTAAAATGTGACATTTTACACAGGAGATGATCGTTACTTAACTTTTAGGCTGCATGCAACCATTATTTGAGATAAACTATGAAAAATGGGCCCCTCCCCACTCCTGGCACAAAGCAGATTTCCACAAATATTGGTTCTTGCCTGTCTCCTTCCCTTATTTATTCCCTAGGCTTAGATGTCCGTAGACAGAAGGCAGCATTCTTTAGAAGGGGGACACTCATTGTATATATGAACCACATATATACAATGGAATATTACTCAGCCATCAAAAAGGATGAATACCCAACTTTCACATCAACATGGTTGGGACTGGAGGAGACTATGCTAAGTGAAATAAGTCAAGCAGAGAAAGTCAATTATAATATGGTTTCACTTATTTGTGGAACATAAGGAATAACATGGGGGACATCAGGAGAAGGAAAGGAAAAATGAAGGGATGGAAATCGGAGGGGGAGATGAACCATGAGAGATCATGGACTCCGAGAAACAAACTGAGGGTTCTAGAGGGGAGGGGGTTGGGGGGATGGTTTAGCCTGGTGATGGGTATTAAAGAGGGCATGTACTGCCTGGAGCACTGGGTGTTATACGAAAACAATGAATCGTAGATCACTACATCAAAAACTAGTGATGTACTGTATGGTGATTAACATAACATAATAAAATAAAATTAAAAAAGAAGGGGGAACTGAGCGGTGCTATTTCCTTGGAATGGAGCTCACTCTCCTTGTTCTTTGGCTGCCAGTTGGGCCTGGGTCTGGAAGAGTGGTCTTTCGACACTGGCTTTTGCAAATATTGAACATGTATTGAGCACTGCATTAAGGATGAGGATGAGGACAGGATGAGGACAAAAGTCAGAGGGGGATTTGATCCAAGTGGGAAGCAGATAATGAGGGGATTAATTCAGGTCAAGGGAAGAAAAAATCGAGGGAGAGAAACGCAGGCAGTGGATGCATATTGGAATGGCGAGTGACTGAATGTCACCTTTTCTTTTCTTTTTTCTTTTTTTAAGATTTTATTATTTATTTGAGAGAGAGAGGGATAGAGCACAAGCAGGGGGAGCAGCAGAGAGAGAGGGAGAAGCAGGCTTCCCACTGAGCAGGGAGCCCGACGCGGGGCTCAGTCCCAGGACCCCGGGATCATGACCTGAGCCGAGGGCAGACGCTTAACCGACTGAGCTACCCAGGCGCCCCTAAATGTCACCTCTTCTACTGCAGAGGCACGGCCCACTAGCAGGGCACTCTGTAGTGGCCCCGAAAGCCTACTGGAAAGGCCTATCTCCCAGGAGGAGGCGGGAGCAGTTCCAACACTGAGCACAGAGAGCTGGGCTCAGCCCTCCTGCAAACAGCTGATGAATGGCAAAACTGGCTTTCAGTGTTAGTAAAAGCGCCCTCGAGGGAGCTGATGGCTTATATAATTGCTTCCAAAAGGAAACTCTTTCCCTCAGATGACTGCAAACTGGATCAAACCGAACTCCACAAGCCGACCACATTTTCAAACGTAGTTGGCTCAGGTAAGGATGTTGCTTAGATCAGGGTTTGCAAATTTACAAAACCTTCATTTATTTTTGAGAACCTTCTATATGCCCAGGACTCCGTAGAGGGGTTTGCAACTGAATATTGGTCAAAATCCCTGCTTTCTTAGAATGGAATTTATAGTGGTGAGGGGATAGACAAAAACAGAGAATATGCTAAATATAAGACATTACCAGTGGTGATAAATTCTGGGGTTAAGAGGGTTAGCAGGTGTGAGGGGTAAGTAGGGAGGGTCTGATGGAAGCTCTGTCTGAGAAGGTGGCAACCCAGCCCCTGGGGAGAGGGTTAGTCTCGAGCTCTGGGGAGGGGGGGGCCTCTTCCCTGTTAGAGGGAAGAGCAGGAAAGTTCAGCACAAATGAATGTGAGTGAAGGAGGGAAGCTCAGTTGAGGTCAGAAGGGGTAGAGCCACAGGTCTTGCAGGCTTTTATGGAAGTGGTAGATGTTACCCACAGTCACATGAGCAGAGGAGTGACATGAGGTGTTCTGAACTTGCTTTAAAGCGTCATTTGGACTGCTGTGCTGAGAAGACTACTGGGGGCTTGAGAGCAGAAATGGGGAGACTGGTTACAGCAATCTGAACCAGGGATGATGAAGACCCAGACCCAGGCACTGTGCTGCAGGCAGTAAAAGGGCAGGAAGATTATGGGCCTATTTTAAATTTAGAGCCAACAGGGTAGGTTGATCTATTAGATCGGGTGTACAAGGAAAAGCTAGGGGGTCCTTCACTGAAGAGTAGAAGGACTTTGGAAGCAAGTTGGATGCTGGCATTGAAGGGGAATTAGGAGCTCATTTGGAGGGCTACTGAGCTGGACATGTCTAGTATATATTAAAGCAGAGGTGTTCTGAAGGCCGAGCAGTATTCAGGGGAGTTTCCTTCTCTCATGCTGACTCTGATGGTAGGTAGGGGCCAATCGGAGTGATGGGGGTTCAGGATTCAGAAGACCCATGATGGCTCAGAAGGAGAAAGACAGGATTGAAGAGCAGGGCTGACCATGCTTGTGGCAATACAGAATACTTGGAATGGACATCCCTTTTTTAAAATATCAGTGAGTCTTTTCCTTAAATTAGAAGACTCACATAGTTTAAATTTTAGAAGTGTAATTTTGAGCTCCAGTGGCTCCAGGTTACACTATCTTTTCCAGTTAGCTTTATTACCCCTCAGAGCTGGATTTAAAGGAGAGCTCTTTCTGCTCTTCAAGCAGATTGAGTGGTGGATTCAGAAACCCCCTCTGACTCTTATCAAGAGGGTGCCCCATCCCTATCTCTCACAATACCAGAGGCCTCAGCTGAGACACCTTACCCCCAAGGAAGCTGTGATTAGAACTGATGATCTGCTTTTTGGACAAGCCCCATCAAGCCTGTATCTTTGTTTACCTCCTGGTCTCTTAATCTCTCTCCACGTACCCTTTCCTCTAAGGCTACGTAGAGGCGTTCTCCTCAGATTCAATTTGGCTTCTCCCAAATTCTTTACAGTCTCATACACTCTTCCAAGGTGACCTCAGAAAGCATTCCCTCTCATTAACAAACCAGAAGAGAGCCCTGTAATTCTGCATGCCCCTAAATTCACCCATCTGTCTATATCTACACCTGTAGATCCCCTTTCCTTCTTATTCTAACCTCCTTCCCTACTGCAATAGATTAATGTCCTCCCTCCTTTGAAGGTAAATCCTGGATTTATGCAGCAAATTCTATAAGCAATTGCTTACTCAGGTATTTCACTTCCGTGATTATCCCTTTCCTCCTGTAGTATCAACATTTCTTTGCTCAATCACCTCTAATATACCCTGTTGTATAGTACAGAACATTCTGTAATAGCTCCCCCCATCCTGGCACTGTAGCTACCTGCCTCCTTCTCTAGCTCACTTCAAGCAGATGCTAAGGAAACCTGGCCCTACTCACTGTCTCCCCATCCACACTAACCTTTCTTTCCTGAACTCACTCCCAACTGCTCTTTCCCTCCACCTTACCACTGGGACTGCCTTGGCCAAGATTACTGGTGACTTCAACATTGCTAACCCCATGGCCTGTTCAAGTTCTCATGTAGCTGACATGTTGGTGGTGTTGGGAGAACAAAACCGTTTCTTATCTAACACATTTTATTTGTTTAATTTCCCCTGATTTTCCTCATGTTTTAGCAGCTGATCTTCCTCAGTCATCTTTGTTGGGTTTCCTATCTTTTATAGAAAATTTGCTCTTATGAAAATTAAGTAATGTCTCTAAAGTACCTAGTAAATGTACAACACAGTCAGTTCTCTCCCTCCACCCCATTCCAGTGTGTGTGTGTGTGTGTGTGTGTGTGTGTGTGTGTGTTGGCTTTCTTTTGTTTTCTTTGTCTTTCAGTGTGATTCATTTTGTTTCAAGGCACTCCACTGGGCACTTTTGCAGTAGTTTAGAGCTCACATTTTTAAATAGTTTTATCTCCCACCTCACTGCCTAGGCTATCTCACTGAGTTTCATGGCTTTCTAAAACAACTGTACAATTAATATTCACAAATTAAATTTCAGCCCATCGGCTTTTACCTGAGCTCCACACTCAGTGCATCACTAGCATGTGCAAGAAATTCTTCACAGTTCATATGTCCAAAGGAGAACTGTCCGTCAGAACACTGCACACAACATCTTTTCTAGTGCAGTAAATGTCATCACCATCCAGTCAGCTGCCTTGGTCAAAGATCTAGTGGTCATCATCAAATTCCTTCTTTCCTTCAAAATCTTTATGCAATATCTCACCATGTCCCATGAGCTACACCTTTCTAATGTAGATCGCATTCAACTATTTTTTACCATTTCCAAGGTTGAATTATTTCATCCCTGGGCTATCAAATATTCTTACTGATCTCTCCACTTCCACACTTGCTTTCCTGAAGATTTATAACATAGCACTTTGTTTTCTAGTTTGCCGTCTTTTTTTTTTAAACTAAGATATAAGATCTACTGATGAAAATGACTTGCCTTTCGTTTTCCAGTATATACTCTGTGCCTTGAAGTATACAGTCTGGCACACAGCAGGTACATAATATATGTGTTGAATAGATGCACAGAGAGTGAATGAATGCATATGGTTTGAAGATGGATCATGAAAGCTTATTTGAGGAATAAAAACATTCAACAATATTAAGGTAAGTATTATTTTTCTGATGTTGCTTGGCTAATTTTATTCACTTGAGCTACTGATACAGTAAACAAAGAACCACCCAGATATCTAGAAATTATAGTCTTGGCTATGGTGTAAACTTGCTATTTAATTACAGGCAAAAGCAGTCATCTATCTGGTACACAATATACCTTTCTCTAAAATAAAAGGGTTGATTTGATTTCTCAGTTTCCATTCAGTTTTCATAACCTAATTTTGTATCTAAAGCACCAAATTATTGATTCTAAGCAGCTTATATGTTTACAATTGTTTTTCTGTTTTACACCAAATAAATAAAACCAGTTTTAATTTATAGCTTGGAAAAAAATCTTACCACCCCTTTTTATATAAGGAACTGCAATTTCTACCCTCAAGAAGTATCCCTATTGGTTGAGGTGTTTTATTTAATAAATTATATATAACATATATTTAATATTTAATATATGTACTAAATATGTATTATGTGTATTACATATACATATGTACTGTGTGTAAAATATATTCCAAAAGTTCCAGTGGTCTACTGCAGCCTGCTTGTTGTAGGTCATGAAAGCTCATTGTTAACCATTCAGGAATCTGGGAAGCCAGATATCAAATATTTATAGCTTAAAAGTAGCCAAGGAGGAAGATTCAGAAGTCAGTAAACACTATAATTAGGGGGTTTTGTTTCGTTTTTTGTTTTCCCTGGAAAGGAAGGCTGGTTTACCAGCAGACCACAGCCAGTGACTTCTTCTTCTTCCTTTTTTTTTTTTTTTTTTTTTTTTTGTCACCAGAGCAATTAAGGATATCTCTCTTCCCTTTCTTTAGGGCAAGAAACACACACACACACAAACACAGAGACACGACTGAAAGAGAGAGAAAATTACTAGCAGTGTCTTAGCTAGGTACTTTGTAAAGTCCAAATTTCTTGATTTTCAGAAAAGCATTGTATATTTCATGTGTTCATTCTGTACATGTGGAAACTGAAGGCAGGAGACATGAATCATCCCCTCCATTGTTTTCTCTTTGCTTTCTTTTCTTTTTTTCCCTCTTTCCCTCCCTCCTGCCCTTACCCCCTATTCTTTCTTTTAACAAAGACATTGTTTAGAGAAGAGATTGACTGGATTTTTGTGAGTAGGACTCTGAATTACTATATAAATTTTAAATATATATATATTTGTATATGTGTGTATATATATATATATTATATGTTTAAATATATATATTTGCATATTATATATTTAAAATCCAGAGCTATAGGTAGAAGTAGTAAATGAGACAAGGAGAAGGTAAGAGGAGATATCGAAAATAAAGTATGTGAGACACCAAAATTAAGGTCCATGCGGGAAAGTGTGGAGAAGGAGGTAGGACAACTCTATTACCATGGTGTGGACTAAGAAGAGTAAGAGTGGGATGGTAAAGAGGGGACTGGCTTAAGAATCTTCATTCATGCATTCAACAATTAAATATTGCATAACTGTGATGAACCACATGGAGGCATTTTTGACAATTGGGACATTTTGAGGTGTTTTAGACTTGGAACTTTTTCTTAAGTAAACATATATATCTAGATAATATAATCTGTATGAGGCAGGCAGCATAAGATTTAAGAATGCTCTGTAGATCAGGGATAGTATAGCAGTCAGAGCTCCCAGAGAACAGAAAATAGAACCAGTAGATTTATTGTAAGGGACAGGTTTATATGATATGGAGGCTGAGAAGTCTCACAGTCTACTGTCTGCAAACTGGAAAGCCAGGAAAACCAATGGTATAGATTCTAGCCCAGGTCTGAAGACCCAAGGACCAGGAGTGCCAAGGGAAGAATATCAATGATGCAGCTCAACAGTTGGACACAATTAGTTCAACCTTCTTATGCCTTGCCTTTTCCTTCTATTCAGGTCCTCAGTGGATTGGATGAAGCCCACTCACACTGGAGAAAACCATATGCTTTACTCAGTCTACCAATTCAAATGCTAATCTCTTTGAGAAATACCTTCACAGACACATTCAGAAATAATGTTTAAGCACCTATCTGAGCATTGTATGACCCAGTCAAGTTGACAAGTACAATTAACCATCATAAGTGGGTAAGAATCTGGCATTAGAATGTCATAATATTGAGGATGTTTTTTTACAAAAATAATAGAACTTTCCTGGAATTGGAAACTTGAAATCACCTCTCAGAACAAAGGTACCAAGAACTCCATGGTGTAAGTTCAGTGAAGTGCCTACTGGGAATCCAGATCACATACAACTACTCAATAAGTGCCATTTTAGTAGAACAAATGGGACTACAATATCCCTCTCTATGGAAGGGGCCACACTAAAATAATGTATTAATTTTCTATCACAGTGTAGCAAATTACCACAAATTTAGCAGCTCAGACCAACGCAGATTTATTATCTTATAATTCAGCTGGTCAGAAGTCTCACCAAGCTAAAAATCAAGGTGTTAGCAGAGTAACGGTTCTTTCTGGAGTTTTTAAGGGTAGGGTGTAAGTCAAAACAAACAAACAAACAAACAGACAAACATACTAAGTTGAGATTGGATTGCTAGAGAGCCACAGCATTTGCTCACCTGTTCTGTAATTACAGGAGATGGAGAAAATGAGAAAGCAGAGATGGTGTGACGACCTGAACGTCTGTGATTTTTGAGATGAAGGGAAAGTGTGCTTTGCCAGTTCCCAGGCACTGCAGATATATTTGCTCAGGCGAACAGATGAACCGGGGGCTGCAGGTGTGCTGGGGACCACTGCAAACAAGGGAAAAACAAGCAGTCTAATATCACAGAGCACCTCTGGCAAAAGTACTCCCATTGACCAAACTCTTCTCAGGCTCTTTTTTTTTTTTAAGATTTATTTTATTTATTTGAGAAAAAGAGAGTGGGAGAGTGGGGGTGAGGGGCAGAATGAAAGGGGGAGAGAAACCCAAACGGATTCTGTGCTCTGATGTGGGGCTTAGTTCCAGGACCCTAAGATCAGGACCTGAGCTGAAACCAAGAGGCGAAAGCTTAACCCTCTCGTGCCACCCAGGCGCCGTTTCTTAGGTTCTTCTAAGCTTGTTCAAATAGGCCTAACTTTTGGGCTTCTGTGTTTATCTCTGTATTTTCCAATGTTAGCAAGAACTCTACTAAGTCAGTTTAGTCAGAATTCCCCATCTTCTATATCTGACTACATTGATGTGAAATTGAATTCCTCAGTCATCCCATGGGTCCAAGTTCTGCCTGATCACCCCAGCCTGTCTTCAAGAACAATCCTGTTAGGGGCGCCTGGGTGACTCAGTTGGTTAAGTGACTGCCTTCGGCTCAGGTCATGATCCTGGAGTCCCTGGATCGAGTCCTGCATCGGGCTTCCTGCTCGGCAGGGAGTCTGCTTCTCCCTCTGACCCTCCCCTCTCTTATGTGCTCTCTCTCATTCTCTCTCTCTCAAATAAATAAATAAAATCTTAAAAAAAAAAAAAAAAGAACAATCCTGTTAGGTCATTTTAATCAGAACACTGTCTTACCCTTGATGTTTCCTCTTAGATATATATATATATATATATATATATATATATATATATATATATTTTTTTTTTTTTTTTTTAAGTAGGCCTCATGCGCAGTGTGGAGCGCAACATCAGCCAAACTCACTACCCTGAGATCAAGACCTGAGCTGAAATCAAAAATCAGATGTTTAACCAACTGAACCACCCAGGTGCCCACCTCTTAGTGATTTTCCATCCACCAATTCCCACCCTCGGTGCTCCTTGGCTATAAACATTTATATTCACTTTTCCTTATTGTGTTGGAGTTGAACCCAATCACTCTCCCTCACTTCGAAACCCCATTGGAGTGGCCTTTCCCACTATTTTGATGACCCCTCTTGAATAAAATCTGCCTTACCTTTCTTTAACAAGTGTCACAAATAGGGTTTTCTTTAGCACCATCGATACTTAAAAAAAGGTAAATCTTAAATATCTCACCAACAGGACTCCCACTAATCAACAGTGAACCAATAAGCACTAAGCTGGAGACGGTAGATAGAGATCATTATAAAGGAGGCAGACACCTCGTCACATCCACCATGTGACTGAGCTTGAGCATCACCATGTCATTAACTTCTTTCTCCTTTTCAAAATTGGAGCAAGTATAGAGAAAGGGGAGGTGATAGTAAAAGAGTGGATCATTCCAGGCTGTAGGAAGTTCAAGTGAACTCTGTCCTGGAAAGAAAAGAGCTTAGCATTATTAGCCTGGACTGTGAAAATAAAGCTATGTTTCTATTACAGAGTTCAGTCTCTTCAATTAAACTAATTAAAATAGGAAAGAGTAGATGGCAAAGGTGCACAAATAAGAATGGATTAATAGGACATCAGAAAGTAAGATTGAAACCAGTTCACAGAGGACCCCACCTCTCTGGTTTTAGGAGTGTGATTTCGATGCTGTCAGCTGCAGATGGAAATAACTGAAGGGGTAACTTTAGAAACAAACAAACAACTGCCAGGAGACCTGCAGTCTTTTTGGAGCTCTACCATTGTTGAACTAAGAAACTGGGCCAAGTCATGGTGGAATGCTTAAATCATCTCAGTTGTAAAAGAAGGAATATTGCTATTGAAAAAAGAAGGGAATCTTGAGTACAGACTCAATGTAAGTTGTTGGCACAGAGGCTTAAAGAGGTAGGTGATAAAGTCAGAGGTGGGTCAAGGATGTTTCTGCTCTTGTAATTTGGAGGAAATAGGCACCCACATCAGTAGAAGTGACAGCAAGGGAAAGGGGAGCCCCAGTATAGAGACCTGGATCATGGTAGATAGGAAGGCACACCATGACTTTGAGATCTAAGTTTTGGGTGCTTCCTTAGAGGACAATGGATATTGAACAGCTAGATTTGCCCCCTGAAGCATCTTCACTCTCACTTTGCCAGCCAGCTCATGTGCTGTTGGAGAGACTACGGAATTATATCGGGAAGGAACTTTGCACGTTCTCAAACAGCCTATTTTTGGGAGCATGAATAATTACTCCAGATGGCTGTTTAAATCTGTTGGCATTGTTTCTACTGTACATTCATTGTTTAGAGACCCATTTTGTTAGATCTCAAAGAGAAGTACAAAGTTGCAGTAGTCGTCATATTTAGCATTGATCTCTTTTGTAAGCTTTTAAAAAAAAATTTCCACTGAGAGAAGGTTAACAGAGATGCTGATAGGAAGATTTTTAATAAATTATGTTGGCAGTGGAGCCAGAGAACTCCCTCTGTAAGAACACAGTTTTAAATTCCAGTGGTGGTTCTCTGTGTGTGGGTGTGTGTGTGTGTTTGCAGGGATAGATAACACCTTGTATGGTTTCCTTGATTTAATTTTTTATGAATTCAAAATTATTTGGGATAATTTCATCAGGGTGCTTCAGTAGAGTCACTGGCCTTCTTATTTTCTGCATTACATAAAAATATGATTTTTTTCCTCTCTGTTTTCTTCCTTCTTTCTTTCCTCTTTTTCTCCCTCCCTCCCTCCCCTTCTTCTTTCTTTCTTCATTTGCTCATTGGCTCATCCATTCCTTCACTGATTTGTTCATTCTTTACAAGCTTCTCTTTCCCACACACTCTAGTAAGTAAACCATCAGTGAAACTTCATTTTTGGTAAACTGTTAAGTATATAACAGAAAACAGAACAGGCAGAATAAATAGCTATTTCTTCTGGCAGAACAGATGCAGGGCCAGGTTGTTATAGTATAAGATGAATCTAGATAATAGGCCAGCCTTTAAGATTTTATTTATTTATTTATTTATTCATTCATTCATTCATTCATTCATTCATTCATTTATAGTGTGTGTGAGTGGGGGCAGGGTCCGAGGGAGAGGGAGAGAGAATCCCAAGCAGACTCCCTGTTGAACACAGAGCCCAACGCAAGGTTAGATCTCAGGACCCCAAGATCATGACCTGAGCTGAAATCAAGAGTCAGACACTTAACCAACTGCATCTCCCCGGGACCCCTAGATCTGCCTTTAAAGCAGTGTTTCTCAACCAGGATCTACATGGATCCTCTGTTTGCTTGATGGTTACATCTGAGAAACATAGCCAACAAGAGCACAGTAGCAGATGAAGTTTATTTTTAAAATTTGTATAAGCAGGAAATCTTTCAATTGTTCACGCACTTGGTTCTACATTAAAGGGAAGCCATCCTTACCTGGAGAAGTATTTGAAAGTGTTTAGAAGCAGCATGAAGAAAGCACAATAGCCCTGTGACAGATGATAGTAGATGGATGAAAGCGTAACATGCTCTAAAATAAGAGAGGGGGTATAAGACCTACAAACTTAAAACCTGGTGACATTTAGTGTAAGAGAAAGAGCTCTATACTAGTCAAAAAAGTCTGCAGATTTTAACAAATTGTGTTTATAACCAGGAACTTGAATAAGTAAGAAGGTTTTCTGCATAATTCTAATCAGAAACAGCTTTTAAAAAATAAGACAGTATAAGACTAAAATAACAATAGAAAGGAAGCCATCTATCACCTATGTTATTGATATTGTTCAATACTTTTTTCCTGTAAATTTTAAGCAAAGAAGGCAGAGAAAAGTAATAAAGCATAATTATTAAAGGTTAAAAAAAAAAGGTCATCTTTGCCATTTGGAAATAATTGAATGCTTACTAGGAAAATCCAATAGATTCAGCTTAAAAAAGCATTTGAGCTAACAAATAATAATAGTGAAATGGTTAATTTTCAAGGCAAATTTTTTTCCTTTATTACATGATAACCACTCCAAAATATAAGATCCTAGATATGGTGGAAACAAAAATGTAAATAACTGAGAATAAATTGATCAAGAAATCTTCAGGGACTACATAAGTATATATTTTTTTAATATAAAGAGGCATTAATTTAGGGATATTCAAGGAACATTAAAAAATATAGATAGGGTTTAGATTATGGACTTATATGAGAAGAATTAAATGATAAAGTTTTTAAATCTACCTAAATTAATAATACTTTTTTGAAAAACAAAATATTAACTTAAATGTCAATGGGGATTTGGGACATATTTGACAAAAATATCTTCCAGCTTCTCCAGAAGAGCAAACATAGCAGAAATGCAAATAAATATTATAGGATGCCTTGCCTTACTATTATTAAAGCTTATAAAATTAAAATAATTAAAATGCTATGATAACAATATAGAAATTAACAGGCAATTTAGAATGTGATGAAGGTCACCATTTGAATGATTGGGGAAGAATGGATTTTTCAAAATACATAGTTTTGAGAGGAACAATAAGTTTCCTCTGAAAAAATAGTATTTGACCAGTATTTCACTATCTATAATAAAATAACTTACACATGTATTAATATGTTAATGAAAATGTATATAATGATTCTAGAAGAAAGTACAGACACGTACGCATATTAACTTGTAGGGAAGAACTTCACAAATAGGCTACAAAGTCAGAAAGGAAAAAAAATGCTAATACATTTGAGAAGTAAAAATTTAAGAAATATTGTATCATAGAAATCATTAAACAGTTGTAAAGTAAATGATTGCTGAGGGAATATTTAAAAGAAATGTCAGGAGAAGAATTAACATTGCCCATATGCCAGAGAATTCTTATAAGGGGGTAAAAGATGAACATCCAATAGAAAAATGGGCTACAGTTAGGAATAGACAATTTATTATAGAAAGAACAAAAATAGAACATTCAACCCATTCAATCATTCAACATGTACTTATTAATTGTCTAAAACATGGCAGGAGCAATCAAGGTGCTAGGCATAACACAGAATGGAGAACACAGACAAGGTCCCAGGTATCTGTTTACAAAAGGGAATCAAATGAAAACACAAAATACTTTCAGATAATAATAGGGCTGTTAATGCAACAGAACAGGGTAATCTTACAGGATCACTGGAATTGGAGCAGAGGCTCCCTTGGTTAGGGTCCTCTGGGACAAGCTCTCTGTGGTGGTAATATGTGAGCTGAGTCCTGAATCAGGAGAAGGCACCAGTCTACATCTATATCAGGAAATGTTCCAGTGAGGGGAGGAGCAGGGCCATACCTTAAGGAACAGAAGAGCAGTGTCAATAAAGTTTAAAGAGGTGGGAGTGGGACACGGAGAGTCATGGGAGGGAGTTAATAGGCAGAGTATGAAATTAGATCAGGCAGGTAGGAAAGGACTCTATCTAATAGGACCAATTAGGTTTTATTCTAATTCTAATTTATTCTAGGGTGAGAATCCTTTGGGAAGAAAGGAGTAAACACACTTGAATGGAAGGGAAAATTTAACCTACTAACCCAGCATCATTGTAAAACAAAGCCAGATCTCTTCAGTGCTTAACAACCCAGCAGGGAGGGCTGTCCAACTCTGTCTCCCTCTTCCGGGAGACAGAAGTAACAAGACCTTACTGAAGGATTTTGAGTGAAGAAGGTGATAAGATGGATTCACTTTGTGAAGAGATCCCTTGGCTGTTCTGTAGAGGAGATATTGCCGGTAACCAGAACTGAAGTGAGACAGAATTAGGAGATAAAACTTTGGACCAGGCAAGAGATGAGCATGACAAAATAAAACAACCTGACATATGTTCTGTCCTTGATATTGATAAACATTAAAATAAATAATACAAGGAGTGTGAAAATGAATGTTAATATATATATATATACTTGTATATACGTATATGCATATGTGTATATATTTATATGTATACATACATGCATTATTGTCATATTTTTAGACTTACTTAATTATTTAGCAATATTTATCAAAGCCCTACTAAATAGGTGCATACACTTTGACCCGGAAACTTAACCTCATAAAGAAGTGTCCTAGTTAAATAATTGAATTGGTTCCCAAAGATTAAATACCATAATTTCATCTCAGATCTATTTATAATATGGAAAAGCGGAGGTGCCTGAACTAACCTTCAGAGGAGAATAGGTAAATAAATCATGCTTTGTTTGTTTCACAGATTGATTACTCAGAAGTCATTAAGAACGATGTTGCAAACTGCCATTTAATGAAGTGAAAGAGCATTCAGTGATCAATGTTCTTAATACAAATGTCTATACATACATAGTGAAAACATGAAATATAAACCAGAATATTAATTACCATAATTTATGAATGAGATCGTTACCTAATTTTGTAAATATATTTGCATTTTGTTATGCTTCCATCATGTAATAGAATTTTTTTTTTAAATTATAAGAGTGAAGTTGTATTTAATATGATGGTATTATATTACTAAAACTGTGTGGCATTGCCATCAAAACTCTGTATTTTATGGATGTTAAGAACTCTTATAATGACCAGGCTTAATAAGTAAATAAGCTTCCATTATTGGGAAACTGACTTAGATATGGATATTGCCTTCAGAGCCAAATAACCATCAGCGTTCTTTATATCACTCAAATCCTCTTACTACTGGCCTAAGTTGACCGCTCTACCATTACCCCTCCTGGGTCTTTGCCATGACAATACTGCTAAGCTTTACTTCTCTCCCTGAGACCCCAGGCTGGATGACCCAGGACTCCACTTTCCTGTGACAAACTGGTAAACTCTTCTGCCTCATTTTAACTCAGTTCTAGGATTCCTTGCTTCAGAAAGTTCTCTGACTCCATTAAGGAGGAGTATCACTCCTCAGGGCTCTCATGGCTCCCATATTTCCCTTTATTGCAGCTCAGCTAGGTAAGCTCTGTAAGCCCTCTGTGTTAGATCATGACATCATGAAAGGAGAGGAGGTGCTGTGAGAATCACCTGTTTCTTTAGTGCCTGGTCTGGACACTAGAGCACAATAGGTACTAAATATAGTCTGGGTGAACTAAAAAATAGAGCATCACCATAGTTTCATATATATATATATATAACATCTATAAATAAATATGATGATGCTCTACATACATGTATATATTAACATATATATATAACTATATATATACAGTTTTGTATGTATACATATACACACACACTAGATGTATCTGTATATTTATATATGCATATATATGTATATACATATGATATTATCATAGGAATAAGTAATTTATACATTACTTTTTAAGAGCAAATGAATCAACAAATACTCAACGTTGTACATCATTAGGGAGTTGCAAATTAAAACAATTAGATATCACTACACATCTACTGGAATGGTTAAAATCCAAAAAACCCTGAAAATACCAAATACTGGTAAGAATGTGGAGCAACAGGGAACTCTCACTCATTACTAGTAGGCATACAACAGTGTCATACACAGTCATACGCAGTCCCTGTGTAAGACAGTTTGGCAGTTCCTTACAAAGCTAAGCATACTCTTAGCATACAATCTGAGAATCATGCTCCTTGGTATTTATGCAAATGTGTTGGAAATTTGTGTCCACATAAACACTGCACATAAATATTTATAGCACCTTTATTCATAATCGTCAAAAAACTCTAAGCAACCAAGATGTACTTCAAAAGATGAATGGATAAACACATTGTGGTACATCCATACACTGGAATACTTTTTCAGTGATAAAAAAGAAGTGAATATCAAACCATGAAAAGACATAAAGGGACCTTTAATGCACATTACTTAGAGAAGCCAGTCTGAAAAGGCTACACACTACATGTAATTCCAATTATATGAGATAGCAATAGTAACAGTAGCAAGATTAGGGGTTGCCAGGGATTTGGGGGTAAGGAAGAAGATGTGGAGCACAGGGAATTTTTAGGGTGGTAAACTATTCTGTATGATACCAAAACGGTGGATAAATGACAGTGCATTTGTCAAAACCCATAGTAGAGAACAACATAGTAACATTAATGTAAACTCTGGACTTTAGTTGATAATTATGTGTCAATATTGGTTCATTGGTTCCAACAAATGTACTGTTCTAATGCAAGATGTTGATAATAGGGGAAATATGAGGGGAAGAGGGGGTATATGAGGACTCTTTGCACTATCTGTTCAATTCTGTAAACCTAAAACTGCTCAAAACAATAGTCTATTAATTAAAAGAAAAAAACGGGTTGATTGCTTAACTGCAGTTTGTTCTAAAGCTTTCTCAACCTTACCATTAATTCAAGTAGGAACCTGAATGATATGGTAATTGAATACAAAATTGGGTAGGAGTTGCACTCTACAGTCTCTGCTACTAGAGTGCTCTGTAGCCTGAAAAATCGCATGTCCTGGGATAGACTGTGCAATTAGGTGCTTAACAATCGGAGTCTATTGCTCCTTTGTGTAAATCCCTCCAATGGTTTCCCATCAAACTTAGAATAAAATCGAACTCACGGGCCTTGCATGAGCTGGCCACCTTCTACACTGTTCAGGATGCTGCAGCCACATCAGCCTGTCTTCCTCCTCCTCTCCAAGCTCATGTGAACCCCACACTTGCCATTTCTACTTTTTAAAAACATCTTTAATCACTCCATTGGCTCCTTTTTGTAGTTATGAATATGAACAGGATTGGCACATCCTTCTCTACCCTACCTCTACTCTACTATCCTACTGCATTTTCTTCTTTGCTCTTGTCTTTGGTCACATGCATTTCATTTATGTCTGATGCTGGTCACTCCAAGGTAGCTCCCTCAAAAGCAGGGATCTTGCTTGTCTTTCCACCACTGTTTGCCTAATGCTTAAGATATCATACAGTGGGTTTGGGGCGCCTGGGTGGCTCAGTCAGTTTAGCGTCTGCCTTCGGCTCAGGTCATGATCCCAGGGTCCTGGGATTGAGCCTTACGTCCGGCTCCCTGCTCAGCGGAGAGCCTGCTTCTCCCTCTCCCTCTGCCTGCCACTCTGCCTACTTGTGCTCTCTATCTGTCAAATAAATAAAATCTTAAAAAAAAAAAAAAAAAAAGATATCATACAGTGGGTACTCAATGCTTCACTGTTGAGTGAAAAATGGAAGAAAATATGAAAATGTGATTAAGGTCATAGAGCATGACCTGGTTAGGTCTGGTTAGGTAGTTGTGGGGTCTAGAATCAATTATCAATGTTGCCACACATAGGTTAAGAAATTCATGCAACATATCTTACCTCTTTGAGCCTTCACTTCCTCTTGTATCAAATGAGACTTCCAGACTACCTGGGATCTAAAGCCTTTTAACTCTAAATTCCTACATTCTTTATGGTTTGAAATGATTGAGGTCTCACTAGAGAGCTGTTAATTCGATATATTCTATTAGCAGTGCAATTTCTGTGATGATATATGCCAGTTCAGCATACTGGAACCACCTTTCAGAGTGACATTGTCACACATCTGGTCAAATAAATTAATGTTCCCATCTGGATTGATGCTTTTGGCAGGGACACTGAGTACTAATGCCACAAGACCCCTCCATCATGAAACAGAAAATGTGTTATGATTTTTCACCATCAGGCAGTGAAACTGTTGACTTTCCATTTTCCTGTTTTTTTGTTTTGTTTTTTTGTTTTTTTGTTTTTTTTTTATGGAATCATCCATTAACCTATCCCTGGCACTCCACATCATATAAAGGGATACAAGATCTCACATGTCTTCATGGGGCTGTGTGTGTATTTGCTCTATCCTGCTTCTGTAGAAAACATCAGCATGTGCTAGATCAACGATAATTTTAGGTAAATGTGTTCCATATAACAAAAAGCAATGTCTGACTTGAATCCCTGGCAGAGGGATGCCTGGGTGGCTCAGTCGGTTAAGGGTCTGTATTTGGCTCAGGTCATGATCCTGGGGTCCTGGAATAGAGCTCCACATTGGGCTTCTTGCTCAGCACGGAGTCTGCTTCCCCCTCTGCCCTTATCCCTGCTCATGCGCTCTCTCTCTTTCACTGTCAAATAAATAAAATCTTAAAAAAAAAAATGAAACCCTAGCAGATATTCTTGTTGAAAGGAGGCTGGATCGTGGAAATACCCCGTATAATTCCAAATTATTGCCGTGCCAGGAAAAGGCAGACTTCCTGCAGTTCTGCTTTCTGGGGTACATGCAGACTGTCCTCTAGGAGGATCATGGACACATCTCTCTTTCCCTCACAAAGGCGGGTTCTGCTGGTATTGAGAGAACGTCTGTTTCTCTCAATCCCCTGCCTTGTGTGAAATCTACTTCTTGCTTCAAATTTCAGCTTTGATGATCACAATAGACTTGAGCCAGCACCTAAAACACTGCCACATCCTGAAGACTGTACCCTTCACTCTCTTGCTGGAGGTAAAACAATGTGGGGCAGATGAGTCACTGGTAGCAAAGTAATGGATGCTTCATAAAGACAGTGCTGTCTGCTGAAAGCCCAGAAAGCCCACACATCAGGGCTTTGTAACAATGGTGTGAGATCATACTGTTCTCTCTCAATCCGAGCCTCATCAGGACAACACTAATAGTGACAAAAATGGGAGGAGGGAATTGAAGAAAAAGGATTAACTCTTAACCCTATTCAACTTAAATGCCAAAAGAATCACTTATATTTTCCAAATATATATGAGGAATAGAAACTCCTGCAGGGAGATAAATAATATGTTTTACAATGTCTGACACATATATTTGCTTGGTAAACATTAGTTTTCTTTTTTATTAAAAAATGAACTTCATATTCTATTTGCTTAACTCCAAGAGCAGCTGTGGTTTTTGAGAGCGTCCCACGTGCATTAACACTTGGGGTGGATGGGGCATTGTCTCTCACTTTACAGAATTTTCAGTCTCTGGAGGAGGCAAACATACTTGAAGATGAAGTGAAAGGAGTTCTGAGGAGAGGTTTGGCAGGACAACTTTAAAAGCCTGGGTACGTATGATTAATGTGAATCAGAAAATTGGAAATGGGCCACGGAGAGATATGGTCTGGGCAGAGCGTGTGGAGCAGAAAGGTTGACAGAACAATAGGAGTGAAGACAAGACGGTGGAAACATTCTGATTTTTACATTCTGCTTACTACATTTAAGGTACCAGGCAAGAAGGCTGTTGGAATACCTGACCAAAAAAAAAAAAAAAAAAAAAAAGAGGGAAGGAGAATATTCATAGTATTAGATAAGCTGGACCGGTAGGGGGTAGCTAGATCATGGAGGATCATCCAAGCTGAGCTATGAAGTTCCAGTTTTATTCTAGAGCTAAGGAAGAACTGAATGTAAGAGGTTTTACTGTTTGCATTTGTTTACTGACTTAATGAGGGAAGTAACTTCAGTTTGAGAGAAAACTTGTTCTAAAATTGGCTGCAGAAAAGCACGTGCACACATGCACATGCACACACACCACATCACAGACGACACTAAAGCAAATTAGCGAAGTGTGTCTATTACATTAATACAATGTGCTACTATGTACTATTATCAAGAGATGCAGGTGTTACTGTCACAACCTGAGCTGCCCTAGCTACACGTTTCCAAATGGAGACTTCTCAACCACAGCAAGTGGTCCATAATGAAAGCTTGCTCAGTGCACTGAAGAAGAGAGTTTGCAGCAGACCCCAGCCCTGTGGCCAGGAAGAGGGAGTACTATGGAATTATTGACAAAGCACACTCCAGCACTAGTAGGAAGCCACCATGGGAAGTAGAATGCAGGGCCAGGCCAGGGGTTGATCATGGTGACTGACCCCTGTGATAGGGCTAACATAGAAAGTTGGCAGATCATAGACACCTGTTGCCTAAAATTTTCTGCATCTGTTTTCAGGGACATGGGCATGCACAACTCCACAGTCTTCTCAGACCATTCACTAATAAGAATGGAGCTCCTCAAATCTTATAAGGTATGATCTTGCTGGCTTCAGGGACTGAATGGGGCCAAGCAAACCCATGAGAACCATCTGTATTCTATCTGGTAACACTATGCTGGAGGTGAAGGTAGAACTTGGGTGACAAAGGAGTACAGGGGGTAATACATATGCTGTGAGCTCTCATCATCCAATTGAAGAGTTAAGACCTACTTTAACACAAGTTTTCTACACATACAAGCTCAGGATAACTTTTGTTCATATGCAACTAAAGTTCTTCTCCTTTGTGAAATTTTACTTTGTTTCACATCCACCCCAACTCTTCCCCCCACTTTTCCACAATGCCTTATCATTTATTTACAATTTACACCATTTTCATATAATTAAAAAATAATGTAAGTACAGACAGTTGCAGCTCCCATTGCTAGGGAAACTGGCATGTGTGGTTTTGATAAAGTCACTTAACTCTGCTGATCCTTTCTATTATATTTTTGGTTTATCTCCCTCATACTTATTAAATCTTATCCTCTCTGGGTCCCCATGTTCTGGCAAATCAATACAATTCTTCTGAATAAACCAACTTAATGTTTTTTATTTCTACTTGATAAATTCTGTTTTAACCTTCCCTTGGCCTCTTAACTGTCATCATGGAGAATCATTTACATTTATCTTTAAAATTATGTAAATGCCTGAACTGGTTATTTTATATGCATGTATGGGTTTCAAAGGTTAATGTATATGAAATTAGCCTCAAACTGAAAAGTGTTAAAATTTTGTATTTGTGATCAACATAGTGTGACCTCAGTGTATTAGGAAGGGCATTTTTATTGGTTTATAGTTATTTGTGCCTAACAAATTGACCACTGTGTAAAAATGTCTCATTATATTTATTATACTAAATACTGGTTAGTATGTTGGTGAGACAAAAATTAAATTTTACTCCTGGAAAACTTGTTTAACTGGGAAATACTACTGTAGCTTTTTTCACTAATTTTGGCAATCTTAATTGGTTCTTGAAAACCTGATACATATTGATTTTTAAAGTCTAATTTCTATTACTTAACTCTTAAAAAAGAGACAATATTTAGGCTCATAGCATTACTTTTTAATTAATTCAGTATTTGTTGAGCACATACTATGAGCTGGACACCAGCTAGGATTTGGAGACAAACATCCATTCTTCTGTAAAACTTCAAAAAATGGATTCACATGTAATAAGTTTTTCTTTCTGACAAACCTTATTACCTTACTCTGGTGTCCTATACTCCCCCGGTTTTCTATAAATGTAAGCTTTTACCAAGGTTCACAACATATTCTATTTCATTAAAATCCTCTTTATTTATGACTTAATGACTTTGGCCTGAAAACTAACATGTTATTCATATTCAAGTCACAACAATTTTACTGAACACTCACTCTGACAAGTGTTGAAGACACATTGAAGAAAACATGAACAATCCCTCCTTTCACAAAGCATACCTTATAAAAGAGGAGATGAATGAATAAACAGAAGTTCATAATACAATTTGAAAAAGGTCTATGATATGCAGAATGTATATCCAAATGAATATTGGAATATGTAATGAGCAGTGGGTGTTATATGCAACTGATGAATCACTAAATTCTACCCCTGAAACTAATAATATACTATATGTTAACTAAATTGAATTTAAATTTAAAAAAAAATGTGTTTTCTCAATCCAAACTAGGACGTTAGTCACAAATTTAAACACACACACACACACACACACACCAAAAAACAAACGAACAAACAAACAAAAACCATGAATACACAGCAGCATTGGACCACAAGCAAGTGTTTCTAAATATTGGGCTGAGGGCTCTGAGAGGAGGTCACTACAAATATGGTAATATCCTGCATTCAGTTTTAGAGGACAAGTGCAATTAACTAGTTGAAGGAGGAGGGTAAACTATTCCAAGAAGGGGGAGTTGAGCAAGTATAATATGCAGGAGAGCTCATGGTGTGGAAAAGCAAAGGTGAGTGTTTTTTATGACTCAGGAAAGTTGTGGAGAGGAATGGCTGCTGAAAAGGCTGGAGAATTGGGCAGAGACCATTTAATAAAGAACATGTGTGTTGACTCCGTGTGCTTGACTTTTATCCTATAGACCTTCCAGAAGGTCTGTTATTTTAAACTGATGAGTGACATAATCAGAGTTCGGTATTGAAAGGATTACTTTTTTAGCAAGTAGATACATAAGTTATCAAGTTCTCTTTTTTTGAGATATAATTCATGCATCATAAAATTTACCCTTTCAAAGTGTACAATCCAGTGGGTTTTAGTATATCTATATGTTTCTTCATATGGATATATCAGGTCATGGCTATCAGTTACCTGTCTGTCAGGTGATGAAAATTTTACTTGTTTCCACTCATTGACTATGAATGTTGGTATTAGGAACAGTTATGTGCACGTTTTTGTGTGAACAAATGTTTTCAATTATTTTGAGTGTGTATCCAGGAGTGGAATTGCTAGGCTATATGGTGAGTCTATGTTTAATTTTTTTATATGGCCTGCTCCTGAGTTGGGTTGCACTCATTCTTTAATTATCCCATTGAGTTTTTGCACCTCAATGTAGAAACGACATTAATCCCAGTATTAGAGAAATTCCCTCATCATCTCTCTATCCCACTGTTCTGTTTGAACATTTATAATTATCTACAGTTTTCATGCTTACTTAGTTTTTCACGTGTTTTCCCCGACTAGAATGCAAGATTCTGAAGGGTGGGTTACTATTTATTATTATTGTTGCTGCTGTCGTTATTTTTATTCAACACTAGATTAAAAGCACTTTTAGTGCTTGACACGTAACATGTAACGGATACTTGTTGAATGAAACACTTAAGCACTGTTCTTACTCATTTTATTAGTTTCACCATACTGTTTTACCCATTACTTATATTTAAAAATTGTGCTACTGCTGTCCAAAATAATAGCATTTTTTTTTAATGGATCCACTATTAAGGGACCTGGATTACCCATCTTTTTAATGTTGATTCCCTTTCTTTGTCCACCTCAGTGAAATCTCTAATGATTCAAAAGAGGGCAAAAGTCAGACATCAAGAGGGAGAAGAGGCTGTGGAAGACTGAGTTATTCACAGCATGGATAGTCAGTGCCGGAATAATGCAGTGGCTATGTGTAAAGTCAAGGGAAAGGACAGGGAGTTAGTTATAATAACCATCCTTTGAATGGTTTTATTTTAGGTATCTCTGTGCGATCCTCTGGAAATCAGCTGACAGGGTGGAGTTCTCAGACATTAGGGGACATAATTCTTACAGAGTCAGGAGCCACAGTAGCCAACTGTGGATTTCTATACCCTGCTCAGCCTTCAGTATCCGAAATACAAATCCTCTTTACTCGTGGTAAAGTAGCTATTCTGCAACCAGAAACACTGTTACAATTCACAGAATCTCGCTGTTTCCATAAAGAAATGTACCACTTTGAAAGTCTGAAAAAACTCAGAGATGAAGATAATAGCTGAATCCTGAAGACCAGTATAAGTACCCCTTTCCTGTTTTTCCTGCAAATGCTCTATCATTTATAGCTCCATGTTGTAAATGTCTGTCGAAATATGATTCACCATCAATACATTGCTGCTCCGTATTCATGATTTTTTTTTTTTTTTTTAACTTGTGACTAACGTCCTAGTTTGGATTGAGAAAACATATTTTTTTTTAAATTTAAATTCAATTTAGTTAACATACAGTGTACTATTAGTTTCAGGGGTAGAATTTAGTGATTCGTCAGTTGCATATAACACCCACTGCTCATTACATCACGTGTCCTCCTTAATGCCCATCACCCAGTTACCCTAAACCCCCCCACCTCCCCTCCAGCAACCCTCAATTTGTTCCATATAGTTAAGAGTCTCTTACGGTTTGCCTTCCTGACTGTTTTTATCTTATTTTATTTTTCCATATTAATTAGATCAAAAACGAAAATAGAGTATGCATCATTCAATCCAGACCCTCCAGAGTGTACAACTGACCTCTATGTCCAATCCATGTTTGCTGACGTAGGGATATGTTAAGATGGCTATGTCTCCTGGAAAATGTAAGGGGAGAGAATTAAAAAAGAAAAGAAAAGAGCAACATCAGAAGGATTCAGAATCAAACCTAAGTGCTCCCATTTGACCTCCATTTGGCAAATATAAACTGTGTCTATTAAATGTATGATGGTGTATAACAACCATACCTGCCTAAAGGGAATGAAAGAGTTAAACAACAAGATCTCAGCAAGAGAGAAACAGCTTTAATTCCTGCTGCTGAAGTGTCAGTGAGCAACAGAGCGTTGTAACACAAATAATTGTTATTTGGGTATAAGAAGTGGGAGAATCCCATTTAGGTGGCATCCACCATGAAAAGGAGAAATTACCTTTTATAGTAGCTTTATAAGAACGAAAAACTTGGGTAACCAACAACTGTATTGCGTGAGTTTTTTGGGGGATGAGAGCAAAATTTGGAGAAATCCCTGTATTTCAGCAAAACATTAGATAATGCACGAGAAAGCAAATAAGTGAAGCTGTGGGAACACAATGACAACTTTCCTTCTAAACACAAGACTTGGAAAGAGGGGGGGAATAGTTTCTTCATGAGTAAGGGCAGAGGCATATTCACTATGTGAACTGGAATGTTTCTTCTGTGCCTTAATGGGAAGGCTAGAATAGTACAGCAATTCTTCACTGCCCTTCTAAGAAATAAGATTTGCAGTTTTTATATCTAAAAGGAAAGAAGAAATGAATAATTGTGTTGGGTCCAGAGAAGAAGGAAGAAGGAGGCTGGCACACAGAGCTCCAAATCTGAGGTCTTCCAGAGGATCTTTGTGTCAGGCTATTCTGATTGGCTGAAGGGAAGGAAAGTCAGTGTTTCTGGATTTGAACAGAAGGAACTGAGAAGTCAAATATTGTATGTGTTATATATCTCGGAGTTCACAACATCTGGTCTTTGTAGAAATATATGTTATAGTTATTCAAGATTTTCACACTGTTTAATATGACAGCTTGGAAATTGACATCATAAGGAGCCCTGACTCAGATTTGTTTACTTATTTATTTGTCAAGCATAAACTGTGTATGCCTTCGGAACTTTTCTGACCACTACAAATACAAATACGGTGGATAAAGCAAAGTCTCTGCCTTCAGGAATTTGACATCTTCACTGTGAGTGAAGACAATAAGCAAAGGGGCAAATGCACTTAAATCAGATACACGGATGCTGAAACATGCAAAAAAAAAAAAAAGGTTAAGAGGTGACTAACATAGGCACTGTGTCACATGGTAATTGGTGAAGTTCTTTCCTGCTGACCCACCACCAGATATGCTGTTTCTTTTTAATTCTTTAAGAACTGGTTTAGAACTAGTATTCTGAGAAGGGAAACCCTGGGTAAAGTTGGTAATGAGTTTGATGGATCAGGTCATCTTTTTAATCTGAAGGATATAATAATTTATAATAGTATATGTATTTCTGTGGTATTTTTAAATCTACCTTCCATATTCAACTGAAGTTTTGTGAGAACAGTGACTATGTCTATCCATTATTATACTTCCACTCTTTAGTAAGCTAACAATAAATCGCTGGGGGAAGAATGAATGAATTTATGAATGAATGAATGAATGAATGAATGAATGAAACAATCTGAATTTTACTGTCATTGGTTATTCCATGATAGCCATGGTGCAATAAATTCTACGTTTTTAAAAATTAAAGCATAATAAAATTCAATTTTCCTGATGCCCTCACTACCCAAGGATGAAAAGTCCATAATCAGATATCTTAAGGGCCTCCTCCCATTCTTAGACTTTGTCCAGATAAATGAGGAAGGGCGATTGTTTGTACTGTGATAATACATTGCTTGGGGCTCAGGACTGGGTATCTCCAAATCCTTTTTCCTTAGCTTGGCCGTAGGGACTTCCACTTGGGTTCTTACGTCCTCAGTGCTAGGGTCAAGGGTTCAGAATCATCCATGTGCTCTTGTCAGTGGATCGAGGTTGTTTGATTGCAGTTAGTTTATTGTCATTCCTCAGAAATTTCCCAGGTGTTCCTATATTTGAGTCAGTCTACTTTTTTAAACTGCAGGCATCTTTCCTTTTCTGAGACAGCACAGTCTAATGCTATCAAAAGCTCTGTTACCCCACCAACATGCATAATGTGATTCTGAAACAAGGAAAATAAGAAAATGAGGGGTGAGGCCAAGCAAAAACGGAGAGGGTTTTCCTTGTTTGCTGGAGAGTCCAGGCCATTGCTAGAGAAAAGACACGCCCACTGGCCAATTTATGGCTGCCTTGCTTTTTGGTGTCCATAGCCAAATTTGAGTTAATTTGTACTTTGTTAGTTAACCTTATTACAGTGAAGATGCATTACTTTTGCAACCCAAAGTAAATTCAATAAAGTTGAGAGAAGCAAGATAGTGCTAAAATATCAGTTTAATATTATGTTAAATTAATACTGATTTTAAAAAGTGTGACATGAAGAGAAATTGAAATATGACTCTTTGTCTAAATAAACAATGATAGGAAATTAGAAAGTGATAGAACGATACATTTGGGATAAAATAGGAAGGGATTTAGCTTGTTTCCCCTTCTTTGGCAGGAGACAATCATATCACTTCAGAAAAAGATGAGCATATAATTTCAAACAGAAAAGGAAAATAAATCATGTGAAATGTGATGCCCATTGCTTCTGCAGAACTACTGCACTTTTAGAAACTTTTCCTGAGGCAGTAATTTAGCAGTGCTACGAAGATGAATGTACAAGGATATTCATCTCAGTTTTGTTAATCAAGGCAATGGAAGCAAGCTAAATGCACATCGATATTGGATAGGTTATATAAATGATGGTTATTCGAGTAATGGGATACTCTGCAGCCTGTACAAAATTTGATGCATATATTTTTTTAGACTGAGTTGGAAATAATCCCATAACACATTTTTTAGTGAAAAAGCAATGGGATAATCTTCTTTATATAAAATTAACTGCACATATAAGAGGGGGAAAAGAGGAAGCATGAACAATAGCTTGTTCCAGAAAGAGAAATCAAGCAGATTCTGGGGACACACTTGTGTTTGATGTCCCAGGTATCTTGAAATACGTCATCTATGATTTTGTGGCTTTGGAAGAGTTTCTGCAGTTAATGTTACTGCTTATGTAGCCACCAAAATATTAATGTTTTTCTCACATTGCTATGGACTGAGTTGTGCTTCCTTCTCCCCCACGTTTACATGTTGAAGCCCTAGCCCCCAATGTGATGGCATTGGGAGATGAAGGTTTAAGTGAGGTCATGAGGGTGGTGCCCCCATGATGGAAGAGACATGCTTTCTTCTTTTCTCTGTCTACCATACAGGGTCACAAGGAGAAAGTGACCACCTGTAAGCCAAGAAGAGAGCCCTCACTGGGCACCCAATAGGCTGACACCTTGATCTTGGACTTGTCATCCTTCAGAAATGTGAGAAATAAATTCTTATTGCTTAAGCCACCCAATCTACGGTATTTTGTATGCCAGCCTGAGCTGACTAATACACATATTAAGTAATGCATTAGTTGTTTATTGCCAGGCACCAAATAACTCCAAACTCAACGACTTAAACAAAAACCCTTCATCTCACAGTTTTAGTTTTTGTTGTTGTTGTTGTTGTTGTTGTTGCTGTTGTTATTTGGTTCAGGCATTCAGAAGCAGTTTACTGGGATGGTTCAGTCTCAGGTTGAAGTCTAGATGTCAACTGGTCAGCTGACCGGCAGCCATGTCAAACCTTGACTGAGGCTGACAGATCAATTTCTAATGTCACTTGTGTGTCTATTTGCCAGAAGCCTCCATTCTCTGCCCGCTGTTGGCTGAGAGCCTTGGTTACTCACCAAATAAACATCTCCTCACACAGGACAGCTTGCTTCCCCCAGAGTCAGTGATCCAAAAGAGAGAAATGGAACCGACAATACCATATATTCTGCTACATTCTGTGGCTCATCAGCCTGATATAACACAGGAAGGGACAGCACAATGTGTAACTATTAAGAGTCGGAGACCATCGGGAGCCATCTCAGCTTAGCTACGACAAAAAAGATCACTGTCCTATTTCACCTGCTTTCTATATTACATTTGTGTTATATTTGTGTTATATATATTGTGTTATATTACTATACGAGAATGTATAATCTATATAAACAAGACCTACATTTAGAAATGATTTTACAAAGACTTGAATATGTTAACAATAACCTAATAATTCCAAGAATTCATCTTCATTTATTGGGCATCCCAATGAACATTGTTTTCTCTCAGAGCTCTGACAATATCAGAGCACACCCCCTGGATCCTGTTGCTGCCCCTTGCCGTAAGCCTGTTGTCCAGCTTAATTGTCATTCTTAAGTATGTGATAAATTTTTACCTTCATAGTTGCTTTTAACACCTTTTCATGGTCTTTAGTATTCTCAAGTTTTATTTCAAGGCGTCACGATATAGAGTATTTTTGTATTTGTCCTTCTTTGTATGCAAAATCACATCTTTAATCATGTGATACAATTCTCAGTCTTTATCTCCACAAGTATTTTGTCTCAATTTCCTCCTTCCGAAACTTTAAAGGCATGCCACACCTCCTCAGTCTATCCTCTCTCTCCTTAATCTTTATTTCATATTACCTGCGTACTTGTCTCTCAGTGCTGTACTCTGAATTAAAAATTTAAGTAAATAAATAACATGATCTTTTTTATTTAGCTATGTCTCACTTACTGCTGCAAATACACTGAATTTGCCATTTCAGCAATTTTATTTTATTGTTTTTAATTTTCAGATATTCCATTTGGATCTTCTTTATATTTGCCATGCATTTTTTATTTTTTTTATTCTTTAGTCCAGTTTTTGCTCCCAGCTTATTTATTCAACTTTTAACATGATGGTTACTCCATATTTTGTATTTGATAAACCCAATATCTGAATTCCTCAGGGAGGATTAAATATGGTCTATTATTCTTTGCTCATTGTCACTCATTTTGACCAATTCCTTTATTCCTTTGGCAATTTTTAATTGTGAGGTCATAGTTTATTGAAGGTAATCAGTAAAAAAAATAGAAATGTCTTAATAAATAGGAATTTTAAGGTACAAAAACAAAGAATAGCATACAAAAATTATAATTATTAAAGAAACCAACATACAGACCTTCCAAATATCAGGTAAACACCAAACAAAAAAAAAAAAAGAAAGAAAGAAGAAAGACTTTATAATGAAATACTTTTTAAAGAGCATACAAACAGAATATATGATAAACTTACAAAACTAAGCCTTAACACATTTGTATGTCCATAAATATAAATGAACTAAACTCAATTTTAAGAAAAAAATCATATTTTAAAATGAAGCAAAACCCAACTTTATGATTATAACAGATACACATAAATTAAATATTTATAGATGTTTGAATATAAATGCATGGATACTTTGATTTCTAAGAATATATATTAGGCTGGATTCTCTGAAGAACTTTCCTGCTAAAATATACCCAGTACATGCAAAAATGACAAATTTGTGATTTCTAGGGTACTCCTTGGCTTATTAGAAATTAAAGAAAATCTCTAAAGGTAAAGTTAAAAAAAATAATAAAATAACAATAACAACAACAACCCTGGAAGAAAAATAAGGACATGGGGAGATAAGTGAACCTAAGACAGGATCCTCATAAATGCCAACACTGCTGTGTACATCTGATTTACCCTGGGCAAAGTTGGAAGATGAACTTGAGACTCTTCAACTGAGCTGGGGACCCTCCAGAGGGATAAAGTTAATGTCGGCATGAGACCGAGCAGAAGCGAATCAAATCTTCTGATAAAAGAAAATAAAGACTAAATATATAAATAATCCTTTGGTGAGGCATAAATCAGCAATATTAGGGTTAAAAAGGAAACCATAAGTAGAGAGCCAGCAAATTAAAACAAGAAAAAGATAAAATAATGTATGAATTACCATATGCCAATATGTTTAAAACTCAGAAGAAATTCTAGAAATTATAAATTACTAAAACTGACACAAGAAAAAAATAGAAATCCTGAAAAACACTTAAACCCTTAAGAAGTAACCATTACAAAACTCAAATTAGTAGTTAACTAAAATTGCATGGAAAAAGAAAGACAAATAGCCAATAAACATAAGTAGTCAAGAAAAGGATATGAAATATGTTCCAGTTCATTAGTAAGCAGGGAAATCTAAATTAAGACCACAATTAGAATTATTTTACACCAGGAGATTGGCAAAAAATGTCTGATAATATCAAATATTAGCTGTGAATATTCATTAAATTGAACCTTGGCACACTGCTGGTGGAATTGTAAACTAATACAAGCATTTTGACAAACAATTGGGAGTTACAGATTTGAATGGATGCATAATACACACCAGCAGTCCCACTTATGAAAATAACTTATAAACTCTTAAGTACCAGGAGATGGAGGCAAACATATTTACACCAGTGCAGCTCATACCAGCAAGAAACTGCTAACAAGCCAACGTGTGGACTATCGTACTACAGTGAAAATGAATGAATTACAACAGTCCACAACAAGAGTGAATTTAGAAAAATATTATTGAGCTAAAATGTCATAGATTACCACAAACAGTAAGATTCTATTTCCACAGATTACAAAAACAAGAAAAACAAAATGCTATATTATTCAGTGAGATGTGTGATTTTTACTGTTGTTCTTAAATTAGATATGGATTGCTTCCAGATGGTTTCCATAGATGATGATAGATAGATAATAGATGGATAGATAGATAGATAGGGTTCCTTATTATATAGGAATAAATAAATAAATAAATAAATATATATATATATATAATAGCAAATAACCTGTGTTTAGGTAGAAATGTTTTTAATGTTAAATGCAACTGAATGTTTCTTAACCTAGCCATGCAAAAATTTCTAAGTGCTGCATAACCACATTTAGAATTCCAAGGTAAGCCTTCCAACAGATTTAAACTAATTATAACTTTAAAGCAGAGATAATTCCAATGCTATTTAAATTGTTTCCAAGCTTTTTATGAGTGCATATAAGGTGACACTGAAATTGAACAAAAGAGGTAAAACAGAAAAATCTCAATTTATTAAGTGAATAAATATTAACTTATTTTTGAGAAATTACTATGTGCCAGGCATAGTATTAAGTGCTAGGCTTCTGGCAGAAAACAAGATATAAAATCTGTCCTTTTATTGTAATGGGGGAAAAGGAGAATAAATAACAAAAAATAAATGAAATAAATGATTTGATACAAAAATCTTAAATTTGGTTTCAGCAAGCAGGTTTTGGCAGCATATTAAAAAATTAGTAAATCATCATTACATAATATTAAGGAAAATAATAATTATTCAAAATTAAGATATATTTTAATATAATCAATCATACTATTATATCTTAGAAAAATTACATCTATAGACAGTAAACTTTGAAAAAATTAAATGTATCACTGATTTTAGAAAAAATAACAATAAGAATATAAGAATTTGTAACAAACATATATATATATATTCACTTCAGCCTCAAAGGCAACAGACATAAAAGGAAAATAAGAAAGTACTCTTACTAGACATCCAAATGGCCAACAGACACATGAAAAAGTGCTCAATATCGCTCGGCATCAGGGAAATCCAAATCAAAACCTCACACCAGTCAGAATGGCTAAAATTAACAAGTCAGGAAACGACAGATGTTGGCGGGGATGCGGAGAAAGGGGAACACTTCTACACTGTTGGTGGGAATGCAAGCTGGTGCAGCCATTCTGGAAAACAGTATGGAGGTTTCTCAAAAAGTTGAAAATAGAGCTACCATATGATCCAGCAATTGCACTACTGGGTATTTACCCCAAAGATACAAAAGTAGGGATCCGAAAGGGTACGTGCACCCCGATGTTTATAGCAGCAATGTCCACGATAGCCAAACTGTGGAAAGAGCCAAGATGTCCATCGACAGATGAATGGATAAAGAAGAAGTGGTATATATATACAATGGAATATTATGCAGCCATCAAAAGGAATGAGATCTTACCATTTGCAATGACGTGGATGGAACTGGAGGGTATTATGTTGAGCTGTATCATATGATCTCACTGATATGAGGAATTCTTAACTGCAGGAAACAAACTGAGGGTTGCTGGAGTGGGGGGTGGGGTGGGAGGGATGGGGTGGCTGGGTGAGAGACATTGGGGAGGGTATGTGCTATGGTGAGCGCTGTGAATTGTGTAAGACTGTTGAATCTCAGAGCTGTACCTCTGGAACAAATAATGCAATATATGTTAAGAAAAAAAAAAAAGAAGAAGAAGAAGGTAGCAGGAGGAGAAGAATGAAGCAGGGGAAATCGGAGGGGTAGACAATCCACGAGAGACGATGGACTCTGAAAAACAAACTGGGGGTTCTAGAGGGGAGGGGGGTGGGAGGATGGGTTAGCCTGGTGGTGGGTATTGAGGAGGGCACATTCTGCATGGAGCACTGGGTGTTATGCACAAACAATGAATCATGGAACACTACATCTAAAACTAATGATGTAATGTATGGGGATTAACATAAGAATAAAAAAATAAAAAGATAAAAAAAAAAAGAAAGTACTCTTACTAAAGTCTAGAACAAGAATTCTGAGTGTTAATTGTCAATTCCTGAAGATGAGCAAACATAAATATATAGGGGAAATACATTTAAGTATAAAAATAGTAAAGTAAAAATTAAAACTATCAACTTGCAAGTATAATGATTGTTTAGCTGGAAAGTGAAAAATAATCAACTGAAAAACCATTGCAACTGATGAGGGAACCCAGTAAAGTAGTGGGATGCAAAGTAGGTACACATAAATGAGTACACATAATTGCACAATGGACAATTAGAAATTACATGAGACCAAGGAAATCCTTTTAAGATCTGAAACACCAGAGATAAAATGCCTAGAAATAAACTTTAAAATTTTAAGTGTTTTTCAAGGACCTTAAAAGAAAACTTGAGTAAATGGAAGGCACATTGTAATTTTGGATGGGAACACTAAACATTGTGAATAAGTCAAATCTTTCCAAGTTAAACTATTCATTTAATAATTTAATAGTGTACTTAAATAAAACAACAATACTTTGTTGTCTTTATTTCAGTTAGACAAGATGATTCTAAAAAATATTTTTTACTGTAAAACAAATTAATCAAGAATACCATGGAGAGGGCACCTGGGTGGCTCAGTTGGTTAAGCGACTGCCTTCGGCTCAGGTCATGATCCCGGAGTCCTGGGATCGAGTCCCACATCGGGCTCCTGGCTCGGCGGAGAGCCTGCTTCTCCCTCTGACCCAATCCCCTCTCATGCTGTTTCTCTCTCTCTCTCTCTCAAGTAAATAAATAAATAAAATCTTTAAAAAAAAAAAAAAAGAATACCATGGAGAAATATAAATAAAAAATAGTAATGAACAGAGACTACCCCACAAAATATTAAAACTATTACAAAGCCACTGTCATTAAAACAATGTTGATGTGCTACATATATTTAAGACGTTAAATAATTAGAATAAACAACCTACAAATAGACCCATGTCCATATGGAAATGTTGTTATGAGAAGAGTAAATTCTAAAATAATTAGAAGAAATGTTGGTTCTTCAAAAAAACATCCTGGCATGACTGTGTAGACATGTGAAAATAAATACAAAATGAATATACCCGTACTTTAAACATTAACCAACAACATTTCCAAATAGAAAACAAAAAATTAAATGTATAAAATTCATCTAAATAGTAATAGAAGGAATAATATAATCACTGTATAACTTCTGAAATGGAAAGGACTTTCTTACTGTGTAAATAAAGTTCCATCAAGAATTCAGCTTTGAAACTACATCAAATTAAAAAAAAATATATTGTGGGAGTTTTGGCATATTACACATTTGTAATTCATATCACAGACAAAAGGCTAATTTCCTTAATATACAAAAGGTCCAACATACTGATAAGAGTAACAACTACTCCCAAAAATGTGCAAAGAATCTGACTAGACTGTTCATTAATTAAAAACCACTAATAGATTTTCTACATGCTAACAAAATTCTCAATTTCAGTCAAAACTAAAAGAAATGAAAATTCAGACTACATCGATGTACCAGCTTTTCACCTATGGATTGACAAATATCAAAAAGGTTGATAATGTACTACATTGGCCACTGTGGGGGGAAATAAACATTTTTCTCAGTGCTGGTGATGATGGAAATTAGTATAACCACTATGAAGAACATAGTGAAAATTATATCAAAGCAGCAACAAGTGAACAAGCATTTTAACCTAATAATTTTATTTCTAAAAAATTAATTCTGCCATTATATTGCAATATTGGCAAGCAAAGAACTGTTGTATGTATAAGGTTATTCTTTGCAGCATTAATAAAAAAAAAAAGACTGGAAACTTCCTAAAAGTCCATATGTAGGGTTTAATTTAATAAATTCTGGTGTATCCATACAATATAAAGAAAAATAAGCTCTTACGTACTTAATGGAAAGATCGCCAATATAGGCAATGGAACTGTAAGGAGCAGGGGACTGTCTATAGTGATATTTATTGTATTTTGACGTTATTTATTTATTCATTCATTATTTATTTGTAATTTTGTCTTTTTTTTTTAAAGATTTTATTTATTTATTTGACAGAGAGATAGAGCCAGAGAGCGTAAGTGGAGGAAAGGGCAGAGGGAGAGAGAGAAGCAGGCTCCCCACTGAGCAGGGACCCTGGTGTGGGTCTCCATCCCAGGACCCTGGAATCATGACCTAAGTGTAAGGCAGACATTTAAACATCTGAGCCACCCAGGCACCCCTGTAATGTTCTTTTTGAAACATAAATATATTACCCAGAAAATAAAATTAAATAGTATAAAGACTCTGATTATAATGAAAACAATACCCTTCAAAGAACATGAGAAAACTCATGCATGGAAGGAGGCCTAAATTTCCTGATGACCTGTCAAGATCCAACAAGCTCTGTCTGATATACTGAATCTACAGCTGTGCCTTTTATGATGCTGGGGTTCCAAGGACCACAGTGAGCGCCCCTGGGACTGTGGGATCCCCTGGCACTTCCCAACTCTCCTGTTCTATTAATTGTGCTTTTGAAAGGGATTCTCTACTGAGCAGTAAGCAGCTTATTTAGTAAGTGTTATTTTTTTCTAGCAATACACAGTAAACTAAAATGACTTTTTAATAAGATAGTCCCTGTTGCCAGAAAGTTATGTATTTAGGGGGTCTTGCAGAACATGCATTTGCTATAACTGATAGAGCAGAACAGCTCTTATAATATGCATTCTCTGTATGGAAAAATATGCATTTGTACAAATGAGTGTTTACTAGCCCAGGGTTGAAAATGGGTCTCAGGTACATATTATTAAAATGTTCTCTCCACTTCCCAAATCTGGCTAGGAGAGAAAAAAAATAGCTTTAACCTGGTCCACATTGAATTTGAAATCAGTAACATAAAGTTTTTCCTCTTTAAAACATGTTTTTACTTGCCAAATGCAGTGTGAAAAGTTACAGCAGAGAGGGTTTTTACTCTTACTTTACAGAAAGACATTTCAATAATTGATGTTAAAGATTTTCACAAAACAGTTTCAAAAAAAAAAAAAAACACATGAATCATAAGAATTTTGTTCATAAGAACAAAAATTCGTAAGAGTTAAAGAACAAGTGAATGGTACAATAACTCCACTTGGAAGTATAGGGGATTTTGAATAAATGAGGAAAAGGAATATATTTTGGTGAAATCATAGAGCTGGAAGAAATGTATAACTATGCCTTCTGTTAGCCTTTCTCCCAATTTCAGAGAACAGAAACAATTACTAATGCCAGGACGGTCTCTAGGCTCAAGTGGATCCAAGTTCACATACTTGGATTTGAAATTAGTCTCTGTAGAAATTTGATGTTCTTGCCAATTTGCTATCCTTCAAATCAGGATAAGAAGAAATATCCAAAAGTAATCTATACAACAATAAGGCATATTCATGTACAGAACACTATATTCCTCCAATCCTGGGGCTTGCCCTAAAGACCACAACATTTTGAAGCTGAAAATTACCCTAGAAGTCAACTGATCAATGCTTTTCATTTTATACACAAGAAACAGAGACTCGGAATAAGGAATTGTTCCAGGTGACTCAGTCACTGAGCAGAACACAGAGGTCTAGGATGCAGGATTCCTCACCTCTAGGCTCCTTCCCAGTCCCCACTGAAATAGTCTTCCAGACTAGATCCATCAAAAATTGCACCATGATGACTTAGAAGTATGATAGAACACAAATGGCTCTGGTTCCCAGATTTCACTGTCACCCATCTTCCTTTTTACATATTTTATATAATGGATTTGTGAGGAAAACTTTATTGGAAGGTAAAATACTAGGGTTATTTTTTATAAAATAAAATTCTTAATGACACAAAAAAATTGCTGATATATGACCAGTTGACCTACAAAATAACAACACAAACAAACAAACAAAAAACAAGAAAGAAGAAAGAAAGAAAGAAAGAAAGAAAGAAAGAAAGAAAGAAAGAAAG
>NW_023270323.1:73235438-73284506 GCF_011800145.1 Mirounga leonina | reverse complement strand
AAGAAAGAAAGAAAGAAAGAAAGAAAGAAAGAAAGAAAGAAAGAAAGAAAGAAAGAAAGAAGAAAAAAGAAAGAAAGAAGAAAGAAAAAAACAAAAAAGAATCAGTGTAATACAATTCAATTGAAATGAATCTGGGAGTCTTGAAACAGGTGAAAAATGCCTGAAGCTCTCAAATCTTAACTTCAATTCCTCTCTTTAGTGATTTAACTTTACCTTAATTTCCTTACTAACTTGATTCCATATTAATTTACTCTTTCCTTCTGTAAGGGAGCAAAATTTGCCACCTCAAAATGTGTCTCTTTGCATGAGGATTATTTCAAGCTGATTATTTTTAAGAAACAGAAAACTCAAAATTTGTTTCTTTTTGCCTTCCCACTAACTTCCTAAAAGAATTTAGAGGACTTGCTTCAGGAAGGGAGTGATCACCATAGAAAACTACATGATAATGTCAACTAGAGGTGGTAGACAGGGAGGAACTTAGCGAAGTCTGCTTGTTAAATTCCTCCCTTTGACCCATGTTTCAGGATGGCCCGGCAAACATTTGTTCAAAAAGCATTTACTCTTTTCATCTTCCTGTGAATTGTCTTCCTTCTTTTGAAGTCCCAGGCTCTACTACCCACCCCTTTCTTAGCTCAGAATGGCATATAAACCACAATTGCCTGACTGCCTGGGGACTTCACATTCTTTGGAGCCCATATTCTTATGGAGCAGATTAACAGGAGAAAACTAAATATGATTTTCTCCTGTTAATCTGCCTCACATCAGTTTTATTCTTACACCAGCCAGAAGAATTTTGAAGGGTAAAGAAAAATGTTTCCTTCCCAACATTTGTTCCTCAAATCCCTATAAATCAGAATGTGACATCACTTGCTGCTTCTCAAGGTGGGGAATTGAATACCACATCCAAAGTCCTCACATGACTATGTTGCTCTCAAGCAGTGTTTGGGTTAAGGCACTAGGGCAGAGTGGTGGGAAATATGTAGACTAGGAATCCAACTGAATAAGTCCAAACCCCAACTGTCAATGATCAGTGTGTAATCTTTGGCAGATTTCTTACCTTTTCTGTGCCTGTTTCCTCTTATGTAAACCATGGACCATAATACCTACACAATAGGGTATGGTTGTGAAAATTGTCATATCTAAGTAATTTGAAACAACATTATCTCCACCTTCCTCTTGTTCAATGTAAAAGATAAATGGCATTGGACATGATAAGGATAGCTTTTATTCACATAACTACTGCAAGGGGGAAGAAGATCCAGCAAGAACTGAACTCAACTTCACTGAAACAAAAACAAAACAAAACAAAAACAAAAACAAAACAAACAAAAAAACCTGGAAACTTTTTCAAGGCCAGGGTGTGCTAAGGAACAGCTCCCCACCCTAGACCAAATTGTTCTTCTTCAAGTGACCCAGTGGATACAGAACTCAGGTTTTAGGGGACAAAAAGAGCACTGGCTTTGGGGTCACACAGATTTAACTGCAAAACCCAGTTTATCAATTTCTTACTACTGTGTGTTTGGGACTAAGTCATTTAAACTTTCTGAACTTGTGGGGTGCCTGGGTGGCTCAGTCGGTTAAGCATCTGCCTTCCGCTCAGGTCATGATCCCAGGGTCCTGGGCTGGAGCCCGGCATCGGGCTCCCTGCTCAGCAGGGAGCCTACTTCTCCCTCCCCCTCTGCCTGCCATTCTGCCTACTTGTGCTCTCTCTCTCTGTCAAATAAATAAATAAAATCTAAAAAAATAAATAAACTTTCTGAACTTGTATTTTTATCTGTATTTATTGTATTTTATTTAAAATACCAAAAATAGTTGCCATTTCAAAGGGTCATTATGAGAATTAAGAGACATGATGCATTTATTTGGTAAGTTCCGCAAATTAGGAAGATTTAATTTCTATTGTTCATCACTTCATTAAACAATTATTTGTATACTATTTAATATAAATAATAAAGTGTATTAGGCATATCATTATTGTTTAATTGCATTCATACTCAATATTGATTAAGTAAATGATGAAATGTTAAGTTTCCCATTTTTATTTTACACATTTATGTTTATAAATAATATAAATACATAAATACATAAAATAATATACAATACATATTACCTTCTCAGAGATATGATTTAATGTCTTTCACTTACCCATCCATCGTGTCTCTAGAATCTGGGACTTTCAGATTTGCAGATTTCCCATGACACTGCTGCCCCTTTCACATTAAGTAAGTAAGAAAATACCTTTCTCTCTCCCTCTCCCTCTCTTTCTCTCTCTCTCAATCTCTCTATCTCTCTGACAGTTTAGAATTCACCCACTTCAAGTGTACTATTCAATGTTTTGTTTCTCTTTTAGAGGATTTCCCCAGACTATATCAGGGAGGTAAGGGAAACTTTATGACTACCCTTTGCACCCCGATCACTGTAAGTGCATTTTGCCCAAGCATCAGAAGAAAAAAAATATTGTCCAGTCACTTGTGTAATGGGATACCACTGAGAAGTAGTAAGCATCATTTTGTTCCCTACCCTTTACTTCCTTTTACTGTATTCATTGCCTCAAGGGAACTTGTTCTCCATGGAACAAAATAGTTTAATTACTGGCTTTTGCATTTCTAAAGCAGACATTCTGGCTCATGCAATAGAATTGGAATATTTCCTGAACCAGCTTTTCTTCTCTTGCCCAAGAAGAAATAAAGCTTTTCCAGAAAAAGGATCGTGGATACAATCAGATTGGGGAGCTATCAGGTCAGACTTCCGTGCGCAGCATGCAGATGGGACTCCTGCTCCTCTTTATCTGATTCGTACCCCAGATCACAGTTCCGAGGGTGGGAGAGGGTAATGCGATCTCCCGATGAGGTGGGAATGTGCACGTAGAAATCACCAGTGCCATCTTGTCTTGTCACCTGACGCTCTTCCAGAGGTCCTCAGCCTAGGAGCACACCAGGCTGACGCAAGGACACAGCTAGACTCAGTAGCCTGCGTTTCCAGAAAGTGCAAACCCACAGTTGGCTTTTCCAGGTCTTTGAGGGAGGTGCAAAACTTAGTGAGAGAGGTAGTTTGTGGCCTTTCAGGGGCTCTATGATTAGGACAAGGTGATCCCCCCTGATGATGTCAACATGCATCCTGAAGTAGGAAAACAGATGGGGACACAGTAGTCTCAGGTGATGCCTGTATTAGCTGAAGGAGAGAGAGCAGTGCTCATGTCAGGTGTCAGAGGCACTTTCCTCCTCCATGCCATGATACTACTTGGGAATTTAGATCAAATGCTAAATTAAGTCCTCCCTCTCATCTATTCAGGAATTTAGATGCGATCATGCCTACAACAGGGAAGGAAGAATATCCAGGATTGAGTTTTTCTTGAAATAAGTCTAACCTGAAAAAGAGGATAAACTGAAATCTAAAATAATGAAGTTATGATCTGAAGTTTGATAATTTGGGGCAATTTTACCTCTTCATTTATTTGGGATTCAGTGATTAGTGGTGGTAACAGTCTGGAAGACCAGCTCTGTCTCTACTAGTATGCTCTTATGCAAGCTACGTCTGCCAGGGATGTTTTCAGACAATAACTTAAGGGTTGGAAATCTCAGAGAACTGAGGCAAGGCCTTTCACCAGTGTGCACCTTTATAAAGGGACTGCCCATCTATTTTAGTGATTTTCAGACAGAGTTTCCAGTTCCTCTTTCAGTGAGAATTTCCACTTTGCTATAAGATTCAGATAATAGCTTAGATTGCCAAATAAATGAATTTTGTATGAAGAACTCTAGAAAGTACACCTAAAAAAATAAAAACAAAAACAAAAAAACCCACAAAGAAACACTACACACACACACAGGATCTGAAATCGAAGAATATCAGAGTACTACATGAACTTAGAAATGAAATCCAACTTTTTCATTTTATAAAGAATGAAATCTCAATCCAACGAAGTGTTTGAATTGCTGGAGAATACTGAGCAGATCTGATTCAGGGTCCGACTCAAATGCCCCCATCATTTGATCTGTGGCTCACTTTACCCTACAAGGTGGATAATATCCAGAGAAGGCTCTAACTCGGGCTCTTGGCAGGAAAGAGTGATTTTTTTCCTGCTACAGTAAGACAGACATGTGGGAGATAGCAACCTCCTCCATATACTAGATACATTTAGACTACATTTGCATAAGCTTAGAAATGCTGTGGGTGTTATGTGCTCTATATAAATTATAAACAGCAAATGAAGACTTTGGAAGAATGCCAATGCATCCAAATCAGCACTCAGCCCATTAGATTCCACACTCTATACCTCTGTTTTTTTTTTAAATGTAAACGATAAGGATTATGAGATTTGTCCATGGCTAACAATGGACACACCCATGCGTGGTCTCTTAGTTACTGAGGGTAAAGAAATGATTAACACTCATTTTATCTGTATAGAAACTGAGGCTCAGTGAAATTGTCATAAGCTAATGAGTGGCAGAGTCAGGACTTGAGTCTAACTTTAGAATTTTTATGGGATCATTGAACCTGGTCCTACAGCAGTTTTCTTCTGTCTAGCAAACATTATGTAGGCTTTCGAGGAATCATATGAATGTAATTAATGACTTTTCTCTGCTGTAATTGCATGAACATAGGGTTCAGATTCTGAAATCTTGTTTCTACCACTTACTCACTCTGACCATGGTAAGATACCTAGCTTCCCAGAATTTAATTCACAGATTCATAATTCATTAAGCTTTTATTATGTGCTTCTGTGCTAGACACCACCAGGTGTTAAATCTATGGCCCCAGGGAGGGAGCGTAACAACAGGGCTCCACCTAAAGATCCTTGTTTTCTAATGGAAAGAATGCGTTAAAACTGCTGCCATGCTCCCATGCTTACCTCAGAGGTCTGTCGCATGAACTGAATGAGATATTATAAATGCTTCATAAAACATAATATGATATATAAATCTAAAGGGTCATTACGAATGTACTTTACCCAAGGGCAAAGAGGAATATTCCACATGTTGTTCTTTATTTTCTAACCCTTGTTGTTTTTTTTTTATATTTCTAAGAAGACCTAAAGTTCTCCAGGCAAATTAAATAGGAAGAGAATTGATTTTTTTTTTTTTTTTTAAATGCAAGGTAGGTTGTTGCTTCTCGGTGGACTTAGGTATTAGCTTTCCTTTTGTCTGAAATGCATTAAAGCATTGCCTTCAGAGGTCCTGGCAGAAATGTAAATCTCTTACCTGAATTTGTATATGACTTCAGTGCAGGAAAGAGAGACCACTGAAGTATTTACCAGGAAGGGATTCAACACATGGAATTAAGTGGTTACAAAACTAGAAAGCCTGAAGCAGCAAGTTTGGAGGGACACCAAACTTATCCCCTAGAGGAGCTATTGCCCTCAAGGAGCGCCAGGAGGACTGTTCCGAAAGGAGTTCTGGGCAGTAAATAGCGTCCTTGGAACTGAGTCCTGGGATCAGGAAATCCTATGAGGAAAATCCCAGGGCTTCAGCTCCTCAACACCGAGCAAGCTGCAGAAGGAACTCTGAAAAGCTGCTCTGAGAAGACCTCATGTGTTCACTGTCCTGGGCCACGGTGATTGCCTCTGACCCAGTCCTGCCTCCCAGGTATCCCCGAGTCCACCTGGACCCCTCGCAGCAAGGGAGGCTGTGCAGATGGAGTTCATGGCTTTCCAGCCTTTCCAATGTGACCGAAGATAGAATGGTTTCAGTTTTGCCATCTAGAATGTATGAGGCCTTGGGCAAAGACACAGCCTCTATTTTTCCCCCTGTGAATAGGAAAAGGCACAACTTTCTCATTCTACCAGATTGTCATTTATGGTCCAAGAAATGAACACATGTGGATATGCTTTTGAAAAAGGTCACAAAAAAGAAAAGTTGTCTGGTTTTTTTTGGTCACTCTTTCTTTATGTTGTGTTTGTAGATGCATTGTCATTGTTTTTCTACTTAGATTTGGTGAATGCTTGCATCTTTATTTTTCTCTTTGTTCTATGCAGATTAAAAAGGAGATCAGAGATCAAAGGCTACCTGAGGAGCACTGGTAAGAAAGAATGGGGAACCTCATATTAATAAAAAGAGAAGTTTCTTAAACTTAATAAAGGAAGACTGCCCAGCTTTGTGTCCACCATAATACCCACCACAGTTCCTAGTATCAAGAAGGCAAAGACAATCCTGGAGCCATTTTGGTACGGAAGATGCTATGCAAAATTGGATGAGCAGATTAAAACTCTGGACTTACCTCTCCTTAGGGGTTGGAATTTTAAGTAACTCATGCAGTGGGGTCAGATTTCTTATTTACACACGGGGTGGCAATGTTTTCCTTCACAGGATTTCTAGAAGGCTAAAATAAGATGGCACTACAAAAGGGGTCTCTAAGTCCAATACTAATCACATGCAGGGAAATATTACTATTCACTGGCAAAAAAAAAATGGGAACACCAAACTGCTGGGGGAGAAAGAAGGATGCTGTGCAAAAGAGAGGGGAAGGTGTGTTTGAGGCAGACTGCCCGCTTTTTTTTTTTTCTCAAGTGCCATCCCTAAAATAACAGTTCTTGGGTTGCATGGGTCCAATTGAGACCCCTTGAATAATAGCAAGGAGCAAGATGAAGAAAGTACACTTGGGAGACCTCTTCTCACCTGGCACTGTCATTTCATAATTCATCACATAGATGTGTGAGGTAGGTATAATTATCTTTGGTGGTTTGTTGTTTTTTTTTGTTTTTTTTTTTGGTTGCAGAAACGGAAGCTTTGAAATGTTAAGTGCAAGGTCACCTTAGGCAGTGAGGGGTGGAGTCAGAGTCAATTAAGGATTTATCTGACCTCAAAGCCTGGGTCCTTTTATACCCCACAACGCCGCCTCTGAGTGACAAAATGATATCATTTAGAAGAGCCAAAATATCTTAGCAAATGCTCCAAAAGTATTTTCCGAAGGAAGATGCTAAATTTGCCCCCCAAGTAGAAGATGTGTAGTGGGTGGTTGGGAGAGCTGTCTTTGAGTCAGACAGACCACTGGGTTCTGGATGCTGGCTCTATGATTTGTCAGTGGTGTGGCCTTGGGAAGCTAGTCAGTCACTCCGTGCTTCAGTCTCTGAATTTCCAAAGCCGGGGTTTACATTAGTAACTACCCCATAGGGTTATTTTGAAGATTAAATAAGTTAATACATAGAAAGACTTGAGCTCAGGCTTGCCATAATATGAACCCTCAATCAATGTTTGATACTATTATGAAAATAATAATGAGAAGAAAACAATATATATAGTAAGAAGTAGCTCTGGAGTTAACAACATGGAACAAGATTAAAGTCCTGATTTATCACAGTTATGAAGGGATCATTACAACGGTGACCCATAGCCTTCATCGAGACCTATATTGATAACTCCGGGAGCAGAGGCTTCTATCCAAAAGAAAACTGGAGCTCGGTCAACGTTTTTATTTATCTCAATTTCTCTTGCAAATTTGCTAACTAGAGATAAACCAAACTGATGGGTTAAAGACGACTTTTTTTTCTGATTAATTTTACAGTAATTCTGAGGGCTTCAGTTTTAAATGAATTGTTTGAATACTAAATTATGCAGCTTTATGATCCAGGAGATAAGCAATGGCTCTAAAGATGCCTCTGAGACTTGAAAGAGATGGCATGAAGCTCATTATTGCCGGCACATTTAACATGGTTAAAGTAGGGGAAAATAGCCATTAAGTTAATGTAAGAGTTAAACTGCATTAATTTGAAAAACTGCCCAGTGAAACGCTTACAGCAAAGGATCTTTTTTTTTTTTCTCCTTTCGCAGAGATGAGGGCATATCCTTAAAAAAATAAAATAAAAGGCATTTCAAGATTTTTCCTTCTCTCCTCAAGGCACTCTGCAGTTTGAAGTTCTAGACTTTCTCCACCATAGGTGCGCTCTCAGTTCTGCCAGACAAGAAGGAACAGAGAGGACCATCTGGTCTTGTTTGTGGTGGTCCGTGTTAGCTGAGTGGTCAGTTCCAAGAAAGGGAAAACATCCCCAGGGTTCTCATGGGAAACCTGCAGGGAGCGTGGGAATTTGTATCACGGGGAAGGCAGCAGCTCTTTAATCCCTTGCAATCTGGATATTTTCCTGAGAATTTAATAAAACGTGGGTTAAAAAAGACTCACTGATAATTCCAAAAGGACCACACAGCATGGCGTTTTACCAGTTCTCTCTCTCCTTGAAAGCCTCAGGCTTTGGTCGCTTGAGGTCTTGCTCTCCACCAGCCTTTTCCTGTTTTTCCCACATTCCTACTTTTTTATCCTCCTGTTTGTTTTGTTTTCTGGCTCCAAACAGCATGGCTTCTCAGGACTGAGGCATCCAAGACCCTTGAAAATGCTAATTCACTCCTCCCCACCCCGAATCTGATTCTGTGTATCCAGCAGTTCTTCCGTATCTGGAATCCTAATGTTCTGCACATTATTCAGATATTGGACAGAAGGTGTTTACTTGAGTGATGCCTTAAGAAACACTAATTTAGCAAAAGATAAATCTTATGTCAATACAGAGAAGAGCAGCATGAATGCATGCATGATAGGCAGTTTTTCATCAATGGAAAACCATTTGCTCATCCCTGAGCGGGCAATGAAAGAGTTAAGTGTATGGTGACTAACTGCATAATTTGCATTCAAAATGAGTTACTTTGAGGTAGTGACTTAAAAAATGTATTTTTCACATGTTTATTGGTTGATTAGCAGGTTTTATTATATTGGAGAACTTAAAAAGAGTGTTATTCTCAGGGATGCCTGGGTGGCTCAGTCGGTTAAGCATCTGCCTTTAACTGGGGTCATGGTCCCAGGGTCCTGGAATCGAGTCCCGAGTCCGGCTCCCTGCTCGGTGGGGAGCCTGCTTCTCCCTCTGCCTGCCGCTCTCCCAGCTTGTGTTCTATCTCTCTGACAAGTAAATAAATGAAATCTTAAAAAAAAAAAAAAAAGTGTGTTATTTTCAAAAATTGTTTTTATTTTTTTTAAAAGATTTTATTTATTCATTTGAGACAGATACAGAGAAAGAGCACAAGCAGTGAGAGGGGCAGAAGGGGAGGGAGAAGCAGACTCCCCTCGGGGCAGGGAGCCCCATGCGGGGCTCGATCCCAGGACTCTGGGATCATGACCTGAGCCAAAGGCAGACGCTTAACGACTGAGCCACCCAGGTGCCCCCAGAGTGGTCATTCTTAGTACACATCTACTGCAGTTTTGTGGCCATAGCTGTCTCTAACACCATGCTACCGGTATTTTTTTCTTAAAAATATGTGGTTTTTTTTCAATATAATCTTACTTTAACATCTTTCATAAAATTACATGCAGTTATGATCAGAGTTGTATTTTATGGTTAATAAATTTGAAATTATTGACACTTCCAATTAATCTTTCTCTATAGGACAGATTATTTTTAATCAAGTAAACTACTAAGATGGTAAGTTGAGAATGACTTTATTAAATTGAATATATCCTCATTTCTAACTTTTTATATTTAAATATTTAGCCTAAATATGTTCTTGTTCAAAGGTACTGCTTTTTTCCTCCTCAGTAAAAATTCATTTGACAAATATTTTTATAAGAAACTAGTCAACTACTTTGTCCAGATGTTATTTGTTTCAAATTAAGCTGCAGCAAAATCATAATCCTTCTCAAATTCATTCCATTTGATGGAGAATATCAATTATCCAATAAAATATAGAGGTTCTTTCTAAATATTCTTCCCCAAGTTGAAATACACAAGGTGCAATTATATAATATCAAAATTAAATATTGGACTCATCACTTATTTTATCAAGTCGTTCCTTCACTGTTGTAAAAATAAATTCAAGGTTTTTTGTTTGCAAGGTAACAGTTGGCTAAAAGCCTCAAAACCTGAAGTTTTTATTTTTAAGTTCCAACTATTAAACACCGCGATAAGAATTTTTAGTTACCTGGAAAAACATGAAAAGAAAGTTTAAAGAATTTCTTTTAAACGTCTTCATTTTTACCTTAGGATGCTTAGAGTGAGTTATAAAGTGAATTCTAACATTTCTAAAGTCATATTGAAAATGAGCAGCAGAGAAACGATATATACTATGTTAAGCATATATTTGTTTTATTCCACACTAGTTTCATAAGAAAATTTTGTAGTACAATTACTCTAAATGTTTTTTATGTAAATGTATTTGTACTTTTGACAAGTAAGTATAGCTTTTATTTCAACTGGTAAAATGTTGCTGTTTGTTTGGACCCGGTTATAATTCATAGATGCACCACAAGCAACTCCAACTACATTTCTGCTTTGTAAATGTCCAAATTAGGTAACAACTTTGTTCCACCATGAAGTGGTGTCCTACCAAAATTTATATTAACATTAGCACTATGAAAACATAATGTCATTTTTATCACTGCATTTTAACTGAATTTACAGTGACATTCACAAAATTGTCAAATGCTTGCTCCTAAAAAAATTATTTCAAAACCTTTTTTTGATTCGGTGATACAGATAAAACCCATTAAGCTGGAATTAACTGAGTTTCTATTTGAAGTCTTTGGATGCAGTTTTTGTAAAAGAAAAGCTATACTTTGAAGTAGATGTTGACACATCTTCCAGCTTTCATATGAGGAGAGGTGCACTGTGGCCGCAGGGTGATCATATTTGATGAGCATTTTGTGCAAATTTTTGGTTCGTTGGCAAATTTTTGATACATGGAAATTAAGAAATTAATTTTTATTAAAAATGGACGTTTTAATTTTAATTTTTCCACTCAGTGCTGCCAGAGCAGCTTATTGAAATATAAAAGAAGTCCTACCAATTACACCATTAATTGATTACTATTTTTAGATCTGTATCCTATAATAAAGGAATAAAACTAGTGCAGCAAGAATATTTAGTATGTGCTGTATATACTCCTTTTTTTTTTAAGATTTTATTTATTTATTTGACACAGAGAGAGAGAGAGAGCACAGGCAGGGGGAGTGGCAGGCAGAGGCAGAGGGAGAAGCAGGCTCCCTGCTGAGCAGGGAGCCTGATGCGGGGCCCGATCCCAGGACCCCGGGATCATGACCTGAGCTGAAGGCAGTTACTTAACCAACTGAGCTACCCAGGCACCCCAGAATGTGCTCTATATACTCTTATACTCAGGAATGCTCAGCCTTTATTTTCTGTGTGTATTTCACAAATAGGAATCCTATAACTTCACCCATGTTATCATGGATTGCAGCCCCGACAACCTTACGCTTCTCACTCACACAGGGAGGTAAAACAATCAGTATTTCCTGCTGTATCAAGAGGTTGCAGAAGCACCTAACTTGAACACTTCTTTCACCACCTTAAGCAAGAAGTGAGAATTGTCCTTAGCCCCATGTCTCCAAGTGCCCTGCAAACTGTCCTTGAGAGGCAGATGTTCATTTGCTTGACCTGGAAAGGCTGAGAAAAGGGAAATGCCTTATCAGTTTAACTGAGTGAAAACTGTCCTCATTCTTTTTTTTTTATTTTTTTGTTATGTTAATCCCCATACATTACATCATTAGTTTTTGATGTAGTGTTCCATGATTCATTGTTTGTGTATAACACCCAGTGCTCCATGCAGAACGTGCCCTCCTCAATACCCATCACCAGGCTAACCCATCCTCCCACCCTCCTCCCCTCTAGAACCCTCAGTTTGTTTCTCAGAGCCCATAGTCTCTCATGGTTCGTCTCCCCTTCCGATTTCCCCCCCTTCATTTTTCCCTTCCTGCTATCTTCTTCTTCTTCTTCTTTTTTTTTTTTTTTAACATATAATGTATTATTTGTTTCAGAGGTACAGGTCTGTGATTCAACAGTCTTACACAATTTACAGCGCTCACCATCACACATACCCTCCCCCAAACTGTCCTCATTCTACACGCATCTCACACACATAGAGGGAAGATTAGGACAGAAGCTAAATATATAAAGGAGATATTCATGAAACCAACTCCAGTTTATTTCATGCAAATATGAATACTAATACCCCATTTAAAATAAAAAATCTCAGACAAATTCTACACTGGACAGGATGCCATGAAATAGTAATAAATTGGTCTGAGTAGGCAGAACAGGATTTGCAGTCACGGGCTACAAGCAATCAAACCTTGGCCCCGACATGTTTGCAAACATGGATCCATAATACACAGGAGAGTAAGTGAAAATCAAACAAAACCAAAAATGGAATGGGCACTGTGAAACAGAAACAAATAAATCAAAAGAAGATTTAGTGGGATATCAGGTAAATAGAAAAAGATTTATTACAGGAAACTGATACAGGTTCTTTTTTAAAAAACATCCATGCACCTGTGGTCATTAATAAAATGCATCAAGGCAGGTTGCCTATTAAAAAACAAACAAGGGGCGCCTGGGTGGCTCAGTTGGTTAAGCCACTGCCTTCGGCTCAGGTCATGATCCTGGAGTCCCGGGATCGAGTCCCACGTCGGGCTCCCTGCTCGGCAGGGAGTCTGCTTCTCCCTCTGACCGCCCCCCCCTGCTCTCTTTCTCTCTCTCTCAAATAAATAAATAAAATCTTTAAAAAACAAACAAACAAACAAACAAATGAACCTCCATATTTATCCTCAGAGGGGGAAAAATTGGTGCATCAGATGATAAGCAGGTGTTAGGGTAGAATAACATCAATTGAGATAAAGGTTAGGAAGAAATATTATATAGTCATAAATAAAGTAAAAATTGCAACAACATCAACATGCTGTAGCTACAACACATGTAAAATGCATATTGAACCTGAACCAATACTGAAACAATGCAGACTCAGTGACGTTAATGAAAAATGGGGAAATTTCCCCCCCATATTCAGAAAGCTAGGTAAGGATGGTGCTGAGCAAACTCATACATACAAAGAACAGAGAACAGAAGTCCAAATTACCCAGAATAGACATCCAAAAAGTGGAGGTGAGGAAGTGGCAATAGAAGCAATAATCCACCTTATAAGAGAAGATGTTTTATTTTCTTTCTTTTTTTTTTTAAAGATTTTATTTATTTATTTGAGAGAGAGAGAGTGAGAGAGAACATGAGAGGAGAGGGTCAGAGGGAGAAGTAGACTCCCTGCTGAGCAGGGAGCCCATGCGGGACTCAATCCAGGGACTCTGGGATCATGACCTGAGCTGAAGGCAGTTGCCCAACCAACTGAGCCACCCAGGCACCCAAGATGTTTTATTTTCCAGAACAAAAAATAAAATGTGGCTACACACAAACACACCATATTCTAAGGCTCATTTCTGGCAGCTTAACATTTCTACTTTATAGATTTACTTATAATTACAAATACTATCATACACAATCTACTTTATTATTTTTTATTTTTTAAAGATTTTTTATTTTAGAGGGAAAGAGAGAGCGCATGCACGAGTGGGGTGGGGGTGGGGGCGCAGAGAGAGAGAATCTCAAGCAGACTCTCCCCTGAGCACTGAGGCCCAGCTTGGGACCTGGAGATTATGACCTGAGCCAAAACCAAGAGTCAGATGCTTAGCCGCTTAACCGACTGAGCCACCCAGGCACTCCCACAATCTATTTTAAATCTTAACATAATGATCTTAAACTTGACCCGCTGAGACATGTGAAAGTAGGGAAAATGGACCAATAAGAGAGTGATAGCAGTGTTAGTTTTAAACTTCAGTATAAAGCAATGATTATTTAGATAAATTTGATTATAGTAGAGGAATAAACATGCAGGTCGATATAACAAAATGGGTTGAAAATAAAATCTGGCTCAAGAGAAAAAAAAAGAGCAATATATAAAAAGAAATTTTAAAAACATGTGAAATGAGACAACTATTCCTAAATAAATCTAGATGATTGTGTAGCTATTTGAGGAAAACATTAAAGTTAGGTCTTTCTCCCATACCACACACTAAACTACATTCCAGATGGCAAAAATGGAAAAAATAATAACTTATGAAAATTAGGAGAAATATAAGCAACTAATGATCCAATTTGTGAATGGAGACAAATTTTCTGAGTGATCATCAAGTGAATTAATCACAGTAGAAAATATCAGCATACCAGACTCCTTAAAATGAAAAGAAAAACTTCTCTAAATCGCAATGAAGGGTGATTTCGATAGGCAAAGACATACCTTGAAGGCAATAAACCCCGTAAATGGATAATATTCCATATATATATATATATATAGTTTTGAAATGACAAGAAAAATCCTAAAAACTGGTAGAAGAGGGAAAAAGGGTCATGAACAGATAATTCATAGAAGAGAAATGTAAATGTCATTTAAAATTCGCAACATTATTCAAACACACTTTTCATTGTAGCTAATCTATTTTGGAAAAGAGTTTGCATTTTCTTTTCTTTTTTTAAAGATTTTATTTATTTGACACAGAAAGAGAGAACAAGCAGGGGGAGGGGCAGGCAGAGGGAGAGGCAGGCTCCCTCCTGAGCAAGGAACCTGTTGCGGGACTCGATCCCAGGACCCCGGGATCATGACCCGGGCTGAAGGCAGCCACTTAACCGACTGAGCCACCCAGGCGCCCCTGCATTTTCTTTTCACATAAAACATTCACATGCCTTAAGATCTAGCAATTCCATCCAACCAAATAGAGGTCTGCACATGTACAGAGGGAGATAGGCAAACTGTTAATCATGGTAACGCTGCTAATTGCTACCTGGAATCTGGAGGAAGGATGACATCTTATAAAATATTTTATACAGATTTTTACATGAAAAGACACAGAACTCACGGGAAACAAACAAACAAAATTCAAGGCAAGATGAGGAGTGCACAGAACATAGGCCAAGCTTTGAGGAGAGAGTTAAGAGAGAAATAAACGATTTAGGAGAGTAGCTACCTGTCTTAGTCTGTTCAGGATGCTATATAACAGAACAATAACAAAATACTATAAACTAGGTAGCTTACAAGCAACAGAAGTTTTGTTTTGTTTTGTTTTTCTCATAGCTCTGGAGGCTGGAAGCCCAAGATCAGGGCACCAACAGAGTCCGTGTCTGGTGAGAACTTTTTGGATAAGTGGCCATCTTTTTCCCATGTTCTCACATGGCTGAAGAGACAAGGAATCCTTCTCCAGCCTCTTTTATACCTAGTCGCCTCCCAAAGGCTCTACCTACTAACCCCATCACCTTGGGAGTTAGGATTTCATTTTGAATTTAATTGTGAATTTTGAGTGGACACACACATTTGGTCCATAACACTACCATTTATGCAAAATACAGAAAATTACAAGAGATCAGAAGCTCTCAGGGTGCATTAGACTATACTTTCTTGGTAGGCTATATATTCATTTCCTGGGGCTACTGCAAGAAACTCCCACAAACTGGGTGGTTTAAAACAGAAAGTGTTTTTTCATAGTCTGGAGGCTACAAATCCAAAATTAAGATGTGAAGTAGGTTGCTTCATTCTAAGGGAGAATCAGTTCCATGCCACTCTCTTAGCCTCTAGAGAAAATTGATTCTGTTCTGGAGGATGGAAGTCCAAGATCAAGGTGTCAACAGGTTGGATTTCTTCTGAGGACTCTCTCCTTAGTTTGCAGATGTCTGCCTTCTCCCTGTGTCTTCACAAGGCCATCCATCTGTACGTGTCTGTGTCATAATCTCCTCTTCTTATAAGGACACCACTCATGATGGATCAGGGCCTGTCCATATGACCTCATTTTACTTTACTTATCTTTTCAAAGGTCCTATAACTAAACACAGTCACCTTCTGAGGTCCTGGGGTTAGGATTTTAAGAGGATGCTGTTCAGCCCATAATAGCAGAGAAAAAGGTTGTTAGTGGACTATTAACACAAGCTGTAAATGGAAAATCCCCAAGTCGATCTGTAAATATCCTACACTATCTTTAGGGAAACAGTAAAACGTATGTTAGAAGTGCTTTTACGTATGTGTCCTATGTCTAAAGCTCTACCAGGTTGTATAAAATTCTGGAAGAAATGTTCAAAATCAACCATATATCCTAAATGGTAGGAATAAATATTAAGTGAAAGGAAGTTTCAGGTCATCTGCAGAGGCTAGATTAGCCTAATCTTGTTTCATGCCTCGGGTGTTACAAATGCCTTTTCAGTAGAGCGGCTCACCTATCCTGGTTTTGCACCAAAGGGAATGATTCTGTGGGGAGGCCCTACCCTCTAAAAAGGCAGTAAAGAAGCAGTGATGATTAGCCCTTAATACTGGGCTTGAAGACCTCCTTAAATATACATCCTACCAATAAGCCAATTTATTTCTAAACAAATCACTGTATTTATTACTCCAGCTGTAGGATTTCCACCTTCAAATATGGAAAGTAGCACTGGTGAATCAAAGGAGAATGAGAAACCTGTCAGGTGACCTGGTTCTAATGAATCTGTGTCCATTCACATGAACAGTATAACCAGTTAATCAGCAAAAAAATCAACCAAACAAAAATTAAAGATGCATCTTCACTAAGAATCAATTATGAGTGAAGTCCATGGTCTAGGGTCACCGTGAGTCAATTTTAGTGCACATAATCCTGGTGTCACCTGCTTCCCAGAGAGGAGTCTATGTGGCTTTAACTTATAAACCCACGGCACTTGGGGGATGTTTCTATGCCCCCACCAAAATCCTTGAGTCTTAAGAACAAAAGCTCCATTTACTCCTAATGACAATGGTGCTCTGAGGCTTGGACATCGAATGGACCATTTATTGCAGTTGACTTTGAATCCAAGTCCTTTATCTTAGGAGTAATGAGACTCAAGTCAAGAAAGAGAAAATGATTTTCCCAAGATCACACAGGCTCTCCGTGGCATATCTGAACTGTGCTCTGTAGGAAATCTAGCTTCAAAATTCTCCTGGGAAGATCAACTGTTAGATTTTCCCTAGCAGGTCTCAGGTAGACTCCAAGTAAGAAAATGGTTTCCCCGATTCCCTTTGATGAATGACTAAAATTTATCAAGCAAGTGATTAAAAGAAATACTGCATAAGTGATTTAATGACCCGACTCTCTCTTTCCTACCAGATAAAAAAATGAGTTTTGAGCGAAGGTGTAGCGTCATTTACAATTCATTTGGATAAACACTGAGTAAAGTTTGGGAAGGGCTAAGAAAACAAACAAACAAACATAATTAATGCTAATGTCTTTTATTTTCCTCAAGAACACAGCACATCCTTTGTAACAAGCTCTCATGCAGCCTTACATACTGACCTCAACTGGCACTTCTTCATCGTTTTTCACATTTTTATGTGCTTTACCTTAATATCACCCAAACTACTTGTCGTTCCCCAAACGTGTCCTATTACCTTCTACTTCTGAACCTTTACATGTAGTAATCCTTTAATTGATCTTGTTTCTCTCTACAGGAAAAATAATTAGCATGTACTGAGTGCCCATTCTGTACAGGTACTTTACCTTATCTTGAACATTTTAGTTCTAAAAAATAAAATTGGCCGAGACTCTCTAGTAATCCAACCATTTTTAAAAAATGTAATTTCTTGCCATATTTCTGTGCCCAGTTCTCATCTCGTTTCTCAATTTCAATAATTAGGCTTCTGTCTTAGTCCCTCAGTAGAAGTCTACCACTGAGCCACTCATGTTTTCTCTCTGTTCACACCCAGGATTAAGTGTTACTATCTGCCTTCAGACTCATAGCTCTCTGCTTTATTTCATCTCCCGTGTGTCATATTGTGAAGAACATGACATCAATTAGTAGCCAAGAGGTATGGGCTAGACTTCAGGATTTACCATTTCCTGGTCATACAAATTAAGGAAAATCATAGTCTCTCCAAGTATTGGCTGTAGAAACTGGCTGTTGATCCCTACCTCACTGGTAGATACGTTCTTATATGTAGTGTAGGCAGAGTGTACCATAAACACTAAGGCGATATGCAAAAGGTTGGGGGGGGGGGTAAGAATTAACATGACATTTCCCTGCTGAATCGCCTGTTGAAGCTCTCCCTTATCCATCAGACCCTGTGGATCTCTACTACATGCCTGCTGCCAGGCATGGCACATAACCCACCTGCCTGACCTAACTCTCCTCTCATAAGCTCCTGAGACCACCTTGCAGAGCTCCCTAGGAAAAGACCTCACTCATACTTGAAAATGTCAGAAAGCCAATTCAAACTATGTAAGAAAAAATGGGAAATTTTAGCTCACATACATGAGAACCTCTGCCGGTGTTCTGGCTTCAGACATTACACCTATCTGACGGCTTTAAAAGATTTATTTCTTCTCCAGATGTCAGTCATGGTGGTCTAATGTGGTGGCAGAAGAGAAGCTGCTTGCACTGTTAAAAGTGTATCATTCCATACTTGAGATCAACAGACATGATGATTCTCTATCCCAAGAGTTCTAGGAAAAGCTGTGGAATTGAATCTTTTTGGATTGGTTTGTGTCAAGAGTTCTTTCCTTCTTGGCTAAGGGATAGATATGCTTATTTCCCAGATCAGAGTCCCATGCCTCTCCTGGAGCTTAGTTATGTGGGGAGTAAGTCTATTTGAACTCCTTGGTCTAGAGAGGTAGAGAAATCTACATAAGGAGTTATAGAGTGATGAAAGCAAAATAAGGATGACTATGTCCCAGGGAGGCAAAAACAACAGATATCCCAAAGATCAGGTTTGCTTTGTCCTGCTCTTGGTCATTTCCATTCAAAAGTCCCAAATACCTTGTACCATGCCTTAAATCTGACAGCAGGCTCTGCCCCACTTCTTCTCTTGAGCTTATTTCTGATGTGTGCTTCTTCAGAATGCCTTTTTTTTTTTTTAATGCTTTTTGATAGAATTAAAGACCAAGAAGAGGAAAAGCCACTCTAAGTTAATGATTAAAAAGGAGAGTAGGTGACTCTAAAAGTACCATGGTCCTAAAGTATTAAAGAAATGATATTAAAATCAAGACTTTGCAAGTCAATTGATTTTCTAAGAACTAATCCGAGCCTTTGCCAGCTGGCCACTAAAAGAACGCAAACAGATGCATATCGTTAAGGACAGGCGACCTGCAGTTTGCATCTGTCACTGCTTCTGGATGATTTTTTTAAGGGGACTACATGCTGTGTGATTTGGAATGAGTCATTTTTACTTTCTGGGACTCAGTTTAATTAAATGTAGAAGGATGATTATTTATTCAACAACAACAGCAACTACAGCAAAACTATTAGCCACTTCCTAACTGCCAAACACTGGAAACATGCCAAGGAAAGAGTCCCTTGATTGAGTCTTGAAAGATGAGAATGTATTTGTCAGAATGACAAAGGTGTGGGCAGGGACTGTGTTCCAGGCAAAAGGCACACTGTAAGCAAGCCAAGGATGGTAAAACAACTTGGCAATTTTGAGTACTTCAAAGAAATTCAGGATGTGAAGAAGTGAATAATGAGATTAACAGATCTTAAATGCAGAGACAATCCTTTCTGGTCTTGCATTTTGAATTTCCAAAGATGAGTTTTGCAAGCTTCCTTTCAAATTCAAATTTAGGGAACTTGGGTTAGGTTAGCACAAGGACTGGGGCACATTATATGTGAGAGGAAATGATCATGATCTGATTGGCATCCGTGTTTACTTTGCAGTTGAAAGGGCCTCATATGGAATTATCTGATTTAGGCTGGATGAGAATTTGCGTTATTGTTCGGCAAGTATTCATTTCTATTCCTCTCCCGCTGTGGAGAGGAATACTTGTTTGATGTAGGAATCTTGGGCTCAGGTAATTGTTCGGGAGATGAATATCCCTTGTTTTTCCAGCTGATCCAAAGAAAATGAGAAGTCATGTGGAATGGAACAGAACACAACCCAAGAACAGGAATCAAGCCCAGGTGGCCCACAGTCTAAAGAGGAATCACTCAGCTTAGATCAGCTGGACATGAGAACAGCAGCTTGTTATTGAAAGCTTCTGAACTTAGATGGTTTGTTATGCAGTATTATTGTGACAACAGCTGACTAATAGAGTCTTTTCTAAGATGACAATGAAAAGGGACATCGGTACTTTTCCCTTTACTCCTTGTCCCTGTCATCCTTCATTTCTTTTCCAATTCAAAATGACCAGGGTATTTTGTGGTAAAACCAGGTGTAAAACTCAGTGAAATGACAGCTCTTAAGGGATAACTCGGCAGTTAATTCTTTGCCAATTCACACATGTCCAGATATGTCCGGGGCCCTGCATGGTGAGGCACCAGGACAAATTAGCTTCTAGAAAACAATTTATATTAATGTCAGTGCCATGAGCAAGCTCACATGTTGCTCAATGACAATGAGCAGATGAATAGTAAAAGGGGGTTATGTTGTTCTTCAGCCCCTGCTCCCTCCAGGTACGGGGAGGCTGTGACAAAACATGGCGACCCTGTTATTAGAACTCTGTAAGACATTTTGAGTTCATGGCAGCAATGCTTTGTGCTCTATGAAATTGTCTATAAAACAAGTGATGGTGAATTATATTTTAAACACTTCATTTTACTTTGCTACAAGTTCAGAGCTCGGCTTCAAGATCTTCATTGTACTACACACACACACACGCACACACACACACAAGCACAGTTATAAATAAAACACCTTAGTAGTTCGCCAAAGCTCTAACATGGCAGAGAGGAGATGATATAATCTGATCTTTGCCTATTTCTTTGTCCTTATCTGAAACCATTTACCTCTTCTTGCATCTGTCAAATTCCCTTCTGCTTGGGGGCTCTGCAATTGCTGCTTTTGTTGTTTGGAGCTCTTTTCATCCTCCCTGCTCATTTAATTAACGCCTATTCTTATTTTTGCTATTAGTTCAAACCTCCTAAGAAAAACTCCCCTGAATACCCAGCCTACATTTGATTTCCCTGGAAAACATTCCCACTGCTCCCAGTCCATTTTCTTCATAGTCTTCATCAGAGTTTGTGATTATATTTTCATATAAGTGCTTTCTTAACATATTCTCCTCCACTCTGCTGTAAGATCTACGTGAACCTGACCTGATGGCAACTCACTATTCTATATGCGATGCTTCGTATGAGACCGGCTATATAAGCAGGATAAATGCACATCCTGGTTTGCCAAGAACAGTCATGGTTTGTGCATATTATATGGCATAATTAATGTTCTCTTTCATAATTAGCACTCTCTTTCACTCTTAAAATTGTCCTGCTGAGTACAATAGATCATGAAGTCATGGCCCATGTAAATGATCCTAGTAATAATGTTGAATGACCCTCTTTTCCTTTAGCAACAATTTGTTCACCTAAGCCTCTTTGTTCCTTCATGTATAATGGTTCTACTCTAGACATGCTTAGATGTTTCTAAATTTGGAACAGATATTCAGTTCTGATTGTCACCTGGGCCACATAGCACCTTGAAAACTGTTGAGGTCAGTAAGCTCTATATTATAAGGTGTTTCAAGTCCCCATTGCCATCATGGTTGAAAATTCTTTCAATGTGCATCATAGGTCTGGCACTTCTGACAGCATTTATTCATTTATCATCTCAAGTCAGTAATCATGCATCCAGAGAAAACTGGGCTATATCACATATCAGTTTAAGAGCATAGATCCTAGGACCTTATTGCCATGGGGTGCTGACACCAATGAAATAAACACAACTGGTGAAAATTATGGGGAAAATAAACAACTATTTAAAATATCTAGAAATTGTCATAAGATCATATGGAAAGTTAAAAAAAAATTCAAGAAAATCTACTAAAACTTGATGAGAAGAGCAAGATACAAAGACGTCACAAAAAGGAAATTTCAGAATATATTTTATGACTATAGACATAAAAATCTTTAACGAAATACTAGCAAGCCTATTCTAGCAGCATATTAGAAACATCATTTGCCATGACTAAGCGGGATTTATTCCAGGAATCCAAAGTTGGTTTAAAATCTGAAAATCAATTCATATAATACAGCATACCAATAGAATAACAAACAAAAACCATATGATCATATCCACTGATAAATAAAAACTTTTGATAAAATCCGACGTGCTTTCTTTAACAAAAAAACACTCAATAAACTAGAAATAGGAGTGAACTTCCTCAGTCTGAGAAAGAAAATTTATAAAAACTCCAAAGATAATATCATACTAACAGCCAAAAGACTGAATGCTTTCATCTTGAGATCAGGGACTATTAAGAATATCTGTTCTCACTGTTTAGTAACATCATACTTGAGATTATTGTCAGGACAATTGCACAAAAGAAAATTAAAATTAAAAATTAAAAGTATCAAAATTAAATGATCAGAAATGAAACAATTCCTAGGTGACAGTATCTTAAACTAAATGAAAATGAAAAGTGACATGAAAAATTGTGGGATGGAGCAATGTAGTGTCAGTTTCAGCCTAGTATTAGTGATGCCATTGGTTAGGAATGCCTGAGGCACTTAGCATGGGTCCATATTATTTGTGGTGAGCCCCCACAGACATTTCCCAGATTGGAGCCAATGTTGTGGCTGGACTGGCCCTTGTGGTTCTTATTATAATTGCAGGACACCACATTTCAATAAAAAACCACCAGGAACTTTGGGGAACAAGATTTTTTACTTACAAGTCATGGAAGGTACATAGCATGCATGAAGGCCACACAGCTAGGACGTGGGTATAGAGAGAGGAAGTAGACCTGGGGCCCTGCCTTTATTAGTGTTTGAGGGTGGGGTACCTACTGTTTTGTGAGTTCACTCCTTATTGGCAAACTTAAAGCATGAGAACAGGAATTAGGGTGTGGGAAGGGAGAAACGGGGTCACTCAAGTGGTCAGTTCCCGAGGCCGCCCAAAGAACATTATGGGTGGGGGCTGTGTAATTCCTTATCTGGTTGTTTTGCTAGTGGCTGTGTCATAGAGCTGGAAATATATTTATTCAGGAAAGACGTCCTTGAAATGAATGCCTCAGCAATCAAAAGCTTAATGTCAGGCACTTACATTATAATCGAAAAGCTTAATATCCAGCACTTGCACTACAAGCAGAAACAGCACTTAGAGGGAAATTTATAGCATTGAATGCATGTGTTAGAAAAAGAGGGACCTAAAGTCAATTATCTAAGTCTCCAAAAGAAGAAAGTAGAAAAAGTATATCAAAATCAATCCCATGTAAGTAGAAGAAAATAAATAATAACAATTAGAGCAGAAAATAAAGGCCATTGGAAGCAGAAAATCAATGAAACCAAAAGCTGGTTCTTCTAAAAGATCAATAAAGTCAATAAGCCTCTAGCCAGGCTGACTTTAAAAAAATAGTAAAGTAAGAGAGAGGGCACAAATTTCCCATATCAGAAAAGAAAGAGGGGGCATTATTACAGATCCCATGGAAATGAAAAGGATGATAAAGAAATACCATGAACAACTCTTTGCCCACAAATTTGATAATCTTAATGAAACGGGGCCGATTCTTTGAAAAACACTATATGCCAAAATTCACACAAGATGAAATACACAATCTCAATAGGACTATATCTATTAAAGAAATTGAATCAATAGTAACTTTCCAGGAAAGAAAGCACCAGGCCCAGATCAGTTCACTCATGAATTCTACCAAACATTTGAAGAAGAACTTACACTAATTATCTACAACCTTTCTCAAAAGAGAGAAGCAAACAAAGTATTTCTTACTCATTCTATGAACCTAGCATTAGCATAATACCAAAATCAGACATAGGCATTACAAGAAATGAACACTATAGGCCAATATCTCTCATGAAAGTAGATGTAAAAATTCTCAACAAAATATTAGCAAATCAAATCTTAAAAAAGCAGAATAAGAATTATATACCACAACCAAGTGGAATTCATCTCTGGATTATAAGGCTGGTTCAACATTTGAAAATCAATTAATGTAATCCATCACATCAATTAACTAAAGTAGAAGAATCACATGATCATACCAATAGATGCAGAAAAAGTATAGGTCAAAATCCAACACCTATTTATGATAAAAAATCTCAGTAAACTAGGAATAGAGGAGAATTTTCTCAACTTGGTAGACTATCTACAAAAAACCTACAGCTAACATACTTAATAATGAGAAACTTGAAGCTTTCACTTAGATAAGGTACAAGGCAATCATGTCCCCTCTTACCACTTCTTTCCAATGTCATACTGGAAATCCTTGCTACTGCAATAAGGCAAGAAAAAGAGATAAAAGGGAGACATAAAACTGTTTTTTGTTTGCAGATGACACAATTGTCTATGTAGAAAATCTAAAGAATCAGCCAAAAAAAAAAAAAAGAACCTCTGAAACTAATAAGTGATTATAGCAAGGTCACAGAAATAAAATTAATACACAAAAGTCAATTGCTTTCCTATACTAACAATAAACAAGTGGAATTTGAAGTTAAGAACATAATGTCATTTACTTTGGCACCCAAGAAAGAAAATAGATCACCACAGAATGGGGGCAAATATTTGAAAATCCTGTATCTGATAAAAAAAACAACAACAAAAAACCCCCAAATCCTCATATTTAGAATATATAAAGAATTCAAAAAAGTTGATAAGAAATAAAAAAAAAATGAAGAACAAGAAAAAAACTCAATAAACATTTATTCAAAGAAGATATACAGATGTCCAATAAACACATGAAAAGATGCTCAAAATCAGCAACTATTAGGGAAAACAAACAAAAGCATAAGGATACCATTGTACATCCCACTAGGATGGCAGTGGTTTAAAGAAATAATGAGGGACACCTGCGTGGTTTAATCAGTTAAGCATCCTGACTCGATCTCAGCTCAGGTCTTGATCTCAGGGTTGTGAGCTCAAGACCCATGTTGGGCTCCACGGGGCATGGAGCCTACTTACAAAAGAGAGAGAGAGAGAGAGAAAGAGAGAGACAGAGAATGAGATAGAGAAAGAGATAATACCAAGTGTTGGGGAGGAAGTAGAGAAGATATAGATCCTGCTAATGAGTTTGAGGCTTATTTTGGGGATAACGAAGCCTTTGTTGAAGGTCACATATGTAGTGATTTGTGGTAAAGCATTTAGAACAAGGATCAGCAGACATTTTCTGTATAGGGTCAGAAAGTAAATACTGTAGGCTTCATGGGCAATGTGGTCTTTATCACAATTACTCAACTCTGTTGCTATATAGCAAAAGCAGCCATGGTAAGTATGTATATAAATGGGCAGTGGTGTTTTCCAATAAACCCTTATTTAAAAAGATAGGCAATGGGCTGGATTTAGCCTGGAAGCAGTAGCTTTCCCCAATTTAAAACATAATCTAGCATTTGGTCAACACTGAACATGTTAGCTGCTACTTGCTGTACACTAGGGAATCTGGACGTAATCTCTGCTGTCATGGGGGTCTAAACTCTCCTCCCCCTACATTTCCCTTTACAATTTTTGGTAATATATTGGGCAGTGATACAAGCCAGATGAACACTCAGCTACTGGACTAGCTATATGAAAAGGATATTTGGTCATAAGAATGAGTAAATCAAATGGCTAGAGTTTATGCCAGAGACCAGAACAGGCACCAAATCTCCTTAGTGACTAAACTAATCTTTAAATAACCCCTGATCCATCCCTTGGGTCTCAGAGCTTGAAACAAAGCTGAAACGATCCGGCCAGATCTGTGGAGAAGCAGGACAGTGGGTCCTGCTGTCTTTGAGGAAGCTCAGAAACTGTTACGCATTAATGATGATATATTTCTATCTACATTTCTTTTTGGAAAAACAAACCCCAAATTTGTAACCCAGCATTCTAATATCCCTAGACTATTGCCTCCAACCACATTAATTTTTTAGCCTAAACTCCTTCCTCCTAGAATCAACATTGCATACTACTCATATCACTGATGTGCATCCAGAACTTTCTAGTCCTCCTCAATCATAAAGTGTTAACATATATTATTATTTTTTTTAATCCTAACCTGACGTCTTCACTGGTCTCATCCTCTCAGGGGCATGTGGGAACTTTCAGGTCATGAGACAGCAGGAAGTTACCTCAGGCTCAACTTCCCAGTTTCTTTCCATCAGGACTTTGCTACCATCAATCTTTTCCAGTCTTGATCCTGGAATATCTGCTGCCATATTTTCTTAGTGACAGTTGCTCTTCTAAAATTGAGCACTTATTTTGCATATGGTGGGCTTTCTATACATGTAATTTTTTTTAAGATTTTTTTAAATTATTTGACACAGAGAGAGACACAGTGAGAGAGGGAACACAAGCAGGGGGAGTGGGAGAGGGAGAAGCAGGCTTTCCACTGAGCCGGGAGCCCGATGTGGGGCTCGATCTCAGGACCCTGAGATCATGACCTGAGCCGAAGGCAGACACTTAACGACTGAGCCACCCAGGTGCCCTATACATGTAATTGTTGAATAAATGAATGACTGTGATCTGGGCCAAGGGATCTGGTTTAATTCTAATGTCCCAAGAAGCACACTTTAGGTATTCAGAAAAAGCAAAAATCCTTTAACTTCCATTACAACCTATCTAAGTCATTTTGAGTTCAAAATTCAATGATTAGAATACAAAATACCATTTTATTCATACATTTACATGCTGAAGTTTGCCACATACTTTACATTTACATACATCTCTGTAAGGATAGATTTTGCAACAAATGAAAAAAAAAAATTCAGACCAGGGTAGCAATGCAAGTTGGCAAAGATCCTTTGTTGCTTGTCAAAGCCAGCCATCAGGGTCATAGAATTTTAGTTCCAGTTGGATCTTTATGTCCCTTAGGATTATCCAAAGGTTTGGTACTGTAATCTTGATCCCATGTTACCTAGAGTGTACAATGACCATCTAAGTCACTTCAGGTATTATGGGCTGAGTATTCATGTCCTTGCAAAATTCACATGTTGAAGTCCCAACCCATAATATGATGGTGTTGGGAGGTGAGGCCTTTGGGAGGTTTAGACTAGGTCATGAGGGTGAGACCCTTATAATGAGATTAGTGCTCTTACAAGAACATGAAGGGAAGGAGAAATATTTCTCTCTATGCACATGCACCAAGGAATGGCCATGTGAACACACAGGGAGAGGGCTCTCACCCAAACCTTGCTGGCACCCTGATCTCAGACTTCCAGCTCCCAGAAAAGTGACAGATACAACTGACCCTTGAACAACACAGCTTTGAACTGCACAGGTCCACTTATACATAGGTCCACTTACACACGGGTCCACTGATAATGTGGATTTTTTAACAGTACAGCACTGTACATGTATATTCTCTTTCTTATGATTTTCTTAATAACATTTTCTTTTCTCTAGCTTATTTATCATAAGAACTCAGTATATAATACATACACACAATATGTGTTCATTGACTGTGTTATCAGTAAAGCATCTGGTCAATAGTAAATTGTTAGTATTTAAGTTTTGGGGGACTCAAAAGTTACACATGGATTTTTTACTGTGGAGGGCTCTTGCACCCTTAAACCCTACATTACTCAAGGGTCAACTGTAAATGTCTGTTGTTTAAGGCATCCAGTTAATAGTATTCTGTTGTAGCAGCCCAGGCTAAAGAAGACACACATTTTGAGAGGGAAAATAAAGCTGACTCATCCTGAGTCAGAACACTCTTCCCTCTTAGCCCATTACTTTCTTTGTATTGCGAGCCAATACTCATGCTTCATAATGTGGACAAGAAGAGGTGCAGTGCTGTCTCTTCTGACAACACATTCTTATTGCTCATTTCCACACTGGGGTCTGTAGTTCCTGGGATAGACAGTGCCACCAGTTGCCCATAGAGCATCCTTATGCAAATAAAAGAAACAAAGCAAGACACTTCTTCCTCCAGACAAGGCAGCTCCCTGGTGGGCCAATGGTTTGGCAGACAGGCTGTAGGCTGAATTTTATCCCAATTCACCCTTTCCTAGATGCCCACATTGTTGGCCAATGTGTGCCAACTTTATGCAGCAGTACTGGATATATGTCATTTCATTCCAGCTTTGTCTGAGCTTGTCCAAGAAACTTTCTTCAACTCCAAAATGTGTAAGAGGGTGAGAACCCATCCCATCCCATCATACCACAGCCGTGTGTTTGTTGCTGTCCTCCTATGGCCCTTGTTATGCCATGTAACTACCGTCCAGCTGCATGTGCTCGCTCATCACATTGTTTCTGCTCTCAGAGGCTATTATGTCTTCTCCCCTTTTCTAAACATACATATAAACATTCACATAATTGACTCACACAAACACTCACACAAACACACACACTCAAATAATCTCACCCCCAAGTTTGTCCTGTCTTACCAGTCCTTATGCTGCCTTCAGGATCAAATGCTTGCTGTATCTCATAGGATTGACGTTTACTGCTTTCCTAATAAAGGTTGAATTTTGTCACTTTGTTTGTTGTTAACCTAACTTCAATTCCAAGAGACAAATTCATGTGCCAGAACTCACTCCAGAACTTACAGTTTTGTTTGTTTTTCTTTTTAAAGATTTTTGTTTATTTATTTACTTAGTTAGTTAGTTTAGTTAGTTATTTGAGAAAGAGAGAGAGAGCTCACTGGGAGAGGAGCAGAGGGAGAGGGCCAAGCAGACTCCACACTGAGCATGGAGCCCAATGTGGGGCTCAGTCTCAGGACCCTGGGATCATGACCTGAGACAAAATCAAGAGTCAGATGCTCAACCAACTGAACCACTCAGGTGCTCCCAGAACTTAGAGTTTTCTAAACCTATTCATCCCCAATATATCCAACATCTCAGGGATGGTGCCCCTTTTCATCCCATCCCCTTCTAAAGAAAAGGGGAAGATTTTTATCAAATGATTACTAGGTGCCATCATTGTTTACATTTATTATCTTGCTTGATCCTTAAATGATCAAACAAGTCAGCATTTTCATCCCGAGTTTACAGATCAGAAACCAAGGCTCAAAATGTTGCTCTACATGTTGAGGATTAGATAGCTAAGAATCTCTGGACACAGGTGCTTAACAAATATTTTTTTTTTTACTTCAGAATTCATACTCTTTACCCAATATTAATCTGTCACATTTAAGAAGCTCTTAATAAAGCTACATGTGGTCAAGTAAAGTTTACAATCAAGTCAGTCTAGTTGAGAAATGAAGCTGTTTTTATTTTGCTGCATAACAGTACAAGCATAAGAGTAAAATAATTCATAGAAATGTGATTAATATTACATCTACATCTACCACATTCGTGACCCAACACTAAGAATAGATAACAGTAACGTACTCATTGCATATCCAGTTTATAATAATTGAAGGAAACCCAAATCTCCATTCTTCTTCTTTTTCTTGTTTCTATACTCTCTTTCCCCTTCTGTCCATTTTCTTTCCTGACTCTTATAGAGTTATACTCTGTATTTTGACTTCTCCCTCAGCAAACCTTTATTTACAAAGTCATGAACACATAAGACTTAGGTAAAAATAAAAGCATAGTTTATTTTATTCTATTTAGGTATGTCAGAAATTGGCACAGATGTAGAGCTTGGTAAGGAATGAGGGAAAACAAATACTTCCAAAAAGAACTTGTGCAAGAAGAAATGAGGTAAATGTTTTGGATTAAAGCTGGCTGTTACAGGCTGAATGTGTGTCCTTTCCCCAAATCCATAAGTTGAAATTTTAGCCCTTAAGGTGATGGTACTAGGAGGTGGGGCCCTTGAAGGGTTATCAGGTCATGAGGATGGAGCCCTCTAGAATGGGATTAATCCCTTCAAAAAGAGATCCCAACCCTGGAATAGCCAAAGCAGTCCTGAGAAAGACCAAGGCAGGAGGCATCACAATTCCTGATTTCAAGCTATACTATAAAGTTCCAGTCATCAAAACAACATTGTACTGGCATAATAACAGACAAATAGGCCAATGGAACAGAATTGAGAGCCCAGACAAAAACCCAAGTATATATGGTCAACCAATATTTGACAAGAATATTCAATGGAAAAAAAGACAGTTTCTTCAATAAATGGCACTGGGATAATTGGATATTCACATGTAAAAGAATGAAACTGGACCCATGTTTTATGCCACTCACAAAAATTAACTCTAAGTGAATGAAAAACTTAAATGTAAGGCCTGAAAACATGAAACCACTATAATAAAACATGGGATCAAAGCTCCTTGACAAGGGTCTTCACGATGATGTTCTGGATATGACACCTAAAGCACCAGCAACAAAATAAAAAAAAAAAAATTAACTCATACTCCATCAAACTAAAAATGCTTCTTGCAACAAAAGAAACCATCAACAAAGTGAAAGGGCAACCTATGGAATGGGAAAATTATTTGCAAACCCCAGTATTGCAATACTGAAAGCATAGAACTCCTACAACTCAATAGCAATATATATATATATTTTTTTAATTTAAATTATATATATCTATAAGTTAAATTTAAAAATAGCCCAATTAAAACATGGGCAAAGGACCTGAATAAACATTATTCTAAAGAAGATATATGAAAGGCCAACAGGTACATGACAAGATGCTCAACATCACTAATGTCAAGGAAATGCCAATCAAAGCCATGATGAGATACCACCTCACACCTGTCAGAATGGCCATCATCAAAAAGACAAGACATAGCAAATGCTGCCAGAGAGGTGAGAAAAGCAAACCCTTGTGCCAGTTGGTGAAAATGCAAATTGGCACAGCTGTTATGGAAAACAGTAAGCAGGAGCTTCAAAAAATTAAAAATAGAATTACCCTGTGATCCAGCAATTCCACTTCTGGGAATATATCCAAGGGTACGGAAAACACTAACTCAGAAAAAATACCTGCACCTTCAGAGTCATACATACATAGCATTTTTTATAATAGCCAAGACAAAAACAACCTGAGTGCCCATCGATGGATGGATAAAGAAGTTGTGAGATATATAAATATAAATAAATATATATTCACTATTATTATTCAGCCATAAAATAAAACAAGGAAATCCTACCATTTATAACAACATGGATGGACCTTAAATGTATTATGCTTTGTGAAATAAGTCTAACACAAAGACAAATACTGTATGATTTCACTTACATGTAGAATCTAAAAATAATGATAATAAATAACATAAACTCATAGAAAAAGAGATCAAATTTGTAGTTAGGGGGATGGGGGGAGGGAAGTAGGTGGGGGGTGAGAGGAACTGGAGGAGGGTAGTCCAAAGGTACAGACCTCCAGTTATAAGATATAGAATTACTAGGGATTTCGTGTACGGCATGGTGATTATAAATTACACTGACATATGATTTATAGGAAAGTTGTTAAGAGTAAATCCTAAACATTCTCACCAAAAGGAGAATCTTTTTTTTTCTTTATTCTTTCTTTTCTTTTTATTGCACCTATATGGGAAGATGGATGTTAGCTGAATGTGTTGTGGTCATCATTTCACAATATGTGTAAATCAAACCATCATGCTGTATGCCTTAAACTTCTACAGAAATGGATATGTCAATTATTTCTCAAAAAAACAGGGGAAAGTGGTGCCTGGGTGGCTCAGTCGTTAAGTGTCTGCCTTTGGCTCAGGTCATGGTCCCAGGGTCCTGGGATCGAGCCCCACATCGGGCTCCCTGCTCAGCGGGAAGCCTGCTTCTCCCTCTTCCACTCCCCCTGCTTGTGTTCCCTCTTTCACTGTGTCTCTCTCTGTCAAATAAATAAATAAAATCTTTAAAAAAAAAAAAAAAAAAAGGGTGGGGGGAGAGAGAGAGAGATCCCAGAGACCTCTCTCACCCCTTTTGCCAGTAAGGACACAGAGAGAAAGTCACCCCCTGTGAACCAGAATGTGGATCCTCTTCAGATTCAAATCTACCCATACCTTGATGCAGGACTTCCCAGCCTCCAGAACTGTGAGAAATAAATGTTGTGTAATCCACCCAGTGTATGGAATTGTTGTTAGAGGAGCCAAAACAGACTAAGGAACTGGTCTTCTCTTGGGAAGTTGAAAGGAAAAAGAAAAATTATGTAACAAAAAAGAAACATTCTTACTGAATGCTGAATCTAGAGTGCATTTGAACCCTTGTGATGATGGGGAACTTCTTGCAGCAATTCTCTTTAGAGAGGTCACGTATTGCTGGAACTCTTTTGTTAATTAAGTATAAACCTGACTCTCGGAAAAGTGTCTCTTCTTATTCTATCTTTGGGAGTCACAGAGAACGATCGCTAAATCTCTGTCACAAACAGTCATTCATACACAGTGACAGTAAAACATTCAAATGCACGATCATCTACATTCCAGAACTGGCTAAGTTAAAACATCATTTACACTAATGAATCCCTAATCAGTGAAGAAGACCAATAACCATACATTTTTTTTCATTTTCCCTACATACTACATGGACTCATTCCCTAATATGTCTCTCCCTACACCTTACACTGAAACCACACTGAACAACAAAATTGCCATTCTCTGTGCAAACCCTGTCCTCCAACTTTTGTGCCATAAATATCACATTGCCCTTAGCCTGTATTACTGTTCTCAGTATTTCTGGACAAAAGTCTATTTTTTTTTTTTTCCTCAAAAAATTAATTTTATTTTTTAAATTTTATTTATGATGTTGTAAGTCTATTTATTTTTAAAAGCTCACTTAAAATATCATCTCATAGGCAATAAAAATAAAATCATGGACTTTGCAGCCAGGATTTAAGTTTGCCATTTACTAGGCATGAAATGTTGAGCAAATTAGGTATCTTCTCTAAGCCTCTCAGCCCATGGCTCAGGTCTTACCTTCCCTCTTTTCATGGATAAACTCTTTCTTAGGTGACCTCACCCTGGCCCATGATTTTAGATATCATTAATAAGCTGAAAACCCAGGCACCTGGGTGGCTCAGTTGGTTAAGCATCTGTCTTCAGCTCTGGTCATGATCCCAGGGTCCTGGGATCAAGTCCCACATCAGGGGGAGGGAGCCTGCTCCTCCCTCTTCCTCTACCTCTCTCCCAGCTTGTGCTCTCTCACTCACTCTCTCTCTCAAATAAATAAATAAAATCTTAAAAAAAATCAAGCCAAAAACCCAAATTGTATCTGCAAAACAAACATCATGAGCTTCAAACATATATACCCAGCTGTCTATTGAACATCTTCAGTTTTATATTTCAAAAAAATACGCTCAAATGGAACAATTTAAATCTCCTGTGCCATATTTTTTTTAAAAGCAAACAAAAAACTGTTATGTCCACAGTTTTTCTTATCAGTTAATGAAATTCTCACAAATCCAATTGTTTAAGCAGAAAATCCACAACATATCCCTTTTCCTCATCCTCCCAAACCCAATCAAACACCAGCCCTGTTCCCGGAAACCACTGAGTCTCAGATCTATCTCTGCTCCCACTATTCTAGGACAAGTTGACATCATCTCTCTCCTGGGCCACCTTAAGAGCCTTTACTCTTCCCTCTGTCATCCATTTTCCAGAGAATAATAGCCAAAGTAAATTTAAAAAAGAATTAAATATAGACACTCTGCTTCAAACCTTTCGATGCCTCCCTGCATGCTTGGAATGTAATAGAAGTTTTTGGCTGTCATCTACAAAGTTTTGCAGGAACTGGCCCTTACCCACCACCTGTCTAACTCCCCACCCTGCTCTCCTTCTTCACTGGCTTCAGCCAGTTTGTGGCTTTGTTTCTCCTCTCCAGTTGCTTGGTTGTCTCTGCTCCTGCTTCTGCCTCAGGAGAGCTCTTCCATCGCTGGCTTATGTTCAGCCTTCAATGCTTAACGCAAATTCGGTTGTCTGCCTCCTTGTGTATTTAGTGTTTTATGATCTGTTTGTACCTCTAGAATAATAGAAGATGGTGAATAGAGGCCGTGTGTGTTCTGTGCACAGACACATCCCAAGCGCCAAGAATAGTGCTTGCCAAACAGTAGATCCCGATATCCAATATCCCAGTAGATCCCAAATAAGTACTTGACCTCAGCCCATGTGTAAATTTCAGTTTTGTCCCTGCCACTGGGGATAATGTAGTGCCTTCCTCAAAATGCGTAAGTTAAGTGAGATAATGTTGCATATTAAACTATTTTAGGATTTATATTGTCTTTTCCCTCCTCAGCTTTTGACATAGTTTCTGGGACAACGTGACTGCTAAATATAATCTGGATACTTTTTTTTTTTTAAATATTAGAAATGGAATGTGCTTTGTTTCTAAAATTATACCACATGCCTGAACATGAAATGTAAAGTCCAAGTCTCTATAGACTTCTTATCATATTTAAAAGACTTCTAATTTTAGCTATATTTCCAAATGGCATCATTTTTGTAGGCTTTAATTTCAAAACCCAAAGCTTGCAATAAGCAGAGAAGGAACTCAATTAAGCATAGCCCCTAGTGCAAATATTTAATCCCGTACTCATCTTTTTGCCATTAATAGGGCAATCACCTGGAAATGGGGGCCTGATCATCAGCATGTGGAATAATAACCGTGATGTGATGAAGACAAGAGGCTGCACGAATATTAGAGGTTTTGAATCTGTGTTCACATCCCCTAGTTACAGATCATTTAAAAAAAAAAAAAGTGTCTTCACTCTGCTAGGATCAACAATTCTTAGAAACAGACTAGACAAGCAGTGCCCTGTTCTCTTATATGTAAAAACAATTAATGGATCATAAAAATAAGGGCCCTGAATACATGAATAAGTAAAGTTGAAAAGCACTAGGTAATTTAGTACATGGCATTAATTGCTCATCCTTTACAATTATCCAAAGAATTAAAATAATTTAGTAATGATAGTAATTCTTAGTGCCACATAGTATTTTTGTGTTTTTTTCCCAGTATATTAATTATATCAAAGGAGTAATCTCATCTGATACAGTGAAGTAGACAGAGCAGTTACTACTTAAATATTTTAAATAGAAACAATGTGAAGTCTACCTACAGAGAGGAAAATAAACACCTATGGTGTGTGGGTTGCTCTGTATTACATTTTTGCTCTTTAATCCTCGTTACGACGCTTCTAGGCAAGTCAGGTTTAGTGTTACTTTGTGCATGTAAGACTCAAAGTTTCACATGACTTATTTAGGGTCACATAGCTCTTTAAGAGGCAAGGCTGGGGTCAACATATGTGGGAGGTGGGAAGTACTGAGTAGAGGATTGCGCTGTGCTGGTTCTATCCAGAGGGTCCTAACAGCGCCTCCCCCCCCCCCCCCCCCCCAGTATCCTGCATCGGGGAGAATCCCACACTGCAAGCCAGAGGTTAGTGGTAAGGACGATGAAAGCCCAGAGAGGCCAAGCTGTTTGCCTGACATCTCACAGCTGGCAAAGCAGAGGAATAGATACCAGATGGAGATCCCAGCAGGGTCTCTGAAGCTCCTGTTCCTGGTACTAGCTCGTGTTCTGGGGGTTATAGTAAGAGCAAGGATAGGTAGGATGGTCCAAATTCAATCCTTCCCTATGGGTTTGTCAGCTCGTGATTTCATGTCACTTCCTTAATCTCTTTGACCTGATTGCCTTAACCTGAAAAAGTGGAGGAAAAAATAAAAAGAGAGAGAAAGAGAGGAAACCCTCTTCATGAGAATCGTTTGAGAGGATTAAGTGAGACAATGTGTGCAAAACTTTTAGCCTGGACCCTGTGCCATGAATATTGCTTGATACATGTGAGTAACTATAACAGGCAAGCCAGTTTTCTCTACTTCTCCATGAACTTTCCAGAGTCACAGAGTAAGGGCATGCCCTCAATAAGGAGCCTTCTGGCATCAAGCTCCTGGCATTTTCACCAACCATGAAATTGCCTTATTTATTATTCGGTGTCATTTGGTCCTACTTCTCTGCTCTGGCACCAACCTGCTCTCGCACCACAAGGAACAGTTGCAAGAAGCAAGAGAAGTCATTCCCAAAGTCTTTGGCAAAGGCCTCTGGACAGTCGTGGAGGCCTTGGAAAGGCCCCGAGACACAGATGAAAGCAAAGCTGAGGAACCAAGTCCATGCACAAGGAAGATGGAGTGGGCCCAGAATTAGAACAATCAGGTCTGGCCTCTTCTGAAGCAGTTTGCCACCATGTGAGAAAGGGGAGCAGTGTGGCAAATGTGTCCCAACAGCCTCGTGTTATCTGGAACCTCTGCTACAGTTAGTCTGTGCGGAGGAGACGGTGAAGACGAGCCTTTGCTCACCTGGCTGCCTTTCTCATTGTCTCCAGAGCCTCCTCTCTCTGAGGTGAGCCTTTCAGACACCAACATAAAAATAAAGCTGATGGAGCTGGCGGCAGCCCCGAGCACAGGGACGGACCAGAGCATGTCAGCAGTCTGGGGAGGGAAACGGAGTATGAAAAGAGGGGCCAGGACCTGGCTGTTCTCCGGCTCTTCACTTCCTGTCTGCACCTCAGTCACCACCTTGGTCCAAACCCCCATGACCTCATGCAGCTATGTAGCAGCTTCCCTCCTGGTCTCCTAGCTTCCTGGTTTGCGGCTCCCACTGTAATGAGTCACTTGTAGACAGTGCAAATCAGATGAGGCTACTACCTAGACCTTCCCTGTTTCAAACCCATGCACTGGAGGATGAACACCTACACATGGCCAAGAAGACCCAGAATGGCTGACCAATGCTTCCTGCCTCATCAGGTCCTTCTTTATGCTCCAGATCTGGTGCCATTCATTCTGTTATTTGAAAGTCCCAACTCCCTCCAGGCACAGGGCCTTCATATGTGCCTGAAAAGCACGTCACCTTTGCTTTCCCTGTTGAGTCCTTTCCATGATCCCTTCTTAAGGAGTCACAGGTCCCTGCTTCAGGAAAGCCTCTCCCTGGACATTTCCCTGGGGTTTGGGGGCGCCCCGTCCTGTGTTGTGTCAGGCCCTGTGCTTTCTCAAAGGAGTGTTCAGCATGATGATGCACCAACCAGAATCTAAACAAAAAAGCAAAAACTCAAAGAGCCAGAAATCCTTCAGGTTTCAAAGGAGAAAATATAATAGAGATAATCAGTCACATTGAGGCTGAAAGAACTGAGTATCGAATTGGTGGGAAGCTAGGCCATGCACACATTATCACCAACAAAGAGCGACTAGGAACCCCGGATTGAAGAAACAAGGAAAAGGGGTAGTTTCACTTCCAGGAGGAGATGCACCCACCACCAGAGGCAGAGAAGGAACTTAACACCCTGCTCCTCCCTTCCCCATGCCCCCTGAGCTCCTACCGCTGCCTCCCGTCAGCTACACTCAGCCCCAAGACCTGCAGGACCCAGCAGTGTCCTCACACATACAGCAGACCAGGAGTGAGCAAAGGCCCAGGACGAGCAAAGGCCCAGGACGAGCAAAGGTTGTTCTAATGTTTACTTTTAGTAATTGTTTTGTTTAATGTCACTGTCTTCAACTTCATGGAGCCTGCCACGGTCTATGCCTCCGTGAGCTCAGCGTGGTGTGACCACCTGCACAAAGCGGTTGTCAATGGACAGTTTCAGATGCATCTGTGCATGAATTCACTAGCTACAACATCGATACCACATATGGAGCAACTACTATATACCAGACACAGTAAACCCAGCTGACCGAGGCCGTAGCCTCGTGGACCTTTCAGGTTAGCGGATGAAGAGAGGTTAACAAACAATTATGTAAAATAAGTAGCAGGTCAAATGGTAAAAAGCACCATGAAGAGAAGTAAGAATGAAAAAGGGCAGAGGACATTCTAGGTGAAGACAGGGTGTGGGAATCACTGAACAGGTGAGCTCCAGGCAGAAGTGGGAAAATGCTTAGAAGGCAGGGAGACGAGGTGGCATGGAGCAAATGGGGGGGATAGGAGATGAGTTCAGGAAGTGGTTTTGGGGAGCAAGGTGGTTGCAGATTGCTTAGTGTCTTGGAACCACTTTTACTTTGAATGAGGATGGAAGGCATCGAATTCATGAATCATGCACGCAAATGAGTAAGTGCAAGGTGGTGTCCATCCCAGAAGGACTCCTGAAGGTTGTAGAAAAGCTCAACCCAGCCCAACTCACCTCATCCATTAGCCCGTGGATTTGCTGATGCTTCCCCAGCCTTACAAATTGAGTCCCTAAAACATTTGAAAATCTCTGCTGAGACAGCCGAAGAGAAATAGTATTTCCCGATTATCTAGAGGCAGAAGAGCAAGAAGGGAGGGAAACTAACAGCTCGTGGTATGTGCCAGTGGTTTTCCGTCCACTGATTTTCAAACTTCACTACATCAATGCAAGCAATATACTATCTTCAGTTTCCAGATTAGGATATTGAGGTTCAGCAAGTGTATGTTCCCTAACAGAAGTCAGAACTGCTGGTGAATGATTGCTTCGTGCTGTGCACCGTGCTCGACACTTTACTCGATGTTACTGAACTTTGATGACACCATTTCGGAGAGGTATAAAGCAACTAGGGAGAAATACTAAGGACAGGATTTTATAAAATCATAGAAAATCAATGAACATTGTAAAGGAAAAAAACAGCATAACTGTATTAGCAGTGTTTCAAAATAATCCATTCATTCACCCCAAATTAATGATACCTCTTTTGACAAAAACATGTGGAGTACCCATATGTACCAACAAATAGTATCCGCTAGTATTCCTGTAATTATTATTAAGTGTTGACTGCACACCATGCATTTTTATGGTAAATTGTTAATTCAGTGATTCTTCAAAGTTGAGAATCATTATGCTCATGTCGTATGAGAGGAAATGCAGGTGGAGAGAAGACTAGCTTTCCCACATTCACCCAGCTTGCAAAGACACGCTGGAATTTTGATCTGGTCTGGAGGTACTTTTGACCCCTGCTAAAAGCAGATCAAAGGGGCAATGAAAGGAGCAGGAGATCGGACAAGGTGGATAGTAAGATTGGGCAGTGGGGAATCTTTTTTAGTGAGCAGGATTTAACTGGGGCTCGGCCACTGAGTCCTCAGTGAAGTCATTGTTGCAAGGATATTGGCATCCCTCATCTGTCTTCACCATCCATCATCTCACCTTCTAGTAAAGGGGGAAGGTGGCTTTCCATGTTTTTATGCATGAGGACTTAACCATTGCCAATTTTCTGTATCTGTGATAATGCACAAATCAAATGTTTTTCTCTACAAGGGCTTCCCGACTCCCTGGGGTTCACACTCCTGGGGTATAGTGTCCTTTGTGTGGGCTTTGATCCCTTCACGTATTAAAAGGAAATGGTAGTACCTGTGCAATTATTCCAGGGATCACACATGGCCAATGTTTAGAAGAATTGGCTAATGCCAGGCATTAGTCTAAGCACATTAGAACAACCCACAGCAACTGAAGCAAAGCAAGGTTAAATAAATTCTTCAGAGACAAATAGCTAGCAAGAACAAGTGATGTGCAAAACCATGAGTTTGGCTCTGATGTTCTCGCTCTTTACTTTTAGCAATGCTTCCTCCTCATAAATAGAGGTAGTACTTATAATGGTTCCTCACACAGGAGCCACGTCATGAGAGGTAACCATGGTGACAACCATGCTTCTCTCTAGGGGTGAACATCCTAGACTTTGCCAAAACACTTTCTGGAAAATCTCTAGTTTCAGTCCTCTTTGCCATTTGATGTTGGACATTTTATTCTATTTTATTTTAAAGATTTTATTTATTCATTTGAGAGAGAGAGAGTGAGTGAGTGAGAAAGAGAATGAGTTGGGGGGGCAAAAAGAGAGGGAGAAGCAGACTCCCTGCTGAGCTCGGGGCTCAGTCCCAGGACCCTGAGATCACAACCTGAGCCGAAGGCAGACACTGAACCAACTGAGCCACCCAGGTGCCTCGATCTTGGATGTTTTAAATCACTTGTCCCTTCTGAGCAGCATGATTTTAAATTTAATTTAATTACTCTTATCTGTAAAATAGAGTTCATAATACTGACTGTGACAACATAAGGATTGTTGATGATCAAATGAGATATTTTGGAGTCAAAATACTTTGGGAAAATATTAAAGTATAATAAACATCAATTATTTCTTGTTTGAACTTAATCTAATTCCTAATTATTCTCCCTATCATCTTAGTGAAGTTCAGATCAATCATGCCTACTCCTTCCCCAAAGACCTTCCATTTTCTATAAAATCACTGCAACATCCCCTGCCTGTCATTCGTGATCTGATTTCAACATGCTTTTCAACCTCATGTTTATTCCTTTTGCTCATCCACTGGATTCTAACCTAACATGATTCCCAATATACTATTTGCACATTTCGTCTTCCTTGCCTTTGATCACATATTTTTCTCCTCCAACTAGATTAACTTTCTCTTTTCTCCTTACTTGTCCAAACTGAATACAGTGTTTCCATTGAATGCATGGATTCTGGAGTCTGTGTAGGTTCAAAGTCCTGCTCTGCTGCTCACTAGCTGTGTGATATTGTACATATTACAAGTGTCTCTGAGCTTCAGTCCTTCTGTTTGTGTCCCTCCAAAACATGTATGCTGCAATTCTAATGCCGTTTATTTGTTTTTAAAGATTTATTTATTTATTAGAGTGGGGGGCAGAGGGAGAGGCAGAGAGAGAATCTCAAGCAGACTCCTAGCTGAGTGCAGACCCCAATGTGGGGCTTGATCGCATAAACTTGATCGTGACCTGAGATGAAACCAAGTCAGATGCTTAACCAACTGAGCCACCCAGGCACCCCTCTAGTGCCATTTTTGATGACATTAGGAGGTAGGGCCTTTGAGAGAAGGTTTCATATAAGGGGGCATGCTCATGAATGGAATTAGTGGCCTTATAAACATATCCTACAAAGCTAACCTTGCCCCTTTAGTCATGTGAGGATATAAGTAATCTGTGACATTAAAAAGAGTCTCACTTGACCATACTGGCACCCTGATCCTAGACTTCTACCCTCCAGAACTGTTAAAAATAAGTGTTTGCTATTTATAAGCTACTCAGTCTTTGGTATTTTGTTACAGCAGCCCAAAGAGACAAAGACACGTCCACTCACTTGTAAAATGATTATCTACTCACTGGGTTTTTATGACTATTAAATAAGATGACCTATAGAACAGGTTTAGGATATTTTTTCACACATAGTAAACTCTATATAATTACCTATAACGATAGCTTTGATAAATAATTCTTATTCGAGAACCAACTCTTTCTCAATGAACCAGTGTATGATAACCATTCAAGTATGACTGCTCCCCCTTATGGCATCCCGTAGAACTTTCTTTATGACTCTTCTTTGGCACTGAGAATTCCTCACTAGTGTTGCAGATATATTTGTAGTCAGTAAATTATTCAATCAGTCAGCAATAGTTATTTATGAAGCGCATATTATGTGGTTGATAGTTTGGACAATGAGGATTCGACAGAGAATAAGGGGGACAAAATCCCTGCGTATAACTAAAAATGTGTACTATGGGAAGGTCTCAAAAAGAAGAAAATATAGCTAACATAAACAAAGAGGAGAATTTAGCTACATGGAAATCTGTGACAACATACGATGAACGTAGAGAGACAGCAAGTGCAGATGTTCTGATTCAAGAACTAACTTGAAATGTTCGAGAGATGGATAAAAGGTCTAGTGTGGTGGAATGGGGTGAGAAAGTTGGAGATCAGTGGAAGGTCAGCTGAGAGACAGAAAGGGGTGGAATCATACATGGCACTCCTGGTCATGGGGGTGTCTTTGGGCTTTACTCCTGTAATGGGAGGCCATTACAGGGCTTTCTGTGGGCGAGAAAGATGCTCAGATTTACAATGTGATAAATTCATTCTGGCTACTTGGAGCAGAATGGCTTAGATAATTTGAGAGAGCATGCACAAACTGTTGCAATGCTTCAGATGAGGGATGACTATGATTTGTCCTAGGGTTTTAATACTAGATTTGAGAAATACATGGTTTTCAATTTCTTCTACCAGATTGTAATGCAATATTTGTTCCTCTATCTGCTGCCAAGGCACCCAGCATTCCAATTTGCACATAGTAGGTGTGAATACTTTCTTATAAACGAAGTAATGCATACTGAAGAAGTTAAAACTGGAAAATACAGGTGAAAACAAGCAAGACACCTGCTCTATCTCAAGATCAAAATATTCAAGAGACAGAAGGAAAAACAAGCCACTCAGTAACTCTTAACTGCTTCTATTTTTATCATTGCAAAAAATTTATGCACATCAAACATAAAATACGCTTGTCAGCAAATCTATCACATTTTCAACTTTTTCACAGAGCAGCTGATGTGTAAAGCAGTTGGTCCTGTGCCACAAAGACTTTTAAATGACTGACTTTTGGCAAAGGCCGGGGAAAATAATCACATGAACCCTGCTGTCTTCCAAAGACCAAGTCTGCTTCATGCCAGTTTAGAAAGAAAATTAAATATGTAGCGAGAGATTCAATATTCTCTAGGAAATCTAAATTTAGGTGGAAAATATCCCGGGGTGAAGGTATAGAAATCCACAATGCAACTCATTATATTTTCCCCCAAAGGGCTCCTCTTTTTGTGTTTTTGCATGGTGGTTAAAAACACAGTTTGGGAACGAGAGGCCTGAATGCCACTTATTATCTATTTGACCTTGGCCAAGTTAATTGGCTTCTCTCAGCCTTAGGTTTACAGTGTATAACATTGATAAAATATTTATTGTAATGATAATAGCTAGCATTTGTTTAGTGTAGACTCCGTTTCAGATGTCATCCTAATTAGTACTACATAATAACTATAATTATGTCCCCATATCACGAATGAGAAAACCTGTGTACTAAGGCAAGGGGGAGGGGGGGACATTGTCACTTGTCCAAGGCATCACACCTAGTAAGTGGCAGAGTTGAGATTCGAAGCCCTGATTTACGGTTTGAGATCCGAAGATTTTCTCTGTTGGCTAACCACCACCTTTGGCTGCTATTATGGGCTGCTACAGAAGGATACAGACCTCAAAGTTCTTGTAAGGAGTCAATGAGATGAGACACGTACAGAAATCAGAATTCTGCCTGGTGCAGAATACACCTTGAATAACCCCATTCTACCACACTTGACCTTTTATTTGGTTTTTAATATGTAAAGAACAAGAATAAATGACATGTATGTAGCCAGACAAAGCTTGGCATATATATTATACATATATTTTATACATATATACATGATATATATCTAGTATATATATTTTTAAAATATTTATTGAGCGCTTAATATATGTGAGGCATTATTTTGGGCACTTTGATATGTCAGTGAACTAAACAGAGAGAGATGCCTCCCCCTGGCATGGCTAATATTCTAGGGAAGGAGTGAACAATAATTACAATAAAGAAGCAAATTGTATTGTATGTTAGGATGTAAAAAGGGCTATAGGATAAACAAACAAACAAAAAATAGATAAGACCAATCTTGAATGCCAGGTTGGTGTAGTTTGAAATTGTACATACAGTAGTTGAGTCAACCCCAGTGAGTGGGTAGGATTTGAGCAGAGTCTTGACAGAGGTGAGAGAGTCAGGCATTTTGATACCTGTGGAAAGAGTGTCCTAAGCAAGGGGGACCAACCAGGGCCAAGGTTCTCAGCAGGGGTTGGGAGAAAAGAGAGAGCCCAGGTGTCTGGAGTGGAGTGAGCCAAGTGGAGTAGCCTCTGGCCCCACAAGGGAGGGTGATGGTCCCCATTGAATTAAAGCACCTGGTCTGTTATCTTCAGTCAAATGAGAAGCCATTGCAAGATTTGAGCAAAGAGATGGCTCAAAATTAGGTAGTGTTTAATGCCTCTGGTGGCTCTATGAGAACATACTGCTGGGCTAGGGGGAAGGAGGCACCACCAGCAGGTCCTGGAGAACTGGATACTGGATGGGAGTCAGTGTTGACACTAAGGGTTTGGTCTGAGGGCTGGAGGACAGGGATTGTCCTCATCAGAGAGGATGTGGTGATGGATGGAACAGATTCATGGAACTCCTTTTCCTTCCAGATCACATTCAGTCATCCATATCCACAATAATGAGAAAACCCACAGTCATAACCTAACTGATACAAGCATCTAACATTTACTCAATGCCTACTGTTTCTTTCCTTTGCTGAGCACTTGACTTGAATGACTTCCTTCAATGCCGATAGTAAATCACATGTTTTTTATTATCTACGTGTTTACAGATAAAGGAAACTAAGTCTTGTAAGATAAAGTAACTTACTCAAGGTGACACAGCCATTTTATAACAAAGTCAGGATATAACTCCAAACATTTGAACTCCACCTTCTGAAATCTTGACAACTATGATAAGCAAATAAGCATATTTAATTCTCTTACGTATTTCTAAATACCTCTGATGATTGTTAGGTTCACACCGCTTCACCATTCTGTGGCATACCTAATGCGATAGCCTTATATCTGATCTCTAATCTGCCATCTCACATAAAACCAGAGCAGAGATCTTTATAAAAATTTCCAAATTAATTACATCGTTCTTTTCTTCAAATCCTCTGATACTTCCACCTTATCTGCAGAATAAAATAAAGCTGCCTTACCAATTTACTCAGACCCTGTGGCTAACACAGCCGGCTCTTCATATGAAACCTGTCCTCCCATTCTTGCTAGCAGAGCCCTTATTTTGGCCGTGTGCCCAGGCCCAGGGAAGTAAGCTCAGTCAGTCGATGATATTCATGGTCATTGCATCCACAGTTAGTTTATCTGTGACTAGTCTAGGGGTGAGCCTATAACCCTGCCCTCACTGATGAAACACAGGCTGGGTTGTCTGATAAAATACACAGTGCTCAATTAAATCCCAATTTTAGATGAATAACCAGCTACTGAATTTAGTATTGGTATGTCCTGAATATTGTACTAAATATTATTTGTCGTTTAGCAGAAATTCATATTTAACTGAGCATCTTGTATTTTTAATTCTAAATTTGGCAAGTGTAAACAAAAGGAGGAATCTACTGGGAGTTTACGGATACAGTTTATCTCCTTACAAAAGAGAGAGCTTGAAGAGAGGGGCCTTTGGCTCCCACTCTCACCCTTCAAGGATGGGATGCTGTTCTGGGACATTCTAATAATGCTTGTTGCTTTGGCAGCCATCTTGCAATAATAAGGGAAAAGCCAAGGGAATGGCACACATGTGAACCCAGTGCCCTAATGTCTTTGAGCTATTGGATCTGGAAATCCTTACTCCCAGGCACTAATTAGAAGCCTGCACTACTTAAGGCCCCATTAGGGTGGCTGTCTAGGACTTGCCACACATGGCTTCTTAAGTGATGAAGGCAGTTTATGATCTCATCTCTATTAATCTCCTAATCCAACTTTGACCATTGCCAACTATGGGAGTGTACCTTCTAGTCCTTTCAAGTTATCTATAATCCCCAAACATGTAATGTTCACTCACCTGGATTTTTACAAAAGATAAAATATGTTTTACTCCCCTAACATATACCTTGGTCTCTCTGATCATCTGCCACCTGTCGCGTATTCTTTAAAATTATGATCAAAGGGTCATTTTTTATTAGTGCATGTATTTATTCACTAACCTATTAATTCATTCGACACACATTTAGTGAAGATGTACAATGGTTTCATCACTTCATTAGATGCAAAGACTAAACCTTGAACGGTACGAACATTGCTGCCACCCTCAGCAAGCCCACAGTCGGGTGGAGCACCCAGTCTTCAAAGAAATAATTATGTCATGATTTATTTAAGTTCAACAGTGAAAAGTGTTAAAGCCGAAAATGGATAGGGTATAAGAGAAAAGATCAGGGTTAACTTAACTTAAAAGATATTGAAGGGAAGGGTCAAATAAAGCTTCTTTGAGAAGGAACATTTATGCTCATATGTTAAGAGACATCAGGATTTAGCCCAAGACAAAGTTAAAGAAAGAGAATTCTAGAGAAAGGGGATATTGTGTATAGAGGATTTGGAGGAGGAAGAGGTAGCTGCTTTGGATGGATGATAGGGCAAAGGCCAGTGTGTCAGGAGCATGATAAGTAAGGAGGTGTGGTGTGGTTTTCAGAATAATGTCCTCCTGCCCCAAGATGCCCATGTTCTCATCCCCAGCAATGGGACTATGCAGCCTTCATGGCAAAGAGAACTTTGTAGATGTCATTAAGTTAAGGATCTTGGGATGGAAGATTTTCCCAGATTATCCAGGTGAGCCCAGCAGGAATTACAGGGTCCTTCTAAGAGGGAGGCAGGAGAAGCAGTAAGAGAAGTAGATGAGATGGGAGAATGGGGGATCAGAATGATGTGATTTCTGGCTGAGGGCCACCAACCAAGAATGTGGGCAGCTTCTTGAGACTGGAAAAGGCATGGAAATAAATTCTCCCCTAGAGCCTCCAGAAAGAACACAGCCCTGCTAATACCTCGATTTTAGCTTCCTGAGACCATTTCAAAGTTCAGACCTCCAGAACTATAAGGTAATACATCTGTGTTGTTTTGCGTCTCTGAGTTCATACTAATTTCTTACAGCAGCAATAGAAATCACAGGCATGGGTAGGAGCTGAGGCTATAGCATGAGAGTAAGAGTCAGGACTTGGGAACGAGTAGCAAGGATGTTGTACCTATCTGTAGAGCGCAAGGGATCCTTCGCAAGGTTGCAAACAGGGATGACACGATAGGAGGTCTTGTTAAAAGGCCCCTCTGGCTGGTGGATGGAAAATGGATAAGAAGACCACAGGAGGGAATGCCAGGAGACCTGTTACAAAGGCACTGGAGCGGTCCATGAAGAAGTGATGTTGACAAGACCGAGGTGTGGTCTTGGCGAGACATGCAGGTAGCACCGTGGGAGTTATTTCAGGACTGTTGTGAACAGAACTTAGGGAATGCACAAGGGGTGTAATGGAGAAGGAGGTGCTGCTTTTGACTTCCAGTTTTCACCTTGAACAAACAGGTGGATGGAATTACTGTTTGTGGAAATACAGTATGCTACCTAGAGGTTATGGGGAGATCATGAGATAAACTCTGTTAATTTTGACAGAGCAGAAAAATAGCCCAGGGAAATATGTTCGACAGGCACCTGGTAAGTGGGTCTGGACTTTAAAAGAGCAATCAAGTCTGGGGACATGCATTTGGCAAACAGAAAGCATTTGAGATCATGGGAATGGACGGTAACACCTATGAAAAGAATACAGAGTGAGAAGGGAATCTCAAGATTGAGAGCATTATTTATTTATTTATTTAATTTATTATTTTTTGAAGTATAATTAACATACAGTGTTGTATTAGTTTCAGGTGTGTAATATGATGATTCAATAATTCTATCCATTACTCAGTGCTCATCATGATAAGTGTCCTCTTCATCCTCTTCATCAATTTCACTCATGCTCTGGCCTCCTCCCCTCTGGTAACCACCAGTCTGTTCTCTGTATTTAAGTCTGCTTCCTTGTTTGTTTCTTTTTTTTTTTTCTTTGTTTGTTTGTTTTGTTTCTTAAATTCCGTGTAGGAGTGAAATCATATGTTATCTGTCTTTCTCTGACTGACTTACTTCACATAGTATTATACCCTGTTCTCCAGGAGTTTTAGATGTGTTGGGGTGTCTGGCTGACTCAGTTGGTAAAGCATGCAACTCAGGGTCGCGAGTTCGAGACCCACGTTGGGCGTGGAGCCTATTAAAAAAAAAATGTGTTGATATTCCTCCCTACCAAGTACTAGGGAGAAACATCAGCATTTAAACCTCATGCAGAACAGAAACAGACACACTACAACCCTCAGGATCAATCCAGACTGCCCCTTGGTTTGTAAATAAAAATGTCTTGATCCACAGCAATACTTATGTTTTTGTATATTGTCTATGGCTGCTTTTGTCCCATAAGGAAAGAACTGAATAGTTACAACAGAGACCTTACAGCCTACAAAGGCTAAAATATTTACTATCTGGCCCTTCACAGAAAAGTTTGCCTAGCACTGATGTAGATGAGGGGTAAATACAGAGAGCTTAGAAATGTTCCATGATAAGATAAAACCCCTTTCTAAGTATTTTGCCGGACTCTACCAGAATTAATTGTTTTACCTTCTCTTCCTCATTTTCAAAGTGCTGTTCAGATACCACTCGTATTTGTTGTTTTATTTTAATTTCCTCTTACTCATCTCTCTCCTAGACCAGAGCATGAGCTTCCTGCAGGCAGAGTCTATCGCTTTCCTATCTGCATCCCCAGAGCTTAACACAGAGCCCACATCACACGGCCGCGTTTGCTTACTGAATGAATCCGCACTCTAAGAGTAGGCATCAAAAGTCAATTAATCCTTATTTATTCAAGGATTATTAGGAAGTAAGCCTTTCTTGACTGGTGGCAAGAGAGAATTTGGTAGGACTCATGTCTAGTATTCAGAAAATAAGATAAGGGACCAGCCACTATAAAGAATTTGTTAAATAATAATAAAGATTATACAGATATCTTTTTGATTACGTGTGACTGCTTTCATCTTCAAAGCCTACCTCTTGGACAGTTGGCGAAGAATTCAGGCTTTTGGGAAACTCTCTAACCATGAGGGGAGATTTGGGGCATTTTTCCCAGGGAAATATTTTCTGAAAAAAAGAAAGATTTGTTTTAAGGTAAGAAAAAATCATGCAGAAGTAGAATAATATCTTGAACTCTATAGTTACAATTAATATGTGTATCAAAAAAATGTATGAAGCTAACATTCAAAATACAGACACGTGTAAATTAGCATCCAGCAGGAGTAACTTGTCCCCTTTAAAATTTTCAACAACACATCTATCTACTTGGAGTTTACATGCAGCAGATAGTTTTGGAAATTATGCACTTTCCAGATTTTTTTCTTTCCATTAAAAAAAAAAACACTTTAATCTCAGAGTTTGTTTAGTTAGTGAACTCTCTGCTGCTGTAACAGTGAGATTAGATGTATTACATTTGGACTTGCATACAGCTTTTCAAAAACATGGCTGTTGCAGAGAGGATGGTCCAGGCATACTGGCTGTCCCTGGACATAAATAAGAAATATTTCCTTGACATTCATCCTGCTTCTGTTCTTGAAATGATTTCTCCAGGACGTTTATGTTAGTTCCTCCAGGAACCCTTCACTGTGTATAAAGTCTGAAATAAGTTGTCTGTCACACCCCCCTAGCCACTGCTCCTATGTTCCCCTTGCATACTGTGTTTGTCCTTATCATTGCATTGATATCAAATTTAATTTTCACCTGTAACTCAGTTTGTATTAGTTATTTACATTGCCACACGGTTGTTGCATAGCAACCTCAAATCTCAGTGGTGTGCAATAGCAAACATTTATTAGGCTCACAATCTGCAGGGTTCATCTGATCTGTACTGGACTCACTCATGCATTTGGGGTCAGCTTCAGGTAGGCTAGGAGGCTGTGCTGATCTTGGCTGGAGGTGACCACCTGTCAGCTGATCTGGGATGACCTTTGCGCTAATCACTTCCAACATGAGTGATGGAAGGCACGTTGCCCTGCCCATGGCAGAAGAATGAGAAAGAACAGACCCAGCCAGGCATGCAATTTTCAAGTGTCTCCTTGCATCGTATTTTCTTTTTCTTTCTTTCTTTCTTTCTTT